>NC_090267.1:387405590-387711304 GCF_040414725.1 Anabrus simplex | reverse complement strand
ATTGGTTCTTCCACTTTCGGACGACCAATTCTCAAGAAATTTCTAGTGTGTTTCAAAAAGTCGATTTGTGTTACTAAGGGAGTTCATTTATTTCCGGTAGGTCTGTAAGCACTAAAGCATTTTAACTTAAGTTCGAAGAGGAGTATTTCTTAGTAAATAATCAAGCACTGAAATATTATGCTGACTACTAATATCTGTGTCGGCAAACATTTTAAGTAACTCTTTTATGTTTTAACTTTAAATTATTAGCCAATTATGCTCTCTCAGTTCAAGAATTTAATTCTGAAACTGTTTTTTTTTCCTTGCGCATGTATAGTTATTTGGAATGTCCATCCGGTTACTGTACAAAATAATTGCGCATCCAATTTAAACCCGTGATCTTCCATTATGTCGTACATTTAATCCATAACTACAGCGAGTAAGTTATAACATAAATAGTCTAAAATTACATAACATTTATTAGTAAAATGCGGCTTTTGACATACGAATGTTATGCTTTTACTATTCGTCATATAAAGCATTGTTTGATGAAGTAGTACAATAATATATTAATTTTTATACGAAGTAAACTTTAAAAAGATAATTTGTCCATTAACCTTCAGTCCAGTTTTTGAAAGTGCTCAAATACGTCAGCCTCGTGTCCGTAGATTTACCAGCACGTAAACAAACTCCTGCGGACCGAAATTCTGGCATCTCGGCCTCTCCGAAGACCATAAAAGTAATTAGTGGAATGTAAAACAAACAATGCAATTATTATTCCATTCCAAATAGCTAGAGTTTGAGTCTCCACCGGGCGAGTTGGCCGTGCGCGTAGAGGCGCGCGGCTGTGAGCTTGCATCCGGGAGATAGTAGGTTCGAATCCCACTATCGGCAGCCCTGAAAATGGTTTTCCGTGGTTTCCCATTTTCACACCAGGCAAATGCTGGGGCTGTACCTTAATTAAGGCCACGGCCGCTTCCTTCCAACTCCTAAGCCTTTCCTATTCCATCGTCGCCATAAGACCTATCTGTGTCGGTGCGACGTAAAGCCTCTAGCAAAGAGTTTGAGTCTCGTCTTGACTTGGAGGACTTAAAACATTGTTTGTATTTTGATAGGGGCTGCCCATACGAAGTGCAAAAAGCGTGGTCGCCGGGCTGAGTGGCTCAGACGGTTAAAGCGCTGGCCTTCTGGCCCCAACTTGGCAGGTTCGATCCTGGCTCAGTCCGGTGGTATTTGAAGGTGTTCAAATACGTCAGCCTCGTGTTGGTAGATTTACTGGCACGTAAAAGAACTCCTGCGGGACTAAATTCCGGCACCTCGGCGTCTCCGAAAACCTTAAAAGAGTAGTTAGTGGGACGTAAAACAAATAATATTATTATTATTATTAAAAGCGTGGTCGGCTCACCCGGAAGGACGTGAGTTCAATTCTCCGTCAGTAAGTCGACGAATTCAGAAACGAGTTTTCCATTTCTCGAGAGGTTTACCAGCCTACACGAAAAATGAGTACCATGTTAACTCCTTGGGGGGAAAGCGACCAGGCATATAATTAACCACTCTATCCCACTTACAGCCGATGTTACGGTTAGTGGAAGCCTCTACCTTGCACTCCTCCAAGGGCTTTCAGGGAACAGGTTTCGTTAAGTTACATGGGGATAACTAAGAAGATGGCTCCAATTATACTGTTTGGCATCATCAGCTAATGGCATACCGGGTGAGCTGGCCGTTCGGTTAGGAGCGCGCAGCTGTGAGTTTGCAACACGAAGATAGTGGGTTCGATCCCCACTGTCGGCAGCTCTGAAGCTGGTTTTCAATGATTCACCATTTTCACACCAGGAAAATGCTTAGGCTGTACGTTAAGGTCACGGCCACAACCTTCCCACTCGTAGGCCTTTCTTACCCCATCGTCGCCTTAAGAACTTTAGGTGTTGGAGCGACGTAAAGCAAATAGAAAAAAAAAGTGCTAAAGTTTTCCCACTGTTTCACAATAAATCCTTGTAAATGCTGCGATCATTCCCCTAACATAGAGATCACGGAATCCTAATGTTAATGTTATTATTCTTACGTCCCATTAACGACTTTCTACCACGGAAGATTCCTTCCCTATCGAGGCCCTAATTACTTTCAAATAAACGAACACCGTGAGTAAGGCAATGATAAATTACATCACCCCTCATCATGCCTTGCACACCTCATTATGACGCCACGATCCGTTCTCTCAGTTTCCCAATAGCCAAATACACTTTGGTGGCGCCTTTGACTATCAAACTAGCCAGCGGGATGATGAGTGATGACTTAACAAACTCCAATGCAGACATCACAACAACACAGGTTATACAGTTAAGGCAAACTAAAGTTGTATTAGTATATGATAATCTTGTGACATAACATGGAGTGAATTAACATTTCAAAAATCTCTGAAATATCGGCCAGAAGTCGAACCGTAGCCATCTTAGCTAAATGGGTTGTTTCTAATCATCTAGCTGCGGTCGGAATCCCGGCCAAAGCTTGTAGGATTCTGGAAATGAAAGTCACCAAACAGTAGGTCACGTCATTCATAACAAGAATAGCAGTCACTTAAAACTGTACGCTGAATAAGTCTTCCTAGTGCTACTTTAATTAAATGGGAAGAACGAAATGAACATCGCAAAGGCTAACTATACCAATTCACTGGATTTTTAAGCGACTGTCCCGGTCCAGAAAGTCAAAGAAATGAAATGTCGTATGGCTTTTAGTTCCGGGATATCCCAGGATGGGTTCGGCTCGCCGGGTGCAGGTCTTTCTATTTGACTCCCGTAGGCGACCTGCGCGTCGTGATGAGGATGAAATGATGAAGAAGACAACCATGTGCCATTGGAATTAACCAATTAAGGTTAAAATCCCCGACTCGGCCGAGAATCGAACCCGGGACCCTCTGAACCGAAGGCCAATACGCTGACCGTTCAGCCAACGAGTCGGACAGAAAGTCAATAATAATGGCCGATAGGATTCGTCGTGCTGACCACATGACAGCTCGTATCTGCAGGCCTTCGGGCTGAGCAGCGGCCGCTGTAGTGCCATGAGGTTAGTTTAAGCGACTGTTTGCTATTATTGAAAGTTATTTGATGACTTAGATAGATATAGTTTAATTTTCTTGTAGATGTCGGTCAAAAATGTAATTTTTCTACTATATAATATGCATGTTTTCAAGCTATTCAAACTAAACCTGTAAACATAGTTGGTGGGAAGTAAAACCAATAAAATCATTAGTAGGCCCTAATATTTATTTATTTATTTATTTATTTATTTAATTTATTTATTTATTTAATATAATGTGATTTGCTTCACGTCCCACTAACTACTTTTACGGTTTTCGGAGACACCGAGGTGCAGGAATTTAGTCCCGCAGGAATTCTTTAACGTGCCAGTAAATCTACTGACACGAGGCTGACGTATCTGAGCACCCTCAAATACCACCGGACTGAGGCAGGATCGAACCTGCCAAGTTCGAGTCAGAAGGCCAGCGCCTCAACCGCCTGAGCCACTCAGCCTAGCATTATTTATTTATGTAGTTGTTTCATAATCGATACGAAAATGGCGGTATCAGTTGCATATTACGTTCAGTAAACCTTGTATTCAGTCTGTAGTTTGTGTGGAGTTGAACGAAGCAACGTGGTTGCTATTCCATGAGTGTGTTATCTGATAGTACGGGTTTATGAAGTACCTGATTCGTGAATATCTGCGTAAATATTCAGTTCTGTAGTTAAGAAACATGTTTGAGCAAATAAATAACAACTCAACATTCAGTAGAGTGAGTACCCTGCTGTTTGTAAAAGTGAAAATGGTTGGTTTAATCCCACTGAAGATAGTACTGTTAGTTCCAGGGTTCGATTCTCCCAATGAAACAACTCCACAGATTAACATTCATACAGTTGGAATTGTGTCAGTAGGTTGTTTTGAACACCGACAACTTACTGTCACTTCATAATGTTCTTAATGTTCTTAATCCGTTTGCCGTCTAGGGTTGGTTTTTCCCTCGGACTCAACGAGGGATCCCACCGCTACCACCTCAAGGGGAGTGTCCTGGAGCGTGAGACATTTTGTCGGGGTACAATTGGGAAAGAGGACCAGTACCTCGCCCAGGCGGCCTCGCCTATTATGCTGAACTGGGTTCTTGTTGGGGGATGGGAGGACTGGAAGGTATACACAAGGAATAGGGAAGGAAGCAGCCGTGGCCTTAAGTTAGGTACCATCCCGGCAGTTGCCTGGTAGAGAGGTAGGAAACCACACAAAACCACTTCGAGGATGGTTGAGGTGGGAATCGAAACCCCCTCTACTCATTTGACCTCCCGATGCTGAGTGGACCCCTTTCCAGTCCTCGTAGGCCCTACCACTTTCAAATTTCATGACAGAGCCGGGGATCGAACCCGGTCCTCGGGGGGAGGGGGGGTAACTAACCACACTAACCATTACACCACAGAAGTGGACAAGTAGGATGTTAATTAGTGCAATTCATTTTACGTCCCACTAACTGCATTTTGATTGTTTTCGGAGACGCCGAAGTGGCGGAATTTTGTCCCACAAGAGTCTCTTCACGTTTCATTAATTCTACCGACACGAGGCTTACGTATATGACCACCTTGAAACAGCACCGGACTGAGCGAGTCAGGTTGAATATAACATTACAAACACTTTCCAGTGTGTCAAACATACAAATATTTCACTGTAAATCATAGTACTACAAACATACCTGTAAAAAATACACACTATTATACAAAAAAAATTAATATTTGTTCATATTCTCTAACGCTCTATCATTGACAAGTTTGCGCAACGTGAACGTAAACAATACAGTACATTTTAGTCATACATAGACACCCTAGTGCTGAATCAGTCAACCTCGGTTATCTTCGAGATTCGCATTGGCAACCTTTGAAACACAAACTATGAATCGCTTATGCATCGCTGTGCGACATCTACGTGCGACTTTACGTACTAGTACTGTTGTTGTTTACACAGCAAAGCCAAACTATAGAATTCATGCTAGGAACAAGATTCGTATGGAGAAATGTTATATAATGTTAAATAATTTATGTGTGACACAGTTCTTGGCGTAAGATAATAAATGTTTAGAAAATTCATATTGATCGACCATATTATCGATTCAATTTAGATTTCATTTCCATTCAGTTGGCAGTATAACCGGAACCGGGAGAGCTCCCGCCTTACTCCTCACCCTCGTACATAGAAATAAGGCTAAAAGGTGCACGGACTACACATATATAGGCTACGCATGATTTAAGTGATTTGATAGAATCTTAGGATAGAATCTGAGGATGCTCTTGTAAAACGAAACTTTTCGTTCTTTGTTTAATAGTTTGTATTTTGTTTTAAAGTTATGTTTATAGTGTTATAGTTTATAATGCAAATTTTATGTGTTTGACAGACTGGAATGTTTTTATGTTAAATTTTACTAAGTCGACACTGGAAAGTATGACCTCCTTTTTAACAAAGCTGTCAAGTTGGGCGGCGCCTGAGCTACTCAGCACTGTGTGTGTGTGTGTGTGTGTGTGTGTGTGTGTGTGTGTGTGTGTCCCCTCATCCGTACTTTATAAAGTAAGTTAATAATACCAACAATAAATGTGAGGCATACATATCAATCTTTCAACTTTTTATGTTAAAAAATAATATAATGAAATTCTACAATATTACAATTGTTATTACTTACAAATTAGCTGCAGTCGTAGGAAAGACATGTCTTATTTTCTCTCCTTTAGGAGTAAAATAAATTTAAATGCTTATCCTCAACCAGAAGAGGTGCATCTCTTTTCAGGCACACCCTCAGTGGAGGTGACCAGCAGTTTCACCAAATGACCAGACCTCGTAACTTTCTTAGTTTTGGGGAGTAGATGGTAGTGATTATTGTTTTAAAAGGAAGTACAATTAGGCAACCATTCTCTGAGACCTAACAATAATCCGAGGGAAAAATAGAAGGAATTCGACACTTCCAAAAATGAAAGTATTGTCCAAATAAAGACAAGGACCACGAAGGGCGTGAAAATGAAAGACTCCCTAAGCTTCGAACGCTCTATTATCTTCGGGATTGGAAAGGAACAAGAGTTGACCAAGGGAGGTCCAATAGGAGAGATGAAAGCGAGGATCCTGGCACACGAAGAAGAAGCAGCAATCCCACGACTCAGCTATGGGCCCCGTGGTCGCCAACCCTCGCTCCCAAGTCGAGAGTCTCTGGGGCCGGAATCGAGGACGGCAGCTAATAGCGATAACCATTACAGTACGAAAGCGGACTCTTTTAACAGTGATTTTATTACATTACATCCGCCTCTTACTTATATTTAGATTCTTTTCCATTGGTATTTTGGCTGTAATCAACATTTGCACGCCATCCTTTACAAGAATTACAATTGAAAAATAGCTCAAATCGATATTAAATACGATTTAAATTAAGCTTTGTTAAATTCTAAATTCTGCACCACGCACTCACTAAGTTAATAATTTAACGTTCAGCACTCAACAATGGACTGATGACAGCAGCGGGCTGTTAACACAACACCTGTACTAAGCAAGTCATAATTACAGAACATGGGCAATATTGCGGAAACAATAACTTTTTCCGCTAACGGAAGTCATGATATCTACCAACGTACATTATTTGTTCTCAAATTAAAATTACGTAATGAATGGCCAACAAATAGAATTCGGGTCATTTAAGTCCCAAAAAGTTTGCAATCAGGACGCGGGAATTTTTGCTCAGATTCGGAAAGTGCCCAGTAATTCGGGGCGGGTGGCAATCCTGGTAAAGACTTGTGTTTGGGAACGGATTGGTTAGAATTCCTTCATCGCCCATCGACGATGTACTTCTCTATGGGTACTCGAATATAATGAAATCGAAACTCCCCCAAGGATATGACTATTTCTTTCGTGACAGTAGCATAATACCGTAATAATAATGTTAATGTTTTTACGTCCCACGAACTACCTTTTCAACTGTTTTTGGAGACGCCGAGGTGCCGGAATTTTGTCCCGCGAGAGTTCTTTTACGTTCCAGTAAATCTACCGACACGAGGCTGACGTATGTGCGCACCTTCAAATACCACCGGTCTAAACCTGCATCGAACCTGCCAAGTTAGAGTCAGAAGGCTAGCGCCTCAACCGTCTGCGCCACTCAGCCCGACGTAATAGTAGCGAAATTTAATTTTTAAATGTACACACCGTAACATATAGACAACACTGTAACTTACATGTTCGAGTAGCATTCATACGAGCTGCTAACATTTTACTCCAACAGTCTAGCATTAAATAATAAAATCAAAATTAACTGCAGGATAAGGAAACTTAGTAACACGAGGTATCATACACATGCCACTATGATCTAAATCTTAGGTTTCCAATTATGAATCTTGCACCAAAGACATTGAGATATAAACTTAGTCTAGATGCCATATATAAACGAATATTAAAATATTACGTAACTATAATAAAAATACCCCATGACGCTACAGACCTGGTGGGTCCTAGTTTATCAAGGTACTCTGCTCAGTCCTATGGCCTGTAGAGTAAGAGGTGACGCGATATCAGCGCGACGAATCCTCTCGGCCATTTTTCTTGCTTTCTAGACGGGGTCGCTACCTCGCCGTCAGTTAGCTTTATTATTGTTCTAACACAGGCTGAATGGACATCCAACCAGCCCTCAGATCCAGTTAAAACACATGACCTGGCCGACAACCCAGCCCAGGCTCTCCCAGTAACAGGCAGGCTCACTCCTCCTAGGTTGAAGGGCAGCTATACAGTAACACTAATAACACAGCAGGATATCATCGTTATTTCTGGTAATAATTCTGTAATGAAATGGATATGGCTTTTTAGTGCTGGGAGTGTCCGAGGACAAGTTCGGCTTGCCAGGTGCAGGTCTTTTGATTGAAGCTCGTACGCGACCTGCGCGTCGTAATGATGATGAAATGATGATGAAGACGACACATACACCCAACCCTCGTGCCAGTGGAATTAATCAAATAGTGGTTAAAATTCCCGATCCCACCGGGTATCTCTGCGATCAAAGGCCAGCACGCTAACCAGTCAGCCATTGAGTCGGACAACAATTCTGTATTTATGTACTATGGATATCAGAATCATATTTCTCTGCTCTCGTTACCTTTCATGAGAGGTGAGCTCTTCTTATAAGTTGTGTAGTTGGCAGCGAGGTGCGGGCCGTATAGCTGTAAGCTTGCATTTGAGATATGTTAGATTCGAGTACGGTTTTCATGATTTCCTATTTTCACACCAGGTAAATGCTCGGGATGTACCATAACTAAGACCATCCCAGTTCTTGACCTTTCTCATCCCTCTCTTGCCGAAAGCCTGAGTTAGTGTGACGTTCAACCACCAACAATAACTTTTTTTGTAATTGTAGTTCTTTGGCTTTCTAATTGAGCCAAGGTTCGTTACTTAATCGTGCAGATTTACGGAGGGAGGCAACTTTTTATGTACTGGGAATGGAAATATAGTTTGCTTAACTTCTACTACTAAATGTTTTCATTCCTTCCCTGAAGGGTGAGGTGGGACTCCTAGGCGGTGAGGCCCTCTCTTAGAGCATGAGATTGTTGTCTGAGGAGGAGATGTGTGGAGGCTGGCGGCCGTGGCCCATACTAGAAACTGTCCCGGCATTCGCCTTACTGCAGAAGAATGGAAAACCACGGAAAACCATTCTCAGGACAGCTGACGGTGGGGACCAGCCCCTCTCCATCTCCCGAATACAGAGGCGTAGAGGCATGGTAGAGCCGTGGCCACCCCTCCTCTGCTCGGTTGGCCGGTCGGAGTGTAGAGCTGTCGGACCACGGACCACCCGTGGCAACCCTTGGGCGGAGACCCACTCTTCTTCCGCCGATGGCTTAACTACGTTGATAGATAGCCATTAATATACCGTAATTGCTTTTCAATTAAAAGTACGTAAATTCTTCGATGTTTCCCAATGCATAACTAACAATACTGCCACATTAGACTGATGGAATTTTAATTACCAATGACAATCTCAGAAGTTAATGTGATGTTAAATTCAGCATTTGCATTGTGCATGCGTATGTTGCATTTGGGTGCTATTGGGTTCGAACTCCACTGTCGGTAGCCCTGAAGATGGTTTTCCCTGGTTTCCCATTTTCACACCAGTCACATGCTGGGGCTGTACCTCAACAAGGACACGGCCGCTTCCTTCCCCACTCCTAGCCCTTTCCGATCCCATCGTGGCAAAGAGATCTGTGTCTGTGCGACGTAAAGCCAATTGTAAAAGAAAAGGGTTATATTGTTAGTAATATGGTGAAGATTATAGGAGACTTTTCCATTCGTTTTTATTGCTTTAATGTCTTTCAAAAAAGGAAACCCAGTTCATTGTATTTCTACATAGCATGTAACCAGCTGAAAGATCAACCAATCAAGATTGATCAGTCGTACAAGAATTTGTGCAAAATGTTCAGATCTCGAACGCAACGGAGCAATTGCAAAATAAATTAAAGGCTGTCAAAATGGGGCAATGGATACTTGCTGTAGCTGGATGTCTCAGACGGTAGAGTGGGCTTCTTAGCCGGAGTTGAAGAATTCGATCCCTTCTCAGTCACGTGTTATTTGAAAGTATTCAAATACGCCGGTAGATTTACCGACACTTGATTGAATATTTGTAGAACAAAATTCGACGACCTCATTGTCCCCGAAAATCGTAAAAGTAGTTTTTAAGACATAAAACCAATTATATTATTTCGCTGTAAACTCATTCTCGGGTTTTAAAATAGTTTCTCTCTGTTATCACAGCCGGATGCACCCCTTGTAAAGCAGACCCTCCGATGCGGGTGGGCGGTGTCTGAGTTGTAATTAATTGTGGTGGAGGAGAAAGTGTTGCTATTTGTTTCACGTGGCACTGACGCAGAAAGGTCTTAATGGTGACGATAGAATAGGACAGGGCTAGGACAAAGGAAGAGACCGTAGTCTTAATTATAGTGTGAAAATGGGGAAACCATGGAAGACCAAATTCAGGGAAGCCAACAGTGGGGTTCGAACCCACTATTTCCCAAACGCAAGCCTACAGCTACGTGGCACAAACCGTTTAGCCAACTCGCTCGGTGGATGCCTTTCCAGATGCCAAACGAATGTACAGCAATTGCTTGTTTCTGTGGAGGTCGTTAGTGTGATAGGTTTTACAGAGGGGTCGGGAACAACGTGAATCGGGTATATGTGCATTAGAGGGTTGGTCATACTGATAATTGGACAAGAAATAGATATGTCGCGCCGTTGTCATTTTATTAGCTACTGAATTTAGCCAGTGAGATCGCTTCGCGTGTGACTTCAGATGGGCTTTGCGAGGCAGTGTTGCTAAATCTGTACGTGGCTTATAACCGGCTTGAGATCATCAATAGAATAAATAAACTTCTCCAGGGGAGAAACTTCAACAAGAATCCCCTTGCTGGTAGGCTCAGCTCATTGCAAGCACGCTACTGTGGCATTGGCTGCAATAAACTGTGTGTTAGTGTTTGATGCTCATTTCTCGGCATGGCTCTTAATTTTCAAATTTTCAAATTACTCATCAGTATTACCAACGCTCTAACGCTCATATACAGTGGAACCTCGATATCTAGAATCACCACGGGAGCTAAATTTTATTTCGAGTTATCGAGAATACTGTGTTTGAGCATGTATAGCACATAATTGACTCATATGTATCGACGGGCTTATACTGAATACATTATTTTTAACAGTAAAAGCAAAACAAAGTCTCCTCTGCACAGGCCATGGAGGTCCTTGGAGGAGTGGGAGGTAAACGCTTCCACCATTGTTAACCTCGGCACGTGATGGGGTAGAGTAGTTAGCTCTACGCCCAGCCGCCTTTGCCACCAGGAATTAACCTAGTACTCATTTTTGGTGTAGGCTGAGTGAACCTCAGGGCCATATGCACCTCCGGAATTGGAAATCTCGTTTCTTAAATTTTACGACTTCCTGACGGAAATTCCAACCCACCTCCTTCCGGGCGAACCGAGCACGCCTTTACCGCCTCGCCCAGGCAGCCCCTATTTTTAACAGTAGGCCCTACTTAAAAATATACAAACAAACTCTCTTTTACGTCATCACTTTAATTATGACACTTATTATAGTAACTGTTTAGAAGACAGAGACCGGGCGAGTTAGCCGCGCTGTTAGAGGCGCGCGGCTGTGAGTTTGCATCCTGGAGATAGTGGGTTCGAATCCTACTGTCGGCAGCCCTGAAGATGGTTTTCCGTGGTTTCCCATTTTCACACCAGGCAAATGCTGGGGCTGTACCTTAACTAAGGCCACGGCCGCTTCCTTCCAACTCCTCGGCCTTTCCTATCGTATCGTCGCCATAAGACCTATCTGTGTCGGTGCGACGTAAAACCACTAGCAAAAAAAAAGAAGAAGACAGAGATACAGTACATACAACAGTGAAACAAGAAACATACCTCCGTTATTCACGTTGAAACTTCTCGTCAGTACCACGCAGCCGAGATTCGTAAATGGAGCTCGTCATACGCGACTTCGGGGGTTGCTTTCGTACTTGACCAGTAATTAATTCACACCCGAGAAACAACGAGGCTCTGCCGATTTTCCGATCACTAGAAGTTTTTTCCGGTTCCCGTCATATCAGCACCCAGCATCACTATAACTCTTTATTTGTTAACAGTTCCTCTCAAACCACAAATACCGTATTGCACAGCTAATGTTGCACAAAATTCGAGTAACAGCGTATTCCTTTCTTCAAGGGAGGAAAAGTTTGCTTCGAGAAATCCAGAAATTCGTGTAACCGAATTTTGTGTAACAGAGAAATAAATACACGTGAAGAATGGAACAAACGGCGGGGAAATTTGAGTTACTTCGAGATACTGAAAATTCGAGTAATGGAGGTTCGAGATATCGAGGTTCGACTGTACTTGGTTCAAGTTATTTCTGACCATCCTGTATGTATATGAAAATCACTATCAAGACGACCACACTAACTAGAAGTGTTTAAAATCTCCGCTCGGCTCGGACCTTCTAAACCAAAGACCACTACGCTGAGCATTCATTATTATTATTATTATTATTATTATTATTATTATTATTATTATTATTATTATTGAGCCTCAGTGGCTCAGGTGGCATCGCGCCGGCATCTCACCCCTGAGTTCAGTGGTTCAAGACCCAGTCACTCCATGTGATATTTGTGCTGGACAAAGCGGAGGCGGGACAGGTTTTCTCCGGGCAATCCGGTTTTCCCTGTCATATTTAATTCCAGCAACACTCTCCAATATAATTTCATCTGTCATTCATAAATCATTGCCCCAGAAGAGTGTAACAAGCTTCGGCAGCCTGCACAATTCCTATCCTCGCCGCTAGATTGGGGATTCATTCATTCCATTCCTGACCCGGTCGAAAGACTGGAAACAGACAGTGGATTTTCATTATTATTATTATTATTATTATTATTATTATTATTATTATTATTATTATTATTATTATTATTATTATTATTATTGTTATTATTGGTTTTACGTCGCACCGACTTATGGTGACAATGGGACAGGAAGGGGCTAGGAATGGGAAGGAAGGGGTTGTGGCCTTAATTAAGGTACAGCCCCAGCATTTGCCTGGTGTGAAAATGGGAAACCATAGAGACCATCTTCAGGGCTGCAAACAGTGGAGTTCGAACCCACTATCTCTCAAATACTGGATACTGGCCGCACTTAAGCGACTGCAGCTATCGAGCTTAGTCATATTATTATTATTATTATTATTATTATTATTATTATTATTATTATTATTATTATTATTATTATTATTATTATTATTATGATTATTATTATTATTATTATACCGCTTATCCCACACCTGTGAGATCGCGGATGCAAACTGTGTCGCACATGTAGCTTTGGTCTTGTTTTATGGTCGGATGCCCTTTCTGCCACCAACCCTTTGTGGAGGGATGTAGTATTCAGTATTGCATGTTTCTGTGGCGGTTGGTAGTGTGGTGTGTTGTCTGAAAAAGGAAGTGTTGGGACAAACACAAATACACAGTCCGCGGGCCAGAAGAATCAATCAGGCATGATAAATTCCCTAACCCGGCCGAGAATCGAGCCCGGCAACCTCTGAACACAGAAGGCCTCAATGGTGAACATTCAGCCAAATATTTGGACATTATTATTATTATTATTATTATTATTATTATTATTATTATTATTATTATTATTATTATTATTATTATTATTTATTCCATGTTTGTTGGACTAATCATCACCTCCATTCGTATCCCTGAATTAAATTTTCATTTTCAATATACAGTATAATAGAATAAGACTTTAGAAAACGGGTTCCTGAACGCAGCCTAACCTACAGTACTACTATAGAGCTACGAACTCTTTAGGACTTCACAAGCACTATCCTCTCCAAGGCGGCTGCCATCCAGCTCATGGCTTTCGGATTGGGGGATGTCCGTGGTCAACGTAACGTAACTTTCTGACGTTGGATGTACCTTCGCAGCTTGAGGCGCTCTCCTAGGTTCTAGAAATTTCCCACATTTCGAGATAGACTGAGGCAATAACTTCACACACAACCATTAATCTTTAAAAACTTAGCTTGCCTAGAAGCCATCGGAATAACACTCTGGAGCGCTAATCACGGGACCGCCTTAAGCGACCACGCCCTTTTTATCTGTACACAATGTGCTTGCGTATCTATGACCGTAATCTATTTAAAACAACTGAATCACTTTCTCTAATCTTCATGTGTTCGTATGTCAACACGTGCTGGTGTGGAAGTAATTGACGAGTGTGCAGCGACTATCAAATAGTTTGTTCCATATTACCAGACCATATTAGATGTTCGTACAACATAGTTACTTCCGTATCTACCTCGTCATAGGACACATACGACACATCCTTTTTGTACGGGAACTCAGTGTACTAACATTGTATTAAGTTCATTCCTGCTTACATCGTACCACTAATAACATTTATTTTTAACTAGCAAGTGTACCCGTGCTTCGCTACGGTATTCTATATTGTATACGGATATCGAAGTAAATTACTGTACATGCAGTGAATGAGATTAATTTAAATTGCATGTCTCGTAGTGTTATCCGAGAAACAGCATGGGGAGGTCCACATACGTTGTTTCCAATGTTAAGTGTGAGTTGCGGAGTTGTGATGATAATGGCAGGCTCATTTTGCCTACTGTCATTCACAATCGAGTTGGGAAGTTTACATTATAATGGCAGGCCCAATTGCATAATGCGCGGTCATAATCGATTTGGAAAGATTTCGTTAAAATTGCAGGCCCCTTTCCTACTTCTAGACAGATTACAGTTGAAGAACTTTTATTATAATGGCAGGCAACTTCCATACTGCCAGTCAAAATTTAGTTGTGCTGTTATCGTTATGATGACAGGCCCCTTTTTTACTTCCAGCTAACTTACTGCCAGTCACACCGAGTTAGTGAGTTTCCTTTAAAATAGCATGCCACTGTGCGTAATGCCAGTCACATTTTAGATGGATACGTTTGTTTATAATGGCGGGCACCTTACCCTACAGCCAAACACAATGGAGTAGGGGAGTTTTGAACAAAATTACATGCTTCCTTACTTTTTGCAAGTCAAGCCCTCCGTACTAATGCCAATTACACTGCCAGTCAAAGTCGATGTGGGGAGTTCTGATTACAACAGCAGACACACACTTTCTCGATCGCTACAGATCGACATCAATGAATATACATAGATCGGAATAAGAAAGTATATGAAATGAAAATCCACAGCCTGTTTCCAGTCATTCTACCGGGTCAGGAATGGAATGAAAGAAGCCCCCGTCTAGCGGCGAGGACAGGAATTGTGCCGGCTGCCGAAGCCTGTCGCTTTCCTCTGGGGCAATGGTTAATGAATGACAGGTGAAAAATGAAATATTGGAGAGTGTTGCTGGAATGAAATATGACAGGGAAAACCGGAGTACCCGGAGAAAAACCTGACCCGCCTCCGCTTTGCCCAGCACAAATCTCACAAGAAGTGACCGGAATTTGTACCACAGAACCCAGCGGTGAGACGCCAGCACGCTGCCGCCTGAGGCGCGGAGGCTCACGAAAGTATATGCATGTATAAATTTTGTAGACTTTCATTTACAGAATAAATGCTGCTAAACGGTACATCATATCGGTAAACGGATTGTACCATTAGACGCCGCATTTAACGGTCTAAATGTCTTGTCCTATGATATTTTCTCGCACCTCATCTATTCATTGGTCAGATTGAGTTAGAAGAGTTAGATTGAATTAGAAATAGGGTAAAATTTGGGGAAGTTTGTCTTAGGGTGCATTACTTTTCGGATAGTTATGTGACAGCTACTAACAGAGCATTTGGCTCACATATGACTGCTGGTTGGGCCAATGTTCGTGTAGAATTTTTTATTCTATCTTCCCTATAAGTGATTCAAAGTATGAATTATACGTGTAAAATGTGCAATTTTTTTTTTTTTTTTTTTTTTTTTTGCTAGTTGGTTTACGTCGCACCGACACAGATAGGTCTTACGGCGACGATGGGACAGAAAAGGGCTAGGAGTGGGAAGGAAGCGGCCGTGGCCTTAATTAAGGTACAGCCCCAGCATTTGCCTGGTGTGAAAATGGGAAACCACGGAAAACCATTTTCAGGGCTGCCGACTGTGGGGTTCGAACCTACTATCTCCCGAATACTGGATACTGGCCGCACTTAAGCGACTGCAGCTATCGAGCTCGGTGCAAAATTTTATTACAATTGAGAAATAGAGACAAATCAAACGTATAAGGGATAGAGATACGACAAAAAGTCATAGGACCAAAGTTGTAGCACTCCAAATCAAACCGAGATAGTGCCATCCATTTCGTGATAGGACTTACCGTGTAGCCACGAAATACCTCGAAACGAAGGTCTGCACCGTCATTAAAACTGCCTCCATATTTCGATATATTTCTGGGGAAAAAATGAAAAATTTTAAAATCTTGGAAGATGTCCGCCGGTTAAAGGCTAAAACTTATGATTCTGCCAAATTCCATTTTTCTAGCTCGTCGGCAGGTTGTGACGCAATCTTTATTTTGGGGCAAGGTAAGGGTTGTTCTGCCCGAAGGCAGGTCCGAACCTCCGCAGAGGTGTTCCTGAGCCGGAGTTTACGTGCGGTAGGGTGGCCAGTTCCTTTCCGCTCCTCCATTCCCTTACCCCCACCAACAGCGCGTGGCAATCCATCCAACTCCTGACCACGCCCAATGTTGCTTAACTTCGGAGATCTCACGTGATCCGGTGTTTCAACACGACTACGGCCGTTGGCTTATTTTGGGGGGAAGGGGGGTAAAAATTATGACTAAGAAAGCTAAAAAGTATGCAGATGGTCATTATTACCCCTTCAACGGATAGCTGTACGAAAAATTCACAAAAATAGTCTATGCACAGACACATGGTCGTTACGATTTTATCTTATAGATAGATAAGGAATCTGCTCCACGTAGAGTACAACACCTTCCGGGGTATGCCGCTGGACTTACCCTGCAAAACCGACCGTTCATGATATCTCCCTTATTAATCCCCCCGTCGATAAAATGCACAGGAGAAAAATGTTTTAGAAATGGATTTCCATCAAAGTTGGTCGATTTCCAGTCAGACTGGTCTTGTATATATTGTGGGAGAGTAAAATCACTGTTTCGGTTCCCTATAAACCCCAGTCCATTCCGCCAATTTGACATGGCATGGACCTTAAAACCTACGCTTGGTCAGGTGGATGCTAAATATAAAGTTTGATTGAAATATCTTCAGTAGTTTTCTAGTTATAAGACATTCGATTTACACGCACCCGCTTTGGAGTTAAGTTTGTTGGGACTTGTGATGAAAAACCGTCCGTTAATGATATCTCCCTTAGTAATCCTCGTATCGAAATCATGTACATGAGAAAAAAGTTTTAAAAGTTGATTTCCATTAAGGATGGTATATTTGCATTAATTTTGTATTTCCATATTTTGTGGGAGTGTAAAATCACGGCTTCGGTTTGGGATAAACCCCCACTAAATTTAGATGTTCAGAAATAATATTGGTCCTAAAACAAGGACAGGTGGATTCTAAATATCAAGTTTGGTAGAAATATATTCAGTAGTTTTCAACCGAACTAGATAGGTGCAGTCGCTTAAGTGCGGCCAGTGTGCAGTAATCGGGAGATAGTGGGTTCGAGCCCCACTGTCGGCAGCCCTGAAGATGGTTTTCTGTGGTTTCCCATTTTCACACCAGGCAAATGCCGGGGCTGTACCTTAAGGCCACGGCCGCTTCCTTCCACTTGCTAGGCCTTTCCTCTCCCCATCGTTGCCATTAGACCTATCTGTGTCGGTTCGACGTAAAGCAAAATAGCAAAAAAAAAAAGTAGTTTTCAAGTTCTAACAACTCAGACACCAAAACTAAAAATAATGCAAATGATCAAAATTACACCTGAAACGGACAACTGTACGGAAATTTCGCCACAATAGTCAATGTATGGGCACATGGCCGTTACGATATTACTTGTATAGATTTTGGCATTCGGTCTTGTTCCACCAGTAGCCAGTCTATATTCGTATTTTCCTAATACATCGGCAAGCAAAATTAATGGATCACTTGAATTTTCTAAGGAAAATCATGTTAAATTTTGAAACATTTGTTTTATTATTTACAACGATTATTTTCATGTAAAAATTATCGAAGTAATTTTATCTGTCTGTTATTGCTACTCTTAGTTACTTTGATATTTTTTTCATTAAAATAATCAGTGAAAATCATAAAACAAAATGTTTCACATTTTAAATGCTTTTTCCTTTAAAAACTCAAGTGATCCATTAATTTGTCCGGTCAGTGTACATAAGGCATATAGGAGGTGTAACAGTTGGGTAGGCCGAACTTCCAGGGCACATTTCTCACACGTAGAAGAAGAAAATACATTATAGGGACATGGCTCCGCAAACACTTTCTTTTCATGTTAGAACTCATTTTCTACAACGCTACATAGTGCAATAATAATGGGGCAAACACACCAATATAACGTACCAGCATACCACATGAAACACTAATATGAAATGTTCAAAGTGCCGTGCGTTAGCATTGATACATTCATCAACCCAGCGTCACAAAATTAAATAGCGTATGGCTTTTAGTGCCGAGTGTGTCCGAGGACATGTTTGGCTCACCAGATGCAGTTCTTTCGATTTGATTCCCGTAGGCGACCTGCGTGTCGTAATGAGGATAAAATGATGATGAAGACGACACATACACCCAGTCCCCGTGCCAGGGAAATTAATCAATTATGGTTAAAATTCTCGACCCGCCAGGAATCGAACCCAGGACCCCTGTGACCAAAGGCCAGCACGCTAACCATTTAGCCATGGAGCCGGACCCCGGCGTCACATCGAATCCCGGATGCGCTGATATATCCCTGAAGTAGCTTATTGCGCGTGGTTTCGTATCATCCCACGGGCACGAAGTTTGCAGCTTGTATAGAGGGTCGATCCGTAAGAGCTTTCACATGCCCCCTTACCTTCGGTCAAATGAAACACAAAAAACTGGCGGTGAACCTAAGAATTACAACTTACCAAGACGTAACCAAGAGACCATAATGAAAATCCACAGCCTTTTTCCAGTCATTCGACCGGGTCAGGAATGGAATAAATGAAGCCCCCATCTAGCGGCGAGGATAGGAATTGTCCCGGCTGCCGAAGCCTGTCGCACAAATCTCACAAGGAGTTACCGGGATTTGAACCACGGAACCCAGCGGTGAGAGGACGGCGTGCTGCTGCCTGAGCCACGGAGGCTCGATAACCAAGAGACCATATATGATTTCAAATTTTAATTATTAAATCATTTCGTTTCACCTCGTTGCATTAGGGGCTGATGACTTAGTTGTTAAGCACCTTGAAATAACAGGGATCATCGTTATCGATTTCTCTTGTCCGACTCGTTGGCTGAATGGTCAGCGTACTGGCCTTCGGTTCAGAGGGTCTCGAGTTCGATTCCCGGCCGGCTCGGGGATTTTAATCACTTCTAATTAATTCTTCTGGCTCGAGGACTGTTTGTGTCCGTCCCACCACTTTCCTTTTCATATTCACACAGCGCACTACACTACCAACCACCACAGAAACACGTAATAGTGATATAGGGTTGGCGTCAGGAAGGGACCGGTCTTAAAATAGGACCGAATCCACATGTGCGACACAGTTCGCACCCGCGACCCTACATGTGTGGGAAAAGCGGTAGAAAAAGAATAGAATAGAATTAAGGCCACGGCCGCTTCCTTCTCACTCCTAGTCTTTCTTATCCCATCGTCGCCATAAGACCTGTCGTTGTCGGCGTGACGTAAAGCAAATTGTAAGAAATTATTATTATTATTATTATTATTATTATTATTATTATTATTATTATTATTATTATTATTATTATGTACGATCGTTTCAAACTCCTATGTGTTACGCTTACACAACTTCCTTGATTGTTGATATTCCTCCCTTTTACGCCAATACTCCCTCTGGGTTGCTTTTGCTCGTTCCTCGTACGAGAACACCCTTCTTGTTCTCCTGGGTTTCTCTACGAATAGATCCGTCACCTCCGCAATTTTCCTTCTGAACACTGTTCTGTTTGTAATATCTCCCTCCTCAATGCCACATCTTTTAAGATCCTGATAATAATAATAATTTCGTGTGGCTATTACTAGCCGATTACAGCCCTTGTAAGGCAGACCCTCCGATGAGGGTGGGTGGCATCTGCCATATATATATATATATATAGAGGTAACTGCGTGTTATTGTGGTGGAGGATAGTGTTATGTGTGGTGCGTGAGTTGCAGGGATGTTGGGGACATCACAAGCACCCAGCCCCCGGGCCATTGGGATTAACCAATTAAGGTTAAAATCACCGACTCAGCCGGGAATCGAACCCGGGACCCTCTGAACCGAAGGCCAGTACGCTGACCATTCAGCCAACGAGTCGGACAAGATCCTGATGAACTGCTTTCAGCCATGGTACTTGGGTCTTTCTTCTTTCCTGGAAGATGAGGATCTTATTTGCTAGGCGTTCCGGTCCCATTCTTCTCAAGTGTCCATAGAAAGTCAGTCGCCTTTTTCTTATGGAGGTTGAAATGCTTTCGCATTTTTCATATGGCTCTTGATTTGATCTCAAACGGAAGGTAAACTCATTCCCTGGTGCTTTCTTGGGTCCCAGAATTTTCCTCAGAAATTTACGTTCTTTCATTTTTATTTCGGTAATCCCCTTTCCGGCAATTTTCTCTGTTGCATAGAGGCATTCAGGTTTCACCACGGTATTGTAGCGTCTGAGTTTGGCTTGACAGGAGAGGGATTTGGTCTTATAAGTTTTCTGGCATAGTCTGAATGCAATCTCCATCTTCATTGCTCTTTCTTCGATAGAAGGCTGCTCGTTGTTGTTAGGAGTCAAAATCTCCCCTAGATATTTGAATTTGTGGACTCTCTTTATGTCACATTCTTCTTATTATTATTTATTATTATCATTAGTTAACTGCTGGTGGTTCTGGGAATTGTTGATAGTCCGAAGATCTTTAGTTACATTTCGTGAAATAGTAAATTAAAGGGCGATCGATTGTGGCATCGTTGCTTGGTGGTAAGGAATGTGATGTGTCACACACATAACCGCAGCATAAATCAGTAAGAGAGCATAAGCGAGATTAAAATCTTCTTACTGGTAAACTACGCAAGAAAATTAGTCGAACTACCGAAGGGACACCTTTGTTTATAACTTGAGAATGGCTTATGCTTGACATGACTGTACGCTTTACCTGGCACTTCAGCACAGGAATGAATCACCGCAGTACAATGGCTTAGTATGTATTACATCGTTATCTGCGGTCCCACCCACACCGCTTTATGCGGCGCGTGCAACGTTCTTTATAAAGGAGTACCGTAATTGAAAAACTCATTGGTCTGGGAACGGCATAGGTGGGATACTCCAGAGTTTGATTGTATTTCATGTCTATTGCAGCTAGGCACTTGCAATAAGAGTCTTTCTTAACCTCTCAAATAAAACAACATTCCAACTGTCTGCTTAAAACCGAGCGAGTTGGCTGCGTGATACGAAACCCTAAACTT
Source organism: Anabrus simplex (assembly GCF_040414725.1). NCBI lineage: Eukaryota > Metazoa > Arthropoda > Insecta > Orthoptera > Tettigoniidae > Anabrus > Anabrus simplex. The sequence goes on along the minus strand of NC_090267.1, from coordinate 387,690,226 downwards.
GCAATTGGGAGGATGGATTCGAACCCCATCATCGGCAGCACTGGCCTTCGATTCAGAGGGCCCGGGTTCGATAATATAGAAAATTACACTATGTACAGGGCGTAACAATAATGTAGGCCAAACTTTCAAGACATATCTCTCAAACGCAGAAGCAAAAATGTTACAGTATATGGACATGGGTCCGAATACGCTTTATTTCCATATTCTAACTCATTTTCTACAACTCTACGTAGTTCATTCATCATGGGAAACACACAGGTACAGAATGTACCAGCATACCACATGAAATGTTCAAAACGCTCTCTTGGTTACGTCTGGATAAGTTCAAATTCTTAGGTTTACCACCATTGTTTTGTGTTCTATTTGACTGAAGGTAATGTTTACATGCGACTTACGACATTGCTTGTGCTTTCGATGTTCACACCAGGCAAATGCTGGGACTGCAGGGTAATTAACGCCATGACCGCTTCCTTCTCAAAATTTTCCCTTTCCTATCCCACCATCGCCTAAAATCTGAGTTAGTGCAACATTAACATGCACACAGAGATTAGGAAGTACTTTCCAAAATCGTTGTTATGGAACGCACTGTTTCGTAGGAGTGAAAATGAAATGGCGTATGGCTTTTAGTGCCGGGAGTGTCCGAGGATATGTTCGGCTCGTCAGATGCAGGTCTTTCGATTTGACTCCCGTAGGCGACCTGCGTGTCGTTATGAGGATTAAATAATGATGAAGACGACACATACACCCAGCCTCTGTGCCAGAGAAATTAATCAATAATGATTTAAATTCCCGACCCTGACGGAAATCGAACCCGGGACCCCTGTGATCAAAGGCTAGCACGCTAACCATTTAGACACGGAGCCGGACTTTGTAGGAGTGAAAAGTGGGCATTAAGGAAACAGGAAAAGAGCCACCTTGAAGCAGCACAAATGTGGGTATGACCAACATAAGCTGGAGTGAAAGACAAATATATCTAGAAACGTTAAAATATTTTTTCCCCTTAAATCAGGTGTGGATATTGTATTTCTTTGCGGGGCCTGTTTACATTTCCCCTACTTCGCCACTGTTGTGATGTGTACGTACAGTAGGGAACTGACTTAGTGGATGAGTATGTCCAGATCGAAGGTACGATGTATAAATCATTATATAATGAAAACGTATCTATGGTAAGCTATTTCACAGCGAAGGTTATGACTAATTTTGACCTTAATTATGTCTGCGAACAATTGTCATTATAACTTAACCTGGTTAAAAGTAATTGCCCGGTCACGTATAATGTACGACCATTTAAGTCACTTTTATTCGAGCATCATTATTCATAACATAGATAAGCTGGACCATAATATACAATGTAAGTGGTATCCAGCTTGTGAATGAGTACGAGTGCCTAGCAGTCGCAAATGCAATACTCCATTGCTGCAAAAAAAAAAAAAAAAAAAAAAAAAAAAAACAACAGCAAAGTCATCTCCATACAGGCCATGAAGGCCCTTGGAGGGGCCACTATCCGTAACTTGATGGGTAGAGTGGTTAGCTCTACGCCCAGCCACCTTTGTCCCCAGGAATTAACCTGGTACTCAATTTTCGTGTAGGCTGAGTGAACCTCAGGGCCATGTACACCTCCGGAAGTGGAAATCTCGTTTCTTAAATGTTTTCACTTCCTGACGGGGATTCGAAGCCACGTCCTTCCGAGCGAACCGAGCACGCCTTTACCGCCTCGGCCAGGCAGCCCCTACTCCATTGCTGTATTTTAATAATTTAATGACATGGCTTCTCGTTGTTGTTAGGAGTCAAAATCTCCCCTAGGTATTTGAATTTGTGAACACTCTTAATGTCACATTATTATTATTATTATTATTATTATTATTATTATTATTATTATTATTAAATGTGTATAAATTATGTGCTATTGAAGCCTATCGTTAATTGCTTTTCATGCTGATTACTAAATGCATACTTATGACAGAGGGACTGTCTAGGTCTTTTTTTCTTTTTTTACAATCTACTTTACGTCACACCGACACAGACAGGTCTTATGGCAACGATGGGATTGGAAAAGGCTAGGAGTGGGAAGGAAGCCACCGTGGCTTTAGTTAACGTACAGCCCCATCATGTGTCTGGTTTGAAATGGGAAACCACGGAAAAACATCTTCAAGGCTGGTGACAGTGGGGTTCGAACCCAGCATCTCCCGAATGCAAACTGATAGCTACGTTACCCAAACGGCACAGCCGCTTGGTCGGTGGGACTGTCTAGGCCGAAGCGGTAAAGACATAGGCCTACTCGGTTCGCTCGGAAGGACGTAGATTCGATTCCCCGTCAAGATGTCGCAAAATTTAGAAACGAGATTTCCAATACTGCAGAGGAATGTAGTCGTGAAGGTTTTTAGAACTAATCTAAAAATGATTACTAGGTGAATCCCTGGTGGCAAAAGTGTCCGGGGATGAGCTACCACACTTAGTTCAGAGGTTATGGTTAGTGGAAGTGTTTCCGCTCCACTCCTCCAAGGGCCTTCATGGCCTGTACCGAGATGATTTTTTCATTTGGTGTTGATTCCTAAATGCATTCAAGTTGCAGATATGTTCAAGACAATAACACGTCATCGTAACTTTTTCACACTTCTAGAAGTAGGGACTGTCTTTTATACCAGGGCCTCTCAGGGTGCACGCACTGGTGCATTGCGCGACACAAGGTGCAAAAGACGACTTTGCTAGGTTGACCAGATCCCCACTCATCGATTTTGAGCAATAACGCTCTCTCTCTTTTTCCCTACGCCTGTCTCGCCTCGCTCGCTCCACCTGTCTCCCCCTTCCTTACTTGCTCTGCAGCGCTCCACAATCCGAGCAGAGTTGAGCCGATCTTAGCCGAGTCTCCCCGAGACAAAACACTGGCCCGAATCGAGCTGAGTCGGACTGATGCACGGTGCACAGCACCTTTGCGCCTCGGTTTGCACGTGTGAGAGTTCGGGCGTTTGAGAGGCCCTGTTTTACACTGTCAACGTATACCGGAACCTTTCCAGATCTCTACATATCTGAGACAAACATACTGTGATGTTCTTTCAGTAAGTTTTATTCGAGGACTGAGTATACTGGACTGACTTAGCAGAACAGTGGGTTATGCACTTGTCTTCAGTCTAAAGGTTATGATCCCGAATTCTTGCGCAATCTGTAAATTGTATAGAGTCATAAATAAATTAAGGGGCTGCCTGGCCGAGGTGGTAAAGGCGTGCTCGGCTCGCCCGGAAGGACTGGGGTTCGATTCCCCGTCAGGAAGTCGTAAAATTTAAGAAACGAGATTTCCACGTCCGGAGGTGCGCATGGCCCTGAGGTTCACTCAGCCTACACCAAAAATGAGTACCAGGTTAGTTCCTGGGGGCAAAGGCGGCCGGGCGTCGAGCTAACCACTCTACCCATCAAGTGCCGAGGTTACGGATAGTGGAAGCCATTACCTTCCACTCCTCGAAGGGCCTTCATGGCCTGTACGGAGATGACTTTGCTTTGCTTTTGCATAAATAAATTCAGGAATGTGAGCAACTCCAAAAAGAAGACCTCGTCGAAGTTGTGAGATGGACGGCAAACAAAGGTGTAAGTTTCACCGAGAGGAAAGTTACCTTCAGTTTTAATAACTATGTTGATGGAGTGAACATACCTCTTGGGGATTGTTGTAAGTACCTAGGTGTTAGTATAAGTAAAGATCCTCATTGGAAATCAAATTATCGAGGCTGTAAAAATGGGTTAGAGATCGCTTCACGTGGTTATGACGGACAAAATCGGAACAAGAAGTAGAAGAAGAATGCTGTTGAATCCCCAGCCCGAATGCTGGTTGTATCTTAGGTCCTCTTTATTGTACAACTTAATGCAGTATTATTATTATTATTATTATTATTATTATTATTATTGCACAAAAGTATTCGTTGTTATTTCCATACCCGAAAAATGAAGCAGCACCTGTACAGTAATCGTAAATTATTGATCGCTGCGGCGTTGAATCACTAGTGGGTTCAACATCACTTTATAAGTACCTTTAACGACTTACGTCTTAGTTTCCAACTTCACAAACTAATATTTTTTTTCTTGTCCCATAATTTAACAACCGTCGTAATTCTTTCAGAAGTTCCGTATGAAATCACTCCGTGGAACACTTCGTCGCGCTCATTTATTAATTAACAAAACTTATTTTTATACGAGGAAGTTTGTCACGTTAAGGCACATGTTTTCCATTGTGCTTCTATCATTTTACTTGTATCTATAATTGTTTTATTTTTAGTTTCTCCTATCGCTTAAATATTAACATAGTTATCACAGGTATGACTTAATGCGAAAGAAACGTAGTTTTATGGTAACAACAAACAACAGAAACAATAGCGGCGATTGCGATAAATGGTATCGTACATGCTGATGAAATATAATTTATCAAACCAACTGTATTTTCCTGCAAAAGCGCTGAGGTATTCTTTGTCCTAAATTGTTAATTCCTTATCTTACAGCACAAACTGTTAAAACGTACTTCACGAACATACAGGCTTAGTGACCCTTTAATCAGGTGACTATCGGCTGGACTTCCTGAGGACAGGACTAATTATCATGCACTCACTACGATGGATTTTACCTACAGTAATGTCACTTCAGATGTTACAGAATGTTACGCCGACGATGAGATAGGGAAGGGCTTGGAGCGTAAAGGAAGCGGCCGTGGCCTTAATTAAGGCACAGCTCCAACATTTGCCTGGTGTGAAAATGGGAAACCACGGAAAACCATCTTCAGGGCTGCCACAGTGGTATTCGAACCCACTATCTCCCGAATGCAAGCTCACAGCTGCGTGATACTAACCGCACGGCCACTTCCTCGGTTGTTACAGTTCTGATCAGACTACTTGCAAGTCACGAAATCATTCAAGTCTCTTCCTGCTCCGTTGAAATCACCAAGTGATGGTTTTGTTCGTACGGGACAGAAACAAGTAGAAGTCGGATGTCCGCTCAATATAATTGGTGTGGTGCAATATACCAGCCAATCACGTGCACTTTCTTTGGCAGACCAGCGACATTTGATGTGCCACGTCGTCTCAATAGAACCTAATACCATTTCCTATTCGGTACATCTGAACATTCCGGCTAAATGTACGATTTCTCAAACAAGTAAACAATAACAGTGATCGCCTGATGATATGCCCATTAAAGAATTAATGAAATTATTTTAAAAAATTCAGGATGAGTGAGAGAAATGTATTTAGTAAATGGAATGCTGTTTCACCCTAACGCAAGCGATTAGTGTTTGAGGTTTTCTTTAACCTACAAGGTATTCTACATTACCACTAAAATGTTCAAAGATTTTTACTTGAATAAATCCAGAAATGGAGTAAAGGACATACGCATGACGTATACGCTCCTCTCTAAAGCAATTATGTTAATTCCTCGTCATCTTTTCCCACGCCCTGCCTGGGTCACGGGAGCGATCCGAGAAGCAACATGAGAGCTTGGTCAAATTACATGGTCAGACGACCTTCTTGTTGCCAACTCGATATGGGACGAGACAAACGAACAAACAAACAAACCTATGGTGCAACAGCGTATTAGGGACTTAGCCTGGCAAGACGAGTGGGACAAAATCAGTCATATTCATTGGCTTTCCAGACCGGGACCACTGACTTTCGTATCAGATAACTCCTCAATTAGATTGAGCAAAGCCCATTACAGCCCAAATTCTAGAATTAAAATTCCTTGACTGGCCGGGTATCGAACCTGAGGCCTCCACATAAGAGATAGACACGCTACCTCTACACCATGGGCCTGGTTTGGCCAGGAATCAAACCCAGAACCCTTTGAACTAGAGGATGAGCATATATTCAAGAATCATTTTAAACGTTGACCTGAAATTTCAGTTATTATTTTTCAGATTACTATTTGAGTTTGGTTATGCCTCCGTGGCTCAGGCGGCAGCGCACCAGCCTCTCACCAGTGAATTCCGTGATTCAAATCTCGGTCACTCCATGTGACAATTGTGCTGGACATAGCCGAGGCGGGACAGGTTTTCTCTGGGTACTCCGGTTTTCCCTGTCATCTTTAATTCTGGCAACACTCTCCAATAGTATTATTTCATTTCATTTGTTTCTTTGTTTGTTTGTAATTAACCATTGCCCCGGCGGCACAATTTGTATCCTCTCCGCTATATTGGGCTTCCATTCCTGACCCAGTCGGATGACTGGAAACAGACTGGGGATTTTTATTTGAGTTTGGTTACGAACGGGACGAAATCCGAAGGAAACAGTGAGAAGAGAACGTTACTGATGTGGAAGGGTGTACTCAACTTTTATGCATTTCTGGTATCTTGCATTTTACGTGACAGCCGACATCGTCATCGTTGCCTAGGAACCACTAGTTGTACGTGGAATCCGAACCACAGGGACGTAATTTATGTTTGTTTCAAAAATCATACTGCACAAGCATTGACCAGGTTTTGAACCGTGATAGCTGATTGGCTCTGCTCAAAGCTCATTCTCCACACTGCTTCCTCTTCTTCTTTTTCTTATAATAATAACGTTAATGGTTTTACGTCCCTTTGTATATCATAATTTACGGTTTTCCGAGACGCCAATATGTTAAAATTCTGTCCCGCAAAAGTTATTTTGTGTGCCAGAAATCTAATCTACAGACACGAGATCTTAGTAAGTTCAAATACCACTGTACTGAGCCCGGATCGAACCCGCGAACTTAGGCTCAGAACCACTCGTTTCTGTGGTGGTTGGCCATGTGGTGTGTATAAATGAAGATAAACAAGCGAGTTGGCCGTGCGGTTAGGGTCGTGTAGCTGTGAGCTTGCATTTGGAACATTATGGGTTCGAATCCCACTGTTGGCAGCTCTGAAGATGGTTTCCCATTTTCACATCAGGCAAATGCCGGAACTGTACCTTATGTAAGGCCACATCTTCTACCTTCCCAATTCTAGCCCTTTCCCATCCCTCCGTCATCGGAAACCTTCAATGTGTAAGGGCAACGTTAAACCACTAGCAATTTAAAAAAAATTCTTCAGCTTATCTCAGTTATTTCTGGGGTTACTGGAGTCACCTAGGCTCATTTTGGTTTTTGCCGGGGATTTAAGACCGGATGCTCTTCCTGACGTCACGTGATTCTTGAGATGAAAATCTCGACTCAGAATCGACCGAGATTCGAGTCTCAGCCCTCCGAGTGGGAAGCCAGCAGCTAAGCCACTCAGCTAATCACGCCTCCCAAATAAATAAATAAATAAATAAATAAATAAATAAATAAATAAATAAATAAATAAATAAATGAGAACAAAGACAATTACCCAGTGCCCCGTTCAGAGGGATTAACCATACGTGGCTAAAACCCGTATTTCAATTGGGAATCGAACCCCAGTTGCTCCTGAACCGTAGGGTGTTGCGCTGACTTTTCAGGTAAGATGGTATTGAAATAATAGTATAAAAGTTTATAAAAAACTCTTCTTATTATGAATTGAACAGCTTGCCTAAAACGTTCCAGACGAGAGACCTTGCTGTCGATTAGCCTCAAGAAGACAAAAATTATGGTGTTAAACAAAGATATAGTGGCTTTGAAGTCCTCACGAACTTGATGATCAAAGGAACTCGGGTGGAAATGATGATAGCAGACCGACACTGGTAAGTGGAAGCATATCAGACTCAGCTAATGCATTTTCATTGTCACATACGTCTCCTTATCGGTGAGACCCTTTGGGGGTTCGATTCACTTTTACCTCCTCGGCATCTGGTCATTAATTTTCACATCTCAGACGGCTCCCGCGCAGTCAACTAATGCGCCTCTTATAAATCAAACTGTTGTAAATTGAGATCATTTTTCTCCTTGGTGCTTATAGATAATTATAGCTTGATAAAAATAGACGTGAACCGTACTGTTGTATAAGATTTGTCAGATTTGTTTCCTAACTTTCTGTACCTAATAAAACAACGAAAAATATTTTGTTTGTAACTGGTTTAAAATGTGCATTAACGACTTGTTAGTTTAGTCGTGAGATTTGATGATAATGATGCTTGTTGGTTTTTTAGTTGAGCGAGCAAGTTAGTACAAGGCAGAAATATGCGGCTAGAGTGAACAGGGCTGACTGTGATTCTTTGACTCTTATATCATAATTTGACAATAAACGTTCCTTGCTTCATAACACTCCTTCCATTTCCTGATTTCATACCCTCATCCCGTCAAGGGACATTTTAATCAACAATGTTGAATATTGCGTTTTGAAGTCCTCCAAAGAAGGTACAAAAAACAACAGAAGAATTCCGTAAATGTAGTAAATTTTCAAGGGATACAGAGTTGTGACAGACAAAAGGACATTCGGATTATATAAGTGCATTTCAGTCAAGATGATTGGCAATCGAAATATCTAAATTAAATATTTTTAATAAAGATCGTTCGGTAGAAGTGGTCTTCCAAATGTCTTCATATGTCATGTCACTCGGTTGGAATGATAGATAATAATTAAAATTAAACTATAATGAGGGTGTTTCTGTCAAGATGATGGATCACCAAAATGTAAAAAAAATTGGTTTTAATAAAGCTCGTTGAATACTACTGATGATCATTCAAAATGTCAAAATGAAATTAGATCGCTCAAAACGATGGGCCATAAAAATATCAAAACTAAACTACAGAGGTTTCTCCCATTGGTTGGCCGGCAGGCGGACCCAGCCTATCTGCTTCCCGTTGACTCATCACTCCCCGCTCTGCGGCATTGCAACATCGCTCACTTTATCCGCGCATGACATGATATAATTTAAAATTATGAAAATAAGAATTAAGAAAATAAGTTCGTGTACTGCAGTTACCTATTATGGTTTCAATTTTAACATTTTCGTGGCCCACCATGCTGAGCTCTTCGAAATCACGGCTTCTTGTCCAAATCGTCTTAAAGATTTTGTAGGCTTATGTTCTAATATTTTTGCGATTTAATTTCCTTTTTCCTCGTTAAGTACACGTTTTTTAAGACTTCGCTTCTTATCACGTAAAGAACCAGTTTCTCTCAATTTGTTTACGATTTTTCGCTTGGTCTTGTGAGAATTATACTCCGAAATAACACTTCACAACTCGATAACAGTTGGAGCGGCAGATCAACACTTAATACACGTTCTAAGCACGGACCTGAACTGTGAAGTTCGGGCATTCCCGTGCTGTCACTGCGCTGTGTAGCGGGAAGTTCTGAGTTAACTGGAGGCAGATAATTGAGTGCGCGTGCCGGCTAACAGATGACAGAAACTCAACGTAGTTGTCATGAGGGCTGTTCAGTCAAAATGATGGTCCACTAAATATCAAAATTAACTAGTTTTCATAAGAGTCATTTGGTCGAGATGATGGAGCAACGGCTGCCGAAATTAAACTTCATCGAGCAAGTTGGCTCTGCGATGTGGGCCGTGTAGCTGTAAGCTTGTATTCAGGGGTAGAATGATTTGAAACCCACCACGGACAAACCTGAAAATGGTCTTCAATTGTTTCCCATCTTCACACCACAGCCATACTGGAGAATACCTTACTTAAAGCCACGGCAATTTCGTTCCCAATTCATGCCCATCCGTAGGTATCCCATCTCGGCGAAAATGTACGGTATCTGAATTAGTGTGACGTTAAACTATTAGCAGCATAAGAATAAAATAGTTTAATAAAGGTCATTCAGGCGCAATATCATCGACATATCAGAATTCAGCTAGTTTTATTAAGGTCGAAAGGATGGGTCATGGAAATGTTAAAATTAAACCGGTTTTAGTACACTTGTGTCTGCCTATACGATTGTGAGAAATTAAATAGGATGATCCTGCCAGAGAAACGGCCATCTCTAGAAAACGAAGCGCGAGGTATGTAATTAAACGTGAGAACTGTCGTTAAATGCTTGCCTGACATAACCGCTGCGGCTACTATGCATCTGCTATAAACCCCTAGTTCTAGGTCATGACGGTCGTACACTTGCTGTCTCATGTAGTGAAAAAAAGGACACACTCAAGAAGCATATTTACAATAGTCAGGGGTAATTATAGCCCAAAGTTAATATACAAAATTCTCTCTAGACACAAGCAAAGTTCTAAATAAGCCTGCCTTTTACTGTTATTTCTGTTAAGTGGTTTACAGAAACTGCATATCTAACCCCGTTGTAGGAACGGATGTAAATTAAGGAAATCAAAGACAATTCTGACGTTTGTGAACACGGGTTGTTAAAACATTTGGAGTTAATTTTTATTCTTATTCTTCTGCCGGGCTGAGTGGCTGAGACGATTGAGGCGCTGGCCTTCTGACCCCAACTTGGCAGGTTCGATTCTGGCTCAGTCCGGTAGTATTTGAAGGTGCTCAAATACGCAAGCCTCGTGTCGGTAGATTTACTGGCACGTAAAATAACTCACGCAGGACAAAATTCCGACACATCAGCGTCTCCAAAAACCGTAGAAGTAGTTAGTGAGACGCAAAATAAATGACATTATTGTTACTGTTTTTGTTTTGTTTTCGAATTGAGCCTCTATGGACTGCGTGTCAACAACCAATATCATTTTCAGTGTCTGTATCTTGTTCGTCTGCCGGTTTTGACATTCTGCCAGTATCTCTTGAGCCCATCGATCAGCATTTTCTTCCGTTCCTCTGGTGAAGGGCCTCTCCGTCCTCTGGGTTTGTTGTTATTATTATTATTATTATTATTATTATTATTATTATTATTATTATTATTATTATTATTTTCCGAACTACATCGGTTGGCACTAGGCTTATTTATATTATGAACTTGCTCTCTCATGTTCGAAGTCCCAAAATATGTCCATGATTCTATGATTTTTTCATGTGGCGAAGAAAATTTACAAGTGAGATGTGTTATTGATTTTAAAAGTTCCATAATGTTTGGATTGCTCACTGGCTCCCAAGGAAAGTTCCGAAATTATACTTACTGTTCCCTAGACGATATTCAGCACCAATAGAAATACTTTCATGGTAAAGGAAGTAAAGTTTATAAATGAAAGGGAATATTTTTTGTATAGAAAGTATACATGCATAGGAGAATGACCCGCTGTGGGTGGAGAACGCAGACGAAGAATACGCCCATGGTATCCCTGCCTGTTGTATGAGGCGACGAAAAGGGGCGACCAAGGGATGATTGAATTTGAACCATGAGATCACTTGTGATAAGTACCTTTACGAGAGAAACACCATGGGTTTACGTTACTTACGATTAATACCATTACGGTGAGTAACACCATGGGTCTGGGCGTTGCCTGCGGTTAGTACAATCGTGTGCAACCCACCGAGGCGGGAGAGCGAGAGCGCTCTACTACATAGACTAATGTCATTGCCGTTCGCTGCGCTAAATAGTGTTGGTTTCCCTGTATTCGGAACGAGTTTGCAGTACCTATGAGTAGTACCACTATATGAGGAACACCGTGGTTCTATGTTACTTGCGCTTAGTACCACTATGTGAGGAACATCATGGTTCCGCGTTGCCTGTGAGTAGTACCATTATGTGAGGAACACCACGGGTCTGCGTTACCCGAGAGTAGTACAACTATGTGAGGAACACCATGGTTCTGCATTGCCTGTAAGTAGTACCACCATGTGAGGAACACCATGGGTCTACGTTGCCCGAGGGTAGTACCACAATGTGAGGAACACCATGGTTCCGCGTTGCCTGTGAGTAGTACCATTATGTGAGGAACACCACGGGTCTGCGTTACCCGAGAGTAGTACAACTATGTGAGGAACACCATGGTTCTGCATTGCCTGTAAGTAGTACCACCATGTGAGGAACACCATAAGTTTACGTTACCTGTGATTAGTACCACTATATGAGGAACATCATTGTTCTGCTTTACCAGTGATTAGAACCATTATGAGGAGCCGGTGACCTGTATTTGGGACACCTTTGGACTCGTCTCAGAAAATAAGGTATTGTGAATTGGATCCACTGATTGTTTTGGATTTATGGTCATTTTCCATAATCATTCGTTCTAGATTTTAGTCAGTGGATACATTTTGAAGTATTAATAATAGTTTAATTTCGTTGCACTCGTGCTATTAGGGGCCGATGACCTAGCTGTTAGGCCTCTTTAAACAACAAACATCGCCGTCATAGAAGAATTTTGAAAGTGCCTGACCCTTTGAATCCTCAGGTCAAGTACTGATTAGATCCCCAAATACGGAGAACTATTCTTGCACGACAAAATTCCGGCACGTCGGCATCTCCGAAAGTCATAAAAGTAGTTATCTTCATAGGTTGTTCTGCCTTTCGGCAGGTCCAATCAGGGCTTGATCCAATCATGATATCCTGGAGAAAATTAATTGGAGTCGTTTCCCGTTGCCTTCCTCAATGCCATTCTATGCTAGTCATCAGCAGCCCTTAACATAGGGAACAGTCACTGTTTTAACCGCTTCTGTGGGGTACAGCTGTATCTGCTTCCAACTTGGATACAGTAATCAGTGACACATAAAACTAGTAACAATGATGAATACCAGAGATAAGACAGACAGGTCTATGAATCTAACAACCAGTTCTAGTGCATAGCAGAACATACAGTGCATTGTAAACAACTCACCAGAGACCGATCTGAACTGTCAAGAAAGGAAAGGTGTGCATATAAAGGACTCTAAGCTTCGCGAATCTAATGCCATCATGGTCAGAATGGAAGAAGAGTTGACCAAGTGAGGCAGGATGGCAATAATGAAAGAGAGGAGCCTGGCACAATTAAAAATAAGTAATGCGAGATTCAATTAGAGATCCAATGACCACCTTCCCATGGTCAATGAAGGAGAAGTTACAGTATCACGGGTGATATTCCAGTTAAAAATTCCAATTATTTTTGATCAGGATTCCAGCATGCCGCACATACACTGTTAATGTCTAGGAAAAAAAATTAACTACAATTTAGACATTAGGTGTAAATAGTAATTAGGTGTGAGTTAAGTGTAATTTTTAAAGTAGTAGTAGATAAATTTAAATGTAATAAAAACGAATTCATGTATCAAAATAATATAAAATGTAATAAATGATAACTCACTCCTCAGTTCCAGGCGATCCGGAACTAGGGAATGGAGTGAAAATTAAATCCTATAACCTGTTTTCCAGAAAGAATGAATGAAGCCCCCATCTTGCGGCGAGGATAGGAATTATGCCGGCTGCCGAAGCCTGTCGCACTCCCCTGGGGCAATGATTAATGACTGACAGATGAAATGAAATGATAGTGGAGAGTGTTGCTGGAATGAAAGATGACAGAAAAACCGGAGTACCCGGAGAAAAACCTGTCCCGCCTCCGCTTTCTCCAGCACAAATATCACATGGAGTGACCGGGATTTGAACCACGGAACCCAGTGGTGAGAGGCTGATGTACTGCCGCCTGAGCCAGGGTGACCATTTAGGCGATGGAGTATTGTATTCTATGCTGGTGCAGCTGTGAACTTGCATCCGGGAGATAGTGGGTTCGAACCCCACTGTCGGTAGCCTAAAGATGGGTTTTCCGTGGTTTCCCATTTTCACACCAGTAAAATGCTGGGGCTGTACCTTAATTAAGTCCACAGCCACTTCCTCCCCATTCCTAGCCCTTTTCTGTCCCATCGTCACCATAAGACTTCTGTGTCGGTGCGACGTAAAGCAAATTCTAAAAAATAAAAAAATATTCTATTCTGAATGCCACACATGATATCTAACATATGCTGATGGTCATTAACGAAGGTCCAGTCTGGAGAACCAACTATAATTTCATGTAGGATGTTAACAGAGCTATCGGGGAATGCATGCTTTAATAAGGTCGTAGGGTCAGTGGCCACCGAAGGAAGTGTTCCACTTCCAGTTCGCCCCACCCGTTTGCCAGGCATATTTATCAAACCCTACTCTACAGATTATCTGGAAATACGGGACTGAGTGCGCAAGGTCTCTCAGAAAGAAGATACTAATACATATTAATTACAGACTGCTATACATTTCGGCGCTCCGTCTACAAGGCTATGCTTATTACATTTGATACAAATAAATTAAGATAGCTTGAATCATATTGAACTTTACACTGTAAAACACCCCTTTTGTTTATTTAAAAGGAATAAAGTGAGCAGGCAAGGAAGGTTTCTGTTTTACGTGGAATCCAAACGATGGGGACTTTCTCTTCTTTTTTTTTACTACTTGCTTTACGTCAAACCGACACAGATAGGTCTTGCGGCAACGATGGGACAGGAAAGGGCTAGGAGTAAGAAGAAAGCGGCCCTGTCCTTAATTAAGGTACAGCCCCAGCATTTGCCTGGTGTGAAAATGGGAAGCCACGGGAAACAATCTTTAGGGCTGCCGATGGTGGGATTCGAACCCACTATCTCTCGAATGCAAACTCGCAGCTGCGCGCCCCTAACCGCACGGCCAACTCGCTCGGTCTCTTCTAATTCAAGAATCCCACTTGCATCGACTGGGATTCAAACCCCGCCAAACTTGTCGAGAAGGCTGTGACGATGCCACTGGACTTTCTCGTCCCCACGGGCACGAAAGATTTCTAAGGTAAAAGGCTGGGTCATCTCCTAAATACGCATATTCATTGACCGTATCATGTCTGCGTGTGGCATTTATTTCTGAACCAAATAGCACCTATGAATATTCCTTCTCTGATTCGAAATGCATTCATGTAAAAGCCAGCCTTCTCGTCACAGTGGGATCCCAAGTAGAAGGGACGATCATTATTAAGGGATCTTTATCCACTTATAAGCACTCTTCCTTTGCTACCAATCTCTCATTCAAACCCTTCAACATGTGGCTCAAGTTAGTTCATTCTGCTTTAGGAATGGGCAACAGAGGGCATTTATTTCAAATGAACAGGCCTTTTGATGCGGACGGGAGATCAAAGAGGTGTGGATCCTCAACTTCCACAGTCGTCCAAATCGATAAGCCACAGGATGTTCTCTTCGTATACTATTGTTAGTGGTTCGTGTTTACGAGTCCATGAAAGAAAGAAAGAAAGAAAGAAAGAAAGAAAGAAAGAAAGAAAGAAAGAAAGAAAGAAAGAAAGAAATCGACATATCACATAGCATACGAACGATAACAACTCATATTCTATATATTTTTTCAAAATGATACCTTAGGGCTTAGATGTATGCCTTGGACACTGTTTCCAATCCTAGCCCGGAATATAAAATAACAGAAGATCACTCCTCTGCCTTTGTGTCGTATCTGTAACCATGAATAGAACTCTGGACCTCAGCTTCTTCTATTTCTTCTGCTTCATATTCTTATTCTTATTCTTATTCTTATTATTATTCCAGTACCCTGTCCGCTCCATATGCGTAGTTTCGTAGATTCCTGTGGTTCTTATTCTTCTTCCACAACTCTTCCCAGAATTTCTGTGTTTGATGATGTTAATTATTTCTTATCCTTTACCTCACTAAATGAGAGTCAATTATCGTTCTTGTTTAAAAACGTCGTGGATGGCGGTGCGTTTAGTTTTCGTAATCACGTCTGCTTTCACCGTCAACATTTCTGATCTTCATCTTTTCACCATCTGTTTTGAAATGGTAAGTGACAGAGTGATCCAATGTTTCTCCTTTCGAATCAATTAATAAACTGAAACATTGTTGGAAAGGAACATAATGAAATGAAGTCATAACTAAAGACAACACAAACACCCATGCCTTTGGCATGACTCTAATCATCAGCGAAATCAGTAATTGCATCACACAGTTCTATATGCTTACATAACGCCTATAAGGTATTCCTACCTCTTCATTTTCTCCTTCTTTCAGAATCAAGTGGCTGCGCAGTTTAAGTCACGTAGCTATCAGCTTTCGTTCGGGAGATAGTGGGTTTGGACTCCACTGTTGGCAGCCCTAAAGATGTTTTTTCGTGGTTTCCCATTTTCACACCAGGCAAATGCTGATACTATACCTTAATTAAGGCCAAAGTCGCTTCCTTCCTATTCCTAGTCCTTTCCTATCCCATAATTATAATCCTTCTTTTTATAGTTTGCTTTACGTCACACCAGACAGATAAGTTTTATGGCGGCGATGGCAGAGGAAAGGGCTAGGAGTGGGAAAGAAGCGCCCGTGGCCTAAATTAAGGTACAACCCATGCATTTGCTGGTATTATAATAATAAACAATGAAGGTTAAAATCCCCGACCCGGCCGGGAATCGAACCCGAGAACCCCTGGGCCAAAGGCCAGGACGATAAACATTTAGCCATGGAGCCGGACATTTGCCTGATGTGAAAATGGCAAACCACGGAAAACCATCTTCACGGATGCCGACAGTGGGGTTCGAAACTACTATCTCCCGAATGAAAGCTGACAGGTACGTGACTTAAAACATGTAGCCACTTTCTCTGTAATCTTCTTCTTATTCTTGTGTTGTCTCCTCACAGGAAGTTAGAGACCATCACGAAGTAACTTTTCCTGTTCTTTGGTTCCGGTGTCAGAGTTGCCATAGCGTGGATGTTGAAACACTGTCGGAGGTTCCGCGTGCAGGATAAGCTTCTCGGCCCACAGCAACATTTCGCTTCTATCTGGCCAATTATGATCGGTTGTATCAGGCTGTATTTCGGAAGATGTGATAGAAATAGGTTATTTTCTTTTGGTTTGCGAGGTATAAGACTTCACAAGTTTTCTCGTTACGACGGAGCTCCTCCACTTTGGAGACGTGATTTGCCCATGGAATCTGAGATACATCCAGATTTCAAAGGCCTGGAGTTAGTTCATTGACGAAGCCTTTGGTGTTCAGTCTTCGACATCGTACAACATCACCGATAACGACACGCTGAGTTTCGAATCGGAGGCCACAGTTGAACACAAGACGTACACATTTCAAAAGCACGCTTCCTCTAACGCCAATTCCAGTTCTATACCAGCCAACCAGGCTAGCGTTAAACAGTGAGAGAAGATTCAACCAAGTACGTCATGTTGTGATGTTTGGGACATCACTGTATATTTTTAATTATTGAACTATATACTTAATTGAGAAGATGTATATATTTAATCACTGATAGGTCATTTTAAATTAATGTGTATATATAGGGTTTTTATCATCCATTTCAATCATCATTTCATTTCTATGTATCGCGGCTATAACGTATTCTGAACGAACAAATTATTGGGTAAAGTATTTCAACATCACGCATATTTATAACTTGCAGTAAATTTTCCAATAGCCGTTGTGAGGTGACCAGAGTCAGCAGGCTAATTTCAGCCCAGTTCCAGGAAAAGTACGTCATCGAGGTTACGAGAGATATTACCCTCCCCACCTCATGAAGAGACAGTTGATACATTATTAACACCCACTCTTCAAACTCAGCTTCGGGACGCTTTATTTCAGCGGGAAAGTTCAGCCTATGTGAATGAAGTAATGAAGCAACGTGATGGATGCACAGCTATACATCGGAGAAGGGATGAGACCTCGAATCTTACTGGACCATGTGATATGGATGATGGAAGGAGACTTTTGAACCGATAAATACCACCGACAAGGGCTGGAGAGGACATTCTCATTCGGACTTTCTCATTTATATTCTTATTCATACTCTTACTACGATTCTACGTCTACACATCGGAGAAGATTTTAACTTAGTTCACTTCGCATCTGAGTATATTCAAAATTTACTCTCATTGGGACTTGTTATCTCAATGACGAGTGGTAGTCAACGGGAGACCGGTTTTGACTAGTATAGGGGAGGAGAGCTTTTATTATGAATTTAGCTACGCTACTGTTCCGTAATACGGAAGAATACGAATGTATTCTCTCCATGAACATAACCCATGGTGGTTTTGCACTTAAAATTAGGACTCATTACGACTTTATGTAAGGAGTATAGTAGGAAGTGTTAAGGACAGGAAATGTAGAAGTAGGACTGGAATCCAACAACAGAGAAGGCAGCCGGTACGAGATCCACATATCATCAGCTTCAAGACAACAGAGTCTACATATGGTGAGCTTATGGCATAAATTACTGCAAGTCTTCGCGCAACAGTTCATTTTTAAAATTAATTTCATTCAATTTCTCTTTTGCTTCCGTAAGTTCAGATGTCGTTAAAACGCCGTTACGTCACGTTTTTCATCTTAATAAATAGCTGTTCTAATTTGTATTTTATGAAATGATTATTAATGATCCTTAAATTCCAAGTTAGTATACTTAATGATTTGTGTTCCGTTCACCTCACCCCTGGGAGTTTCTTGAGTCTCATTACGCATTATTATTATTATTATTATTATTATTATTATTATTATTATTAATTAATCTACTTTTGTTTTCAAGCCATAAGCTTGAAGACTGGCGCCCTTGGGATACTGCTTATGGATAAACAATGACATATCATTTATTTATTTTAATATTAAAGTGACCCGCCACGTTATAATTTTGTCATTCATCTGTGGGCAAAGTGGGTACGTCACAATGTTTCAATATAATAAAGTAGATTACTCATTGTGTGTGAGTCCGGTCCTTGTCCCGTTTCTCTACTGGGTCAGGTGTGAAGTTGGATGAATCTTCAAAGCGAGGTTTTAC
Organism: Anabrus simplex; assembly: GCF_040414725.1. Classification (NCBI taxonomy): domain Eukaryota; kingdom Metazoa; phylum Arthropoda; class Insecta; order Orthoptera; family Tettigoniidae; genus Anabrus; species Anabrus simplex. Next base: position 387,671,764 of record NC_090267.1, on the reverse strand, counting down.
GACCGGATGCCCTTCCTGACGTCAGCCTCATCAGAGGGGTTAATAAGATGAAATGAATAACTTGATGTACTATATGATAGTAGGAAGGGAGAGTGTGAAACCCGTTGCCGGCACATGGTCTACTCCTGTCGAATGGCATCAAGAGGTCTGTTCAAGGCTCCATCCGACGAACGAATCACCACCCCATACGTGCACTGTGGAGAGGTTTGGAATGTAATCCAGACTTTTGGCACACAGTCTAGTGAACAATAGCGGAGATCGGGAATAAGAAGGACGGGGGGGGGGTTTGCACAAAAATGTATATACAACAAAAAGTACCCGGGTCTGGGGATATAGCGGGGGGTGGGGGGAGAGTTGGTTAGACATCAACATTGAAAAATTAGGCAAAAAATTGAATTGTAAGTTTTTATGCTCTCTGTGCGAATTTCGATAGAGGCATAAAGGCTGACATTCTACCAACTTATGTGCGATAATAATAGTACTATACAATAAAACATTCACCAAAGGAATGATAATTACACATGTATTACTATTGAATAGAAGTACGGTGTGATTACAGAACTTAGAAATATTTTAGTGTTTGACTACACACTAAGAAAGGAACAGACATTAGACAAAACTAACCGGGCGAGTTGGCCGTGCGCGTAGAGGCGCGCGGCTGTGAGCTTGCATCCGGGAGATAGTAGGTTCGAATCCCACTATCGGCAGCCCTGAAATTGGTTTTCCGTGGTTTCCCATTTTCACACCAGGAAAATGCTGGGGCTGTACCTTAATTAAGGCCACGGCTGCTTCCTTCCAACTCCTAGGTCTTTCCTATCCTATCGTCGCCATAAGACCTATCTGTGTCGGTGCGACGTAAAGCCCCTAGCAAAAAAAAAGACAAAACTAAACCGAGCTTGATAGCTGCAGTCGCTTAAGTACGGCCAGTATCCAGTATTCGGGAGATAGTGGGTTCGAACACCACTGTCGGCAGCCCTGAAATTGGTTTTCCGTGTTTCCCATTTTCACACCAGGAAAATGCTGGGGCTGTACCTTAATTAAGGCCACGGCTGTTTCCTTCCAACTCCTAGGTCTTTCCTATCCTATCGTCGCCATAAGACCTATCTGTGTCGGTGCGACGTAAAGCCCCTAGCAAAAAAAAAGACAAAACTAAACCGAGCTTGATAGCTGCAGTCGCTTAAGTACGGCCAGTATCCAGTATTCGGGAGATAGTGGGTTCGAACACCACTGTCGGCAGCCCTGAAAATGGTTTTCCGTGGTTTCACATTTTCACACCAGGCAAATGCTGGGGCTGTACCTTAATTAAGGCCACGGCCGCTTCCTTCCCACTCCTAGCCCTTCCCTGTCCCATCGTCGCCATAAGACCTATCTGTGTCGGTGCGACGTAAAGCAATTTTAAAAAAAGAAAATAATAATAATAATAATAATAATAATAATAATAATAATAATAATAATAATAATAATAATAATAATAATAATACTAAACTAAATACACACATTGACTGAGTGTGACTGCCAGACTTACGAATGCGCGTGGGAAGCGTGTGACCTTCGTTCAAATATACCCCTTGTACCCTTCGTCGCAGAACATGCTACATATTGCTCTGCGGGTCTCCACTACTTGCTGTAACGTTGTACAATTCGGTTAGCCGCGGCGAAAGTATTTTTGTGCGTTGTGCGTATTTCCGGAAAGTATTTTTCTTAATGAAATGACAATCCACAGCCTGTTTCCAGTCGTTTGACCGGGTCAGGAATGGAATGTATGAAGCCCCTATCTAGTGGCGAGGATAGGAATCGTACTGGCTGCCGAAGCCTGTCGCACTCCTCTGGGGCAACGATTAATGAGTGACAAATGAAATGAAGTGATATTGGAGAGTGATGCTGGAATGAGAGATGACAGGGAAAACCGGAGTACCCGGAGGAAAACCTGTCCCGCCTCCACTTTGTCCAGCACAAATCTCACATGGAATGACCGGAATTTGAACCACGGAACCCAGCGGTGAGAGGCCGGCTTAAGTCACGGAGGAGCTATTTTTCTTAATAATTAAAGAAATATAAAGAAAATAATTAGCTTAAAAGACAACAGAGTTTGCACATTTCTTTATAATTCCTAGTTCCAGGCGACTAAAGTGGAGTAAAAACGTATTTTTTCTCTACGAAGTGGGGGTAGGGGGGCGGCTGCTCCCTCTTGGCCCCCTTAATCGCCGCTACTGCTAGTTTCCGGCCAACAATGTAATGGTGAAAATTTTTTCGACCAACAGAAGTCGAACCGGCTAACCACAATGTGAGACCATGCAGAGTTCACGCCTTAACGATCACGGCTACCAGGCGGGCAAAACTGATTACTCATTGAAGAATATTATCCTGCTTTTTTCATTAACTTAAGTAATGTAACCTGTAGTGCTAATTTCCCTCTTCATCCTACGTTTAACTTGGACGAAATGACCTGTAACCACCTGAACTGAAATGGCATGGCAATCCGATGCAATAGCATTCACTAGATCGGAAATTAGAAAGAAAAAAACAGACAAGTTGAGAGGGAATGGTGGAGGAAAGTCTCTTTTCAGACGTGTCTTCCGTCAAATTGATCGACGGTAAAGGTGAGAATAGGAGAGAGGATCACCTCTAGGTTTCCATTTAGAGAGAAACTCAAGATGAAATTGGCTTATGTATTAGGTAATCACCTGCTATTCAACTCGTACGCTAGATTTTCTCGTGGGTGGGGGTTGGAATGTTCCTGCAGTACACACTGCTTGCCACGATTAGTAGCTGTGCTTTTAGTTTAACTAAATGTCCCATAGCCTCCCTCAGGCGCTGCATTTTGTGAAATGCTTATTTATTTCTTAGTCATTTAGAGACAAATCGTCGCATTTTGTATCTTTCTGTTTTGTGATGGTAATTATGACTATGATGTAATAAATAGACAGGACATTATTCGAAAATTTTGAAAGGGAAGAATTCTAACACATAAGGTAATGTCAAGGTTGAAAGAAACAGATAGATTTTTTTACAATGTGTTTTACGTCGCACCGACACAGATAGGTGTTATAGTGACGATAGGATAGGAAAGGGCTAGGAGTGGGAAGGAAGCGGCCGTGGCCTTAATAAACGTACAGCTCCAGCTTCTGCCCCGTGTGAAAATGGGAAACCACGGAAAACCATCTTCAGGGCTGCTGACAGTGGGATTTGAATCCAGTATTTCCTGGATGCAAGCTCACAGCTGCGCGCCCCTAACCGCACGGCCAACTCGCCTTGTAGATAGATAGATACGTTTTTCAGGGATGATGGGTCTGATTCACTTACAGCGTAGAAACATGCTATCCCCGGTGACCTATTGTTATACTAAATGGCGCCAAAGTTATCTTTGCGAAACCGGGTAGATAAGCTGCCGGTGGTACAGGTGAACCGGACAGCAGGATACAAAACGAGAGGCTGTACAGAACAATTTCACAAAAACTGTCGTACTATAAGGTCTTAAGCAGAGGATGTGTAGGTAAAGCAGAGAATACACATTATTATTATTATTATTATTATTATTATTATTATTATTATTATTGTTATTATTATTATTATTATTATTATTATTATTATACCGCTTTTCCTGCACCTTGTAGACTCATGGGTGCGAACTGTCTCATACATGTGGATTTTGTCTTTTTTACGGAAGGGTGCCCTTCCTGACTCCAACCCATGTGGAGGATTGTGGGTATGGTGCTGTTCACTGTTTTAAGAGGAAGTACAACTGGGCAACCATGCTCTATTAACACTAATCAGAGGAGGAAAATGGAAGGGATTTGACACTTCGAAAATTGAATATATCGGCCAGAGAAAAACAAGTCACGAAGTGCGTGAAAATGATACTCCTTAGGCCTCACGAACCTTACACCGTCGGGGTCGGAAAAGAACACGAGTTGACCAACGGAGGTCGGATAGAATAGATGCAAGTGAAGAGCCTGGCACAAGTAAATGGAAGCAATGCCAGAATTCAAATAAGCGCCCCGTGGTTGCCAACCCACGCTCCGAAGTTAAGAGCACCTTGCCTTTTGCGGCAAGCAGGGGATACCGTGGGTGTTATTCTACTGCCTCCAACCCATAGGGAGGCCTATGGGGAGGGATGTATTCACTATTGCATGTTTTTATGTTGTTAGTAGTGTGGTGTAAAGTGTGTATCTGAGGAAGAGTATATTGGGATAAGCACAAACACCTAGTCCCCGAGTCCGAGGAATTTACCAGACCTGATTAAATTCCCCAGTGCCGGGCTGAGTGGCTCAGACGGTTAAGGCGCTGGCCTTCTGACCCCAACTTCGCAGGTTCGATCCTGACTCAGTCCGGTGGTATTTGAAGGTGCTCAAATACGTCAGCCTCGTGTCGGTAGATTTACTGGCACGTAAAAGAACTCCTGCGGGACTAAATTCCGGCACCTCGGCGTCTCCGAAAACCTTAAAAGAGTAGTTAGTGGGACGTAAAACAATTAACATTATTAAATTCCCCAGCCCGACTGGCAATCGAACGCAGGATCCTCTGAATAGAAGGCCTGAACGCTGACAATCCAGCCAAGGATTCGGACAAAGTAGAGATATCACTAGAACTATAAAATTAATTTTTTGCACATTTAGTGGAGGGTGTCTCGTCCGGCTCTTTGGCTGGATGGTCAGCGTCGAGGTCTTCTATTCAGAGGATTCCAGGTTAGATTGCCAGTCGGAGTAGGGAGTTTAATCATGTCTGGTAAACTCCTCTGACTCGGGGACTGCGTATTTGTGCTTATCCCAATATACTCTTCCTCAGATACACACTAAACATCACACTACTAACAACACAGAAAGATGCAATAGTGAATGCATCCCTCCACATAGGTTTGGTATCAGGAAGGGCATCCGCCCATTAAACTGTTCTAAATCCATATGTGCGACACAATTTTCACCCGTAACTTCACCAGAATGTGGGAAAGGCATTGGAGGAAGAAGACTGGATGGTGTCTCGCAGGGCTGTGTTCTAAATCTCGTCTTTACACTGATAACGCTGTTGTCGCTGGACACGGACAGTAAAGAATATGTCATATGCACGATTGTGGATATTGCCTGCAGTAGCTCATGTGCGTCTTACTAGGTCTTACGAATTGTGTACCGGGTTTTCTGATACCCACGCTTTCATGTGCCACCCCACTTAAAATTCCTCCCTGTGGGAGGAGGGTGATAGAATAACACTCACATTGGTCCATGCCTGTCGTAAGAGGCGACTAAAAGTTGGCCTCACCGGGCGAGTTGGCCGTGCGGTTAGGGTCGCGCAGCTGTGAGCATGCATCCGGGAGATAGCGGGTTCGAATCCCACTGTCGGCAGCCCTGAAGATGGTTTTCCGTGGTTTCCTATTTTCATACCAGGCAAATGCTGGGGCTGTACCTTAATTAAGGCCACGGCCGCTTCCTTCTCATTCCTACGCCTCTCTTTTCTCATCGTCGCCATAAGACCTATCGGTGTTGGTGCGACATAAAAGAAATAGCAAAAAGAGAAATGTAGGCCCCTTCAACATGTGAGCGTGAGTTATCGACCATGGGGCCCTTAGCTGAGTCCTGGAATTGCTTTATCCTATGTGACTTCTCGTGGTCAACTCTTGTTCTTTTCCGACCCTCGTCGCCATTAGAGCAATCGAGAACTAGGGAGTCCTTCATTTTCACGCCTTTCGAGGCCCTTGTCGATCTTTGGCTTCATTTTTCGAAGTGTCGGATCCCTTCCATTTTTTTTTTCTCACTGACTAGTGTTACATAGAGGATGGTTACTAGTTGCACTTCCTCTCAAAACAATAATCACCACCACCACACACCACTTAAAAAGAGAATGGCGTGAGTGCATTTAGGGTTCTGCTGGTGCCGATAAGAATAGCTTGAGTTTTATTTGGGTTTATTAATAAACTGTTTTATATGCACAGTCACTGACGGGGGAGTTAACACAAGTTACGATCGCGATTGCAGTTGAGTTGTAGCTTATGTAGGCTGAACTGACGTGTAGATAACAAATGTGCATATATTCTGAGCTATCGTCAACTACATTGTATTTAACGAACATGTATGTTCACTCTTTGAGTTTAAAACATGGCTTGCTGGTGGTACTTGGAAAAAAGGATCGTGAGAAATCACATGTCCACGAAGTATAAAATGCTAGAAACAGAATTTCTGATAAATGCATGCGCATTTTATGAACTCTCACTGCATGTAATCGCCCCAATCACTCTGCTTTTCAGCGTCACAAGTCATCGTATCCAGCTACAGTCCAGTATAATCTAAGTTTGTAAAGCCAGAAGAAACAGACTCGATTGTGTATTATGTACATAAGAAATGAAATTCTATCACTCGTTTATGATATGAACTTCAATCCGCTTCAGCATCGTCCTGAACTGCAAAAATATCGTATATCGAATGACTGTTCTGAAGTGCATCTCGACCGTCTACACCATGGGTCATAGTTGGATGGGTTCAATCACGATATGGATGGTCATTTATGAGTAAAATATCAAATGGTTGAAAATCATAACGCGATGGCACATGTTTAGTGTTGTAATCTGTACTCTTAAGTGTTTCCTGGCCTTTTCAAAGATGTACTGAATAGCTCCTAGTTGCATTCTCCGTCATATTATCATCTAGTATCTATCCTAACACCCCTAACGAAAGTACTCGAACGTCTAGTCCAGGGCCTCTCAAACGCCCAAAAACTCACGCGTGCAGATCGAGGCGCAAGAGCTCCGTGCACTGTGCATCGGTGCCGCTCGGCATATCTCGGATCAACGCTTCGTCTCTGGGCTACTCGGCTAAGCTCGGCTCTACTCGGCTATACTCGGCTCAACACAGCCCGGATATGGAGCACTACGGCGCAAGTGAGGCAGAGGGAGACAGGCGCAGCGAGCGAGACAGGCGTGAGGAAAGAGAGAGTAAGCGCTATTGCTCCAAATCGAGGAGTCTGCACTCTAGTCAACCAAGCCAAGTCGTCTTTTGCACCGTGCACAGTGCATGCACCACGCGCATGCACCCTGAGAGGCCGTGGGTTAGAGTATTGTGTTTCCAACATAAATTGTCTTGAATGATGCACTGTTATGCACTGTTTACGTACGGTAGGGTGGCCAGTTCCTTTTCGCTCCTCCATTCCCTTACCCCCACCAACAGCGCGTGGCAACCCATCCAAACCTTGACCACGCCCAATGTTGCTCAACTTCGGAGATCTCACGGGATCCGGTGTTTCAACACGGCTACGGCCGTTGGCCCAATACTACGAAAAACGTTAAATTAAGCAATTTCCTCAATTGTGCCGAAAGTTGAACGGCTAAAGGGCCCAGAAAGGTTTAAAATTGTGCCTCTAGGATATCTACATCAAACTAAAAAACAAATTTCGAAAAATCACTTCCGGCCTAAATGCTGTTTCGGAAAAATTGCCTAAAATCGTTTGTTTCTTCGTTTTATCATTGTTATCCTAACCATATTAACATATTTACATAATTCTTTCTGTAATGTGTTCCTTGGTTTAATACTCTCAGGCGTTTCTTGATTTCTTTAAAAAATGTCAGCATCGAATATCGTTATAAAGGTTTAAGTGAAACTCTGAGTCGACTGGCATTAGCGCTCGTAGTGGCACAAAAAAGGCAAACTGCTAATCTAGTCGGCCGGATAACGATGATTAAGAAAAGGATTGTAAATTTTTTGGAATAATTAAAGTATATACTGTATTATGATACTTAACGTACTTATATTTTATTTACCTAAAATTCGTAGCTCATATCCCTAGGATGCTTTTAACACTGGGTTGCTTGCGTGAAGGGCTAGAACTGTGGATTTTTCGTTCTGGCATATATCTAACCAAAAAACCAAACCAAACCCTATGGCACTACAGCCGTTGAATGGCCTTGGCCTACCAAGCGACCGCTGCTCAGTCCGAAGGCCTGCAGATTACTAGATGTCGTCTGGTCAGCACGACGAATCCTGTCGGCCGTTATTCTTGGCTTATCAGACCGGGGACGCTATCTCACCGTCAGATAGCTCCTCAATTCTAATCACGTAGGCTGAGTGGACCTCGAACGAGACGTCAGGTCCGGGTAAAAGTCCCTGACCTGACCGGGAATCGAACCCGGGGCCTCTTTATAAGAGGCAGGCACGCTACCCCTACACGACGGGGCATATATCTAACAAACCATAATCTTGTATTACTTATCCTTCTGTTACGGTCCTCATCATGGAAGCAGATAAAGATGATTTCGGGAAATTATCTTACACTGATTAAAAGAGGTATGCTATTACAGTCGTTGATAGGAGAATAGGAAAAAAATACTGTCACTGAAATGTTGTACTGATTAATGACGACTTCGTAAATTTGTCCTTATCATGCCCATAAACTTAGCCGGGTCTTCATAGTACTTGAGAGGAGTTGTGTAGTTCAAAGGTTGCAATTGCAATAACGAGCTGGCGATAAAAAAAGATGTAATTTTATCTATAATTTAATAAACATCAAACATTCTGTTAGGGTACATTACGACACCAGAGCTGGACGGAAAAGACTTGTATGCCGTGATAAGAAAATCTATTACACTAGTCTCTTGCTCGTAATTCAACTCTCGTACACGTCGGCCGACTGTGTCTCTATTGGTTCCCGCACACTTGATTACAGTGAGCAATGTTAATGAAGTTAAAAGTTAACTTTAGAGACAGGCAATATTACCAGTGTGTGTCGTAGAGCGCGCAAACTGCTTCACGCTCCTTATCTTCATATGACTGCCAGACTCAATAGTTTTATCGCACCATGGAATCAAGGAAGAATTTTACAGTGTAAACATGGGGCAACTCTTATCAGAGGAGCAACTGCCACACCGATGAAATATTATAAACTTTAGCCTTTATCTCAGAAACTTTCCTGAAAAGGGAGAAACTTTTGTGTGTTTGTAGCTTTACTTCAGAAGAAAATTACTTTCTTCGGACACACCACTTCCTCTCCAGGGCACTTTCAGCGGGATATAGATACGTGGCTCTCCCAGTTGGGGGTGAGGTAAAAGTCTGCTGAGGTTCTGATAAAAGTTTTCCAGGTCAACGATAAACAGGATATCAGCTATACATTCCGATTCTAAAACCGTAACTGGGTAGCAAACAGTTACCAGTATTTTCCTCCTTCCTTCTAACTTTGCAGAAATGAATAATCCACCTAAATGTGGCTTACTGCACTTTAGAAAAATAGGTATCGTGAAGTGTTCGGAGATGGACGAGCAAACTTATAGAAAAATAACTTTATTACACTAAAGTAGACTGCAGGACTAGAGTACGCTATACTTGACTATATTTGACTAAAATAAACGAATTTAAACTGAATAAGACAAAAATAAACTCATCGCAATCAAACTTCTTAGACTAAAATTAATGAACAGTTATTCAGAACGAATTAGTACGAACTAATTTACACTAAATTAAACGAAGTTGCATCCGGGAGAAGTGGGCGCGAACCACAGTCGGCACCCCTGAATATGGTTTTCCGTGGTTTCCCATTTTCAAACCAGGCAAATGCTGGGGCTGTACCTTAATCAAGGCCAAGGCCGCTTCCTCCCCACTCCTAGTCCTTTACCATCCCATCGTCGCCGTAAGACTTACCTGGTGTCGGTGCGACGTAATGCAAATTGTAAAATATATGCAAAGCAAAACTGTACTAAATTAAAATGGACTACATTAGGCTACACTAGATCATAACTGACTAAACTAAACAAGACAGAGAAGACAAAACTCAGAACACTCAGGCTCAATTTAGCACTTTGCCGGAGGTTTAAAACCAGATAAGCGAGCGAGTTGGTCGTGTGGTTATGAACAATTCAAAACGAATTAATACGAACTAATTTACACTAAACTATATAGAGTTGCATCCGGGAGAAGTGGGTGCGAACCACTGTCGGCAGCCCTGAAGATGGCTTCCCATGTTCACACCAGGCACTTCCTTAATTAATGCTATGGCCGCTTCTTTCTCACTCCTAGCCTTTTCAAACCCCGTCGTCATCTTAAGACCGATCTGTGTTGGTGCAACGTAAAGCCTATTGTACACAAAACCAGATGAACTTTCTGTCAGCATAAGCTGGTCCTTTCCTTTCCAAAGTCTCGAGCTCAAACCAGACACACTCGGATTGGCAGACAAACGGTTCACCCAATAATTTATACAATTATAAAAGAAATGCCCTATTTTCACAGATGAAACTGAATACGTGATGAAGGAATAGGAACGTGACCAGTTTCAATTATCCTGTAGAATTTTAATGTTCTTTTTTTTTAATGGATATCAATCTTCAGACATTTTGTATTATTTGCCGGAAGTTATTGAATTATTCCCCAAAAATTTGCATATGTCCGTCTCTGTGGTGTAGTGATTAGTGTGATTAGCTGCCATGCCCGGAGGCCCGGATTCGATTCCCGGCTCTGCCACGAAATTTGAAAAGTGGTACGAGGACTGAAACGGGGTCCACTCAGCCTCGGCAGGTCAACTGAGTAGAGGTGGGTTCGATTCCCACCTCAGCCATCCTGGAAGTGGTTTCTCCGTGGTTTTCCACTTCTCCTCCAGGCAAATGCCGGGATGGTGCCTAACTTAAGGCCACGGCCGCTTCATTCCCTCTTCCTTGTCTATCACTTCCAATCTTCCCATCCCCCCACAGGGCCCCTGTACAGCATAGCAGGTGAGGCCGCCTGGGCGAGGTATTGGTCATACTCCCCAGTTGTATCCCCGACCCAATGTCTCACGCTCCGGGACACTGCCCTTGAGGCGGTAGAGGTGGGATACCTCGCTGAGTGCGAGGGAAAACCAACCCTGGAGGGTAAGCAGATTAAGAAAGAAAGAAAGAAAGAAAGAAAGAAAGAAATTTGCATATGAAGTTTATGCTTTCCAACTCATTAGGCAATTAGTGAAAATGAAAAATGAATTGCATATACATAGCCTATAGCAGATAGGTTTTCTTATTAAGAGTGGTTTATTGTCGCAAAAATGGAGATTTTCGGCGATGGTGTGATGGGAATGTGTTACGACTAAGCGGGTAGCGTCTGTGGTCTTAAGATACAGCCCCGGTATTTCCCAAGCGTTGAAATGGACAAAGGCAGAATAAAATTTTCAAAACTGCTGACTGTGGGGTTTGAACCCATCATCTCCAGAATGCAAAATTATCGCTACTCGATCCGTACTAGACAGCCAACTCACTTCGTCAACTCGTTTTCGAAGCGTCATGATGGCGAGTATTACATCGTCCATTTTTGTCCTGCCTCTAAGTAAAAATTCAAATGCATTTACAAATGGAATTTTTGGTTTTTTAAAATGTATTTCCCAACGATTCTCTGCCAATCAAAGTGACGTAGTCTGGCCCCATGGTTAACCCTCAAACACAAGCGTATGGGGTGGAATCCAAGCCAGGTCATTTTATTTCCTAGTGAAATGTACAAATAACTTTTCTGTGCTCTCCCCGCTCTTGTACCTTTCTGGCTGGATCCCCGCAGAAAGAGTCATTCATACATAATCTATCTTAAAATCTCCAATTAATACAGTAATTCATATTTTACAATACAATGACATGTGGGGTGGAGAGCTCCCCCACGCTTGTGTCTACGTCCTAAGATCTGGCGCGTGTGCTTGAGGGTTAAATGGTTAGCGTGCTGGCCTTTGGTCACAGGGGTCCCGGGTTCGATTCCCGGCAGGGTCTGGAATTTTAACCATAATTGATTAATTCCCCCTGATAGGGGGACTGGGTGTATGTGTCGTCTTCATCATCACGACGCGCAGGTGGCCTACGGGAATCAAATCAAAAGACCTGCACTAGGCCCCTCCGGAGGCCACACGCCAATTAAAAAGTGAAGTAATATGTGCCACGTAGAATTCTCTGATTTTACTCATCTTTCTGATGTTACAGGAACACGACCCGTACCGCGCAGCCGACTCACTTAGCAGCAGATAATTAGTACTCTTTATACGAATTGTGAAGTCCAAATCCGTACAGAAAGGAATAATATTATGTGACCATACCTTTTCCAGTCGACTTTGAAAATGCAACCTGCATTACACCCATGTTCCAGTTAACGTGTTTGGCGTCGTGTAGTGCAAAGCAGTTCGTTAAATTTTTACGAGCAGATAACGCACATGTCCTTAAAATTGACGGAGACATTTCTCGAGAGCTATATAACCTGTAAGTGTGAAGGTATTTACAGATCACAGGCTCAATTCTGAAAATTGAAACAATTAAAAGAATAATTCTTCCAGTTTTACTGAAATAGACTTACGGAGCCATAAATATTTTTTCATATCACGCAGTATTTATTTATTTATGTATTTTGTTCATATGAAGCCTGCTATTATGCTAAACCATTTACTGTAATTATACACCTTTATATTGAGCAGCATAACTATTTTAAATTAAAAGTAATAACATTTAAAATGAAAAATTGAATTTAATTGAAATTCTTAAAAAGCACATTTTAAGTTATTCAGTGAATATACAATATTTACTATGATTAAAAACCAAGTCCTTATAAATTTAAACTAATTTTACTAACCCCACATCTGCATAATATTTATGTCATACGTTTCAACAGTCTCTTGGATTTACAATAGAACACTTCCCTCACGATGACTAATAATTCTCTGTTGGAGTGTGAATACACTAGAGTCCCGTTAATCCAAACCCCGTTAATCCGAAAGTTTGGTTAATCCGAACTGATTTTTTTTTTTTTAAAGTTCTCCTTATTGAAATGAAAGAACATATTATAGAATGAAGACTTACTTGCACTTTATTAGTCATATTTTTCTAGAATAACTTCGTAAACATAATCACACATCAGTAACCGTCAATCACTGGTCGTTCATCTTTACAAAGTCTTTTAGTTTCTTTTGCCGTAGTGATTGGAACCTACTCGAAGATGCAGTGTTAAACCAGAATCTCATAAACATCACATCAATGGGCGTAGTAGCGGAGTGTTGCTCGACGTAGCGTACAGCAAGTTCTAGGCGGCCGCGGCATCTGAATATGAGACTAGTGTAACCCGTTGCCATATTTTAGCAGTTTTAGGAGACAAGTTTAAACCTAGTTTTAGTCGTTCTTAACTACCGTACTGTAATGTTATACAGTTTTTTATTAATGCAATTGCTATATAATGGACTTTTCAAATCACAGTATGTACTGTACTGTATTATAGAAACTATTTTCCTCAGACGGTTGAGGCGCTGGCCTTCTGACCCCAACTTGGCAGGTTCGATCCTGGCTCAGACTTGTGGTATTTGAAGGTGCTCAAATACGTCAGCCTCGTGTAAGTAGATTTACTGGCGCGTAAAAGAACACCTAGGCGTCTCCAGAAACCGTAAGAGTAGTTAGTAGGATGTATAAACAATAACATTATTATTAGAAAATATTTTCCGGTTAATCCGAAAATTTCATAATCCGAACAGACTCCTGTCCCAATTAGTTCAGATTAACGAGACTCTACTGTAGTTAGTGGCTGCTGGGTGCGGGTCATGTAGCTCTCAGCTTGCATTCGGAAGGGAGTGGATTTGAACACCACTGCCGTCAGCCCTGAAGATGGTTTCCCATTTTCATACCAGACAAATGCCGTCTCTGCACTCGCTGTCCGCATGTCCCTCCATTTTCTGGTTCGTTCCGAACTACGTGGTGTTTGCTAGCTTCGCCGGTTACTTATCAAATGGCTTGTGGTTTGCTCATATACGTATGCTATCGAGGTTCGACACGGAGACTTGCTGCAAGTTGCACATCATGTTTAAAGGGATATATTGTCATGTAAGCCGACGTGTATACACGCGAGCCGGCGTGCTATAGGGAGAGATACACACTGGTTTGTGCAACTCGTTGATAAGATAACGACAGACAAGGTCATGCTCAACCTGGTGCTCTTCAACGACCTGACCATTCTTTTGTTAGCTGGCAGCATTTCTCTAATCAATACTTCCATTTTACGGAAAGCGAGCACGTGGCGGTGTTTTCGCTAGGGTGAGAGTCCAGCATGTCTCACGCAGGTACGGCCCAGATTTCGCGTCTTCATTCGAAATGAAATGTTCAATTTAGAATCAATATTCATCTTCATGTCATCTATACGCAAATTTCGCCCAATTAGCTTCGAGATAGAAATGTTACGCGGCAAGTTCCAACAAATTCACAAACTGCTTATAGTTAAGATTGCCTGCTATGACACCATAAAAGCCACTCTCGGACAAATGTTTGTGATCATGTCTAGAGTTACCTATAGAGGCTCAAAGAGGCCTATCTCAGGTACGCATTCATTTTATTATAATATTATTTTTTTTTTTTTTGCTAGTTGCTTTACGTCGCACCAACACTGATAGGTCTTATGGCAACGATGGGACAGGAAAGGGCTGGGAGTGGGAAGGAAGCGGCCGTGGCCTTAATTAAGGTACAACCCCAGCATTTGCCTGGTGTGAAAATGGGGAACCACGGAAAACCATCTTCAGGGCTTGCGACAGTGGGGCTCGAACCTACTATCTCCCGATTACTGGATACTGGCCGCACTTAAGCGACTACAGCTATCGAGCTCCGTACGCATTCAGTTCAATCGTAGTCTTCGTGCTCTCATGATAGCGGATTCGAGGTTTTCTAAATGCGACAAATTGTTGTCACTGTCATCAGATACGTAAAAATATAATCCTCGGAAGTTTAAGACCTACACATTTCCTAAGAAAGATCTATAAAAACACCTACAAATATAAAAAAATGACCTAAAAACTGGCAAAATGAACATAAAAATTCAATCCAAATTCATTCATAATTTTAGTTTTAATTACGTACTTAATGAAGGAATATTTCTTTCTTTCTTTATTTATTTCTTTCTTTCTTAATCTTCTTAATCCAGGGTCGGTTTTCCCCTCGGATTCCGCGAGGGATCCCACCTCTACCGCCTCAAGGGCAGTGTCCTGTAGCTTCAGACTCTCGGTTGGGGATACAACTGGGGAGCATGACCAGTACCTCACCCAGGCTGCCTCACCTGCTGAACAGGAGCCTTGTCGGGGGATGGGGAGATTGGAAGGGATATACAATGAAGAGGGAAGAGGACGTGGCCTTAAGTTAGGTACCATCCCGGCATTTGCCTGGAGAAGAAGTGGGAAACCACGGAAAACCATTTTGAGGATGGCTGAGGAGGGAATCGAACTCCCTCTACTCAGTTGACCTCCCGAGGCTGAGTGGACCCCGTTCCAGCCCTCGTACCACTTTTCAAATTTCCTGGCAGAGCCGGGAATCGAACCCGAGCCTCCGGGGGTGGCAGCTAATCACACTAACCACTACACCACTGAGGCGGATTCAACGATTACTTAACAAGCATAATTGGATCACCTATTTGGGAAAAGGAATAATAAACCACCAGCTGTGTGCAGAAGAATATACGGAACGCTACACTGTCTCAGTAAATTCAAATTCACTTTCCCTTTTAAACTAAGGACAATTCTTGTTGAATCACTCGCATAACCTCATTTTGATTATTGCAATGTAGTTTACAACAACCTAGGATTAGACGGGGGAAGGAAATTACAGTGTGGTCAGAATGCTTGTGTATGATTTATCTGTGGACTTCGTTACGCTGACCATGTCACACCGTCTTACACACGGCTCGCGTGGCTTCGCCTGCAAGAATGGCGCACACTTCATACTCTTTGTTTTTTGTATACTATTCTTAAAGCTTCTCAATCCTATCTCCGTGATCGCATCAAGCCCCTCTCCACAGACCATAACACAAATACCCGATCCTGCAACACCATGTGTTATCCCTTCCCGTACACAGAACAGCAATCTACACGAAATCATTCACCGTTACCGCAGCCCGACAATGGAATCTCTTACCAGTGGACGTCAGGAGCATGTCCAACAGCTCAGCTTTTAAACATGCCCGTGTCGAAATACTAGGTAAACATGCATGAATCATCAAATTCTGACCTGAAAACACCTCCTCCTACCACCTCTTCATCTTTATTACCCTCTTCTCTTCACAGATCTTCTTCTTGTTCTTTTTCTTACTAATCCTTCTGTTCACCTCTCAATTGAAGGCGATATTTCGGTGTACTGTAGAAATATATACATTTTCTAAACTTTCTCTGAAGTAGTAGTTATAGTACTCATCATTGATATTTTTAATGTACTCGACGTACGATGTGTATTATATAGATGATATAATTTGTTTAAATGTGGTTATTTTATTAATACTATTACTGTTATTATTGTTAATGTTATTTTATTATGGTCATCAGTAGTTATTATTAAGTGTTCTAGTTTAAGATTGGTTAAGTATAAGAAAGGGAGTACATCCCTAAGTTTGTCAGAATAAATAAAACATTTTATTATTATTATTATTATTATTATTATTATTATTATTATTATTATTATTATTATTATTATTATTATTATTATACATAGAATATGGTTGAGATCGTCGTCCACTAAGACTAAAAATAACATATAACAAATTTGAAATTATGCATCGACAATATTTCCATATCTGATGGTTTCCATCACTTTCATTACTCTGGACACCAAGAGAAGAATTTGTTTGGAAAGTTTTTGAATCAACAGAAAAATTCCCAATTTACCCGTTTGTGTAAAGCTTTGTGTATTGTGAATTGCTCCAATAGTTTAGTTGTCATGGGGGGAAGTATCTTCTTCCATTTCTGTGAAGAAACATAAACATGATTTGGAGGTGAATGAGCCAGACGTTCAGAGAATATTATTACGGATAATACTTGGTCACAGTATTCATGCATTGCGAAGAGTCAGAAAATGATTACAATATACTGCATTTTGGATAACGAAGAGGGATTGCCGGAAGGCAGGCTACAATGTGGATATCGAAATCAGAGTTGGGAATTTTTCTGTTGATTCAAAAACTTTCCAAACAAATTCTTCTCTTGGTGTCCAGAGTAACAAAAGTGATGGAAACCATCAGATATGGAAATATTGTCGATGCATATTTTCAGATTTGTTCAAGGCCCAAATTACGATTCCGAATTGAAACATATGGAAAAATATTCACATTGTTGCATCGCATACGAGTTAGATTTAAACTGAAAAGCACTTGTTCGATTGGCTACACATAGCAAGAAATAATCAGACCACATGAAATGATGTGGAATATTACTTTCTAATACTTTAAATGCTGAACTAAATTACACAGGTTTTCTGTGGCGATATGCTATAAAAAGGCTTGGTGGAAGTGGCTATGGATCCGACTAAGGAATAGCTCATGTGAAAATGGAAAATCGCCTCCGGGCTGCCGATTTTGGGGTTCGAACCTATCATTTCTCCATTGCAAGCTTACTGCTTGGACGACTTGTATCGCGGGACCACTTATTCGGTGACAAAGAATAAACCTTTTTTTATAAATCGACCTTAGAACCCAATCCCTTAGTCCTTGTCCTTCTTTTCGATCCTTGCTGAGACAGATGGCATTTGAGGCTGATGAAATGCAACAAGTCCATATCGTTGACCTCTGGTACGTCAAATAATTATTTTGGAACAAATTTCCAATGCATAAGTATCTCCTTAAATGAAGGACTTTAATGTATTATTATTATTATTATTATTATTATTATTATTATTATTATTATTATTATTATTATTATTATTATTATTATTATTATTATTATTATTGCATCTTTACTCCCTAAAGTTAGGGTATATATATTTTTACACACATCTTTAAATTAGTAATAGATCTATGAGATGTTGATAATCACATAACATCATTAGAATTGCAGTC
Source organism: Anabrus simplex (assembly GCF_040414725.1). Taxonomy (NCBI): domain Eukaryota; kingdom Metazoa; phylum Arthropoda; class Insecta; order Orthoptera; family Tettigoniidae; genus Anabrus; species Anabrus simplex. The sequence goes on along the minus strand of NC_090267.1, from coordinate 387,654,017 downwards.
TAAGGTATGCCTGACTTGTATCCCTAAGAGTATCGCTAAGAGTTTCCGAGAACACATATTTTTTTCACTCCAGACTGCACACGTACTATTTTGATTATGTGGTGCGCTAATATCGTTGCCGGAAATTCCACAAGATATGGATAAAACTTACGTAGGAACTACTTAACGGCACGAAATTCCTTCCTCGACTAATGACTCATATCAGACGATAATCCACTTGATCACTCTCGTAACGCTTATTCAGTCTAATTTCTGCGTTTTGCGTTTTTTTTATTTCCGTAAACGATTGATCAGTTTTTAATAATAATAATAATAATAATAATAATAATAATAATAATAATAATAATAATCGTATGGCCTCAGCTACCGTGTGCAGACATTTCAATTTGACGCCATCTGGCTGTCTGCTCGTCAATTTCGACGTTCCGTTTTACTCTAGGCCCACACTAGATGGCAGACCGAGTAAACCGAAACTCTCTTGGGCGTCTATGGCTGAGATTTAATGAATTTTGTCGGGTAAACACCAAATGTGTCACCAGAGATCTTTTACATGCCGACATTGTACGACATGGAGTGTCGAATGGACTTTTTTACGCCCTTCAAAAATCCGACTACCTCTGCCGGGTTTGAACCCGCTATCTTGGGATCCGGAGGCCGACACTCTACCGCTGATCCACAGAGGCAGCTATAATAATAATAATAATGTCCGTCTCTGTGGTGTAGTTGTTAGAGTGATTAGCTGCCACCCTCGGAGGCCCGGGTTAATTTCCGGCTCTGCCACGAAATTTGAAACGTAGTACGAGGACTGGAACGGTGTCCACTTAGCCTCGGAAGGTCAAATGAGTAGAGGAGATTCGATTCGCACCTCAGCCATTCTCGAAGTGGTTTTCCGTGGTTTCCCACTTCTCTTCCAGGCAAATGCCGGACTGGTGCCTAAGGCCACGGCCGCTTCCTTCCTTTTTCTGTCCTTTTCAGAAGGCCCCTGTTCTGAATAGTAGGTGAGGCCGCCTGGATGAGGTACCGATTTTATCGCCGACACAAAGTCTCACGCTCAAGGACACTGCCCTTGAGGCTGCAGATGTGGGGTCCCTCGCTGAGTCCGATAATAATAATAATAATAATAATAATAATAATAATAATAATAATAATAATAATAATAATAATAATAATAATAAATCCAATCAATCAATCAATATTCTGAAGGCTAATGCCTTGTCGATGCAACCACTCTTTTCTTTCATTCGCTGTTCGTTTCAGTTCCATGTAATTGTCACAACCTAACCTCTTCTTGATGTCGTCCGAATACTTCATCCTAGGTCTTCCTCTCCCTTTCTTTCCCAGCATTTTCCCTTCAAGTATGTCATTGATGAAAGTATTGTGTATGATGACATGTCCAATAAATTTTAATTTCCTGTTTTCCATTTCGTTTAAAAATGTTCTCTCTTCTTTAACCTTCCTTAAGACTTCCAGGTTGGTTTTTCTTTCCGTCGAGCTCGTTCTGGTCATTTTCCGCCATATCCACATTTCAGCAGCTTCAAGACGATTCCTTTCTATTTATCCAGAGTCCAACTCTCACTTTCATACTGAAGCGTACTCTATACAAATGATTTTGCAAAAGGTTTTTGGACATCTATATTCATGTGTGTGCTGGTTAAAATGTTTTTCTTACTCATAAATGCTTGTTTTGCCAAAGCTATTCTTCTCTTTATTTCCAGGAAGCATCTATTATCCCCTGTTATCATACTACCAAGATAACATCATCATATTATTATTATTATTATTATTATTATTATTATTATTATTATTATTATTATTATTATTATTATTATTATTATTATTATTATTATTTAATGTCACACTAATACACATATATTATTGGCAATACTGGAATAAAAAAAGTATCGAACTGTGAATGAAGTGGCCGTTGTCTTATATTAACGTACAGCAAAAGACGTAAAACCCTGGAAATCCACCTTCGGGGCTACGGATGGTTGGGTTCGAACACACCTTAATTCGAATGTAATCCTAAGTTTAAGCTCCATAAACTGCCTCCGTGGATCACTGGTAGAGAGTCCGTCTCTTGATCCCAAGTTCCTGAGTTCAATTCCGGCTGAGGGAGGACGGTCAAAATTCTCGGCAGTCCTTGTCATTGTTGCTGGCATGTTAAGACCTCTGGAGGCGCACTCAGTATCACCCCATATCACTCAGACGTAGTATTCGTGGGCCTGATTAGCTCAGTGGCTTAGCGGCTGACTTCCCACAAGTAAGGCTAAGGTTCGAATCCCGTTAGATCCTGGGTTGAGATTTTCATCTCAAAAGTCACTTTGTGTCAGAAAACCGCTGGTCAAAACCAAAATTAACTTGGGTGGCTCAAATGATGCTATAAATAACTGGTATAAGCTGAAGAAACTAGTATCCGTTCCAGTAGCATCCCACCACCTTATTTGCATTATAGCAGCAGAAACGGAATGTCGATATATTTCGGCAGGCCGCGTGGATATCATCATTTCAGGAGCTGAAACCGTATTATTATTATTATTATTATTATTATTATTATTATTATTATTATTATTAAAGCAAAGTCATCTTCATACAGGCTGCCACCCTCGAACCCACGTCCTCCGGGCGAACCGAGCACGCCTTTACCACCAGGCAGCCCCTTTATTATTATTATTATTATTATTATTATTAACAAGCATTCCGGCTTCTACCAGAATGGTCAGCCTCACGGCCATCGGATCAGAATGTCCCGGGTACGATTCCCGACTGTGACGAGAATAATTACAGTGGCTCGGGATCTGGGCATGCTTGTTTCTTTCAACGCACGTATCGCCGAGCTGAGTGAATCAGACGGCAGAAACTGTGGCTTGGAGTGGTGGGAGGTAAAGGCTTCCACTATTCGTAACCTCGGCGCGTGATGGGGTAGAGTGGTTAGCTCTACCCCCGGCCGTCTTTGACCCCAGGAATGAATCTGGTACTCATTTTTTATGTATGCTGAGTGAACCTCAGGGCTATATGCACCTCCGGAAGTGGAAATCTCGTTTCTTAAGTTTTACGACTTCCTGACGGAGATTCGAACCCACGTCCTCCGGGCGAACCGAGCACGCCTTTACCACCAGGCAGCCCCTTTATTATTATTATTATTATTATTATTATTATTATTATTATTATTATTAACAAGCATTCCGGCTTCTACCAGAATGGTCAGCCTCACGGCCATCGGATCAGAATGTCCCGGGTACGATTCCCGACTGTGACGAGAATAATTACAGTGGCTCGGGATCTGGGCATGCTTGTTTCTTTCAACGCACGTATCGCCGAGCTGAGTGAATCAGACGGCAGAAACTGTGGCTTGGAGTGGTGGAAGGTAAAGGCTTCCACTATTCGTAACCTCGGCGCGTGATGGGGTAGAGTGGTTAGCTCTACCCCCGGCCGTCTTTGACCCCAGGAATGAATCTGGTACTCATTTTTTATGTATGCTGAGTGAACCTCAGGGCTATATGCACCTCCGGAAGTGGAAATCTCGTTTCTTAAGTTTTACGACTTCCGGACGGGGATTCGAACCCACGTCCTTCGGGTGAACCGAGCACGCCTTTACCACCTCGGCCAGGCAACCCCTTTATTATTATTATTATTATTATTATTATTATTATTATTATTATTATTATTATTATTATTATTATTATTATTATTATTATTATTATTGTTACGGAGTTTTTCCGTGGTAGGTAGAGGTGAAAGAAGGTGCGGGTGTGAATAGGTCTCCAGCTACGAAAGCAAAATTAATTTAAAATTTAACAAGGTTATATTTTCTTTTTTAAAACAAAGAAATAACAAGCATGGCAGGTACAAAGTAGCAAATCAAAAAGGGTAGTTACAATATTTACAGGATTTGTGCTTCGCGCCCTGATTTTACACTGCTTGGGCAATCAGCTCAATTTTACCCCAAACACGAGTTTTAACAGAGGGGCAGAAAACCCCATTCATACCTAGGAGCCCTTGCTCCAAATTACACAGAAAAGCCTCCACGAGGCATACAACACCTTTTTTTTCAAAAGAGCCACTCGCTCTCAAAATGTAAGCCTCTCCCAGGCCACACCAAACTCCACCTTCAAGTTGTCCTCAACGGACATAAACACAGGGGTAAAATACCCAATCTACTGAGGTCTATTAAATGAAAAGCAGGTTAATTAAATGACCTCTGAAATAACAATTTGAGAGGAGGCGAACTTGCACTCCTAATACACTTTGATTAAGACCTACTTGGCACTAGGCCGTTAATACAAGGGCTAATCCCATGCTAAAGAGGTGACTTAAGAAAAGAACAATTTGTTTTACATTAAGGAAGAATAGGTTGAGAAAATAAGTTCACCTCAAGACAATGTGAGTGGGAGCTCGAGAGGGTTAGCACTCTCTATCCCAATATGCAGCTTAAAAGAGAATAGAAGAAAAGATCGTTACATTTTAGGAAAAGGTTACATGGAGGAACGCTTCGCACCCGCCCCGAGAGTTAAACTGCTGAGCTAGCAAAGAAAGAATTTATTAATCGCCCATTACCTTATTGATGACCGCTGCCGAGGAAAGAGGCGCTTCCCGCCTCCTGCTATGTACTTTATACACTGAAAGATGGAACAGAAGTGGCCCGGAGACCCTAAAATCAGCAGTTTATATCCTCTCGCGGAAGGTTCTAGGCGTTAGGGGAATGAAAACACCCTCCCACAAACTTTTTATTGGCTCGGGTACAGAAACATATCCAAGTTGGGGGAAGATACATCGGATTGGTCGGAAATAACTCAAAGAAATTCAGGATTGGTTAAATGCAAAACAAGGGGAAAGAGAGGGGTATACAGCCAACTTAAACAATAACTGAAAAAAAATTTAGCAAAGACAAACATTTGAAATAAAAATTTCTCCAAAATAGTTCTTTGACTTCGCACTAGGTTGCACTATTGTTGATCTTCAGTAGTGTCCTCTAGAAGAGAAAGTTCACACTCCTTACTTCAAGCGAAACAAAAACACATCACAAATGACACAGTTCAAAAACTCAAAATTTTCCACGTGGTGACATCTTCTGAGAAAGTAGAGAATTAATAGCGTAGATAAAGTTCAGAATTCCTCCAGCAGAGGAGTTTCAACTGGCGCACATTTTAAATTAGCGGAGTGGAGGTGTACCGCCCGGTACAATTATTATTATTAAAGCAAAGTCATCTTCGTACAGGCCATGAAGGCCCTTGGAGTGGTGGAAGGTAAAGGCTTCCACTATTCGTAACCTCGGCGCGTGATGGGGTAGAGTGGTTAGCTCTAGCCCCGGCCGTCTTTGCCCCCAGGAATTAATCTGGTACTCATTTTTGATGCATTCTGAGTGAACCTCAGGGCTGTATGCACCTCCGGAAGTGGAAATATTGTTTCTTAAGTTTTACGACTTCCTGATAGGGATTCGAACCCACGTCCCTCCGGGCGAACCGAGCACGCCTTTACCACCAGGCAGCCCCTTTATTATTATTATTATTATTATTATTATTATTATTATTATTATTAACAAGCATTCCGGCTTCTACCAGAATGGTCAGCCTCACGGCCATCGGATCAGAATGTCCCGGGTACGATTCCCGACTGTGACGAGAATAATTACAGTGGCTCGGGATCTGGGCATGCTTGTTTCTTTCAACGCACGTATCGCCGAGCTGAGTGAATCAGACGGCAGAAACTGTGGCTTTGTGAACTAGTTGGTAGGTTCGATTCTGGTTCAGTCCACTGGTAATGAAATGTCGTATGACTTTTAGTGCCGGGATATCCCAGAACGGGTTCGGCTCGCCAGCTACAGGTCTTTCTATTTGACACCCGTAGGCGACCTGCGCGTCGTGATGAGGATGAAATGATGATGAAGACAATATATACACCCAGCCCCCGTGCCATTGAAATTAACCAATTAAGGCCAGTACATTGGCCGTTCAGCCAACGAGTCGGACAGTCCACTGGTAAATGGAGGTGTTCAAATACATCATCCTCGTGTTGGTAGATTTACCAGCACGCAAAGAGAACTCCAAGATAAAATATTTGCAATTCAATGTCTCCGAAAGACTTAAAAGTAGTTAATGGGTCGAAAGCCCAATAATGGCTCTCCATGTACACACAACACACGGCACTACCAAGCAACACAGGAGCACGCAGTAGTGAATACAATCCTCGCTCATGAGGTTAGCGCAGCGATAGTATCTGGCCTGACAGTACGGTCAAGTCCAGATGTATGGACATGATGTAGAAATAGTGGCAGGAGAAGGAAACTATGAACTAGCAAAACTTAAATTTCCTTAATTCCAGTAAAATTGTATCTTGATCATGGTTACTGGTTCGTATACTGACCTTCGGTCGCACTCACAATATTTAGAAGCTCTTTGCACTAAAGCTTCTGTCTCCTAAAGGATAGGGTTATGAACTTCATGTTGTTGATCCGTATTGAACTGAGATAACTCCTGTGCATAATTTATATCCTAAAGGATATGTTTTCTAAATATCTGAGGCATTGGTTCACAGAGCAAAACGTGAACATGAAATTTGCAGAGTACAAGTGTGGGTTCAGCTGTATTCACAACGTTGCGTGCATACTTGGCTCATGACACAATGGACTACTGGCAGACATATCGATGATGTGGTGCTCGTGACATTACCAGCTAACAATAACGCCAGTAGAATAGCGGTTTAACATCCCACGCGGTACGAAACTATACTTTAAGTATGAACAATCATTTATCAACGACGGTCTCCCAATAAATCATAATGTGTTTTTTTCTTGTCTTGGGTCATCAGTTCATGCACCACTTATTGTCAGCCTATTATGTGATATTTTGTGCTTCAATTCTACGCGACTTCTTCTTCTTTTTCTGCCACATCTGTGGGGTCACGAGTGCGAACTGTGTCGCACATGTGGAGTTGGCCCTATTTAACGACCGGATGTCCTTTCTGATTTCAATCCTGTGTGGAGGAATATTGTCACTATTGCGTGCAACGAGCGAGTTGGCCGTGCGGTTAGGGGCGCACAGCTGTGAGCTTGCATCCGGAAGATAGTGGGTTCGACCTCCAATGTCGGTAGCCCTGCAGATGTTTTCCGTGGTTTACCAATTTCGCATCAGGCAAGTGCTGGGGCTGTACCTTAATTAAGGCAACAGCTGCTTCCTTCCCATTTCTAGGCTTTTCCTATCCCATCGTCGCCGAGACCCCGGGGTCAGTTAAGAACGGACGGGCGTTAAACAACTTGGATTATTAATAACTTTTGGCTCGAACGTTGCCACCAGACTACTGTTCCTTATCTCAAATGGATCCATTTGCCGTCCTCCATAATCCCTGAACGTTTGTAACATCAACACGGTTACACCCTGTATAATGCTTCATAGTACACATGCATTACTTCTAAAACCTTAAAGATAACATGAATGTATAATATTATTATGAAAATAATATTCATATTACCGTATTTACGCCAATAATCCGCGCCACCGAATAATCCCCGCACCCTAAGTTTAGGAAGGCTGGTTTTGAAAAAAATGCCAACTTTTACTTAAATAAAACCCGCACCCCAATTTCGTGCATTTTTTAAATGTGCCTGTATTATTCGCGTAAATACGCCATATTTACGCGAATAATCCCCGCACCCTAAATTTAGGAAGGCTGATTTTGAAAAAAATGCCAACATTGACTCAAATAAAACCCGCGCCCCAATTTCGTACCTCAGTTTTTAAATATGCGGGTATTATTCGCGTAAAAACGGTATTATATCGCTATGATGGAGGCTCATTTACTACTGTAGATGCAGAAGCCACATGTAAATATGTTTCGTCTAAAAATGATGATTCAATTTTCTATAATTAAAGCATGCAGAACATACTGAGTGCACCAAGTTATTCATGACTACTTTAGAATGAAATAGTGAAAACCTACAATCTGTTTTCTAGTCATTGACCGGGTCAGGGATGGAATGAATGAAGCCTAAATCTTTCGGCGAGGATAGGAATTGTGCCGACTGCCAAGGCCGGTCCTACTCGTTTCTTTTTTTTTTTTTGTCATTTGCTTTACGTCACACCGACATAGATATGTCTTATGACGACGATGGGATAGGACAGGCCTAGGAATTGGAAGGAAGTGGCCGTGGCCTTAATTAAGGAACAGCCCCGGCATTTTCCTGGTGTAAAAATGGGAAACCACGGAAAACCATCTCCAGGGCTGCCGACAGTGGGGCTCGAACCCGCTATCTCCCGATTACTGGATACCGGCCGCACTTAAGCGACTGCAGCTATTGAGCTAGATATCGCACTCCTCTGGGGCAATGATTAATGACTGAAAGATGAAATGAAATGATAGTGGAAAGTGTCGCTGGAATGAAAGTTGACAGGGAAAACCGGAGTGCCCGGAGAATAACCTGTCCCATCTTCGCTTTGTCGAGCACAAATCTCACATGGAGTGACCGGGATTTGAACCACTGAAACCAGCGGTGAGAGGCGGGCGCGCTGCCGCCTGAGTCACGGAGGCTTCTTAGAATGAAATAATACATTAGCTTAATTAATAATTTCACTCCAAAATTCTCAAATAAAACTCAAGTCCACGTTTTAACAAACTTCATCTGACTGCCGCAAGGTACAGATTGAGAGAAAAAATCTTTTAGTGCGGTTTCTTTGGGAATGGATACACTTCCAGAAAGGAAATGAAGTCTTGTCTTTGTACCTTTAGAATATACTGGGCACATGAAGTTGGTCATCACTATTTTAGGACTAAATAATACACTATTCTCAAAAATCGAAGGTGAGCCGAACTTGTGACGATACGATGCGTTTGGTACTATGAGCCGAGTGACAGCGAATATAGCCGATGAGGCTGCTGAGTGTCAGTCAGACGGTTGAGGCGTTGGCCTTCTGGTCCCAGCTTGGTAGGTTCGATCCTGGTTCATTCCGGTGGTATTTAAAGGTGCTCAAATACGTCAACCTCGTGTCGGTAGATTTACTGGCACGTATAAGAACTCCTGCGGGACTAAATTCCGGCACCTCAGCGTCTCGGGAAACCATAAACTAGTTAGTGGGATGTAAGTCCATTATTATTATTATTATTATTATTATTATTATTATTATCAGTCACTAGATGAAAGTCCAGCATTCTTGCAGTGGATAGCATGCTCGAATTTAAAACGGTCAGTTCACACGTATTGATAATGCCGCGAGAAAAATAAAGGAAATAAGATAAAAATAACAATAGAATAAACCTCGCGGGGGTGCACGGATAACCCGCAAACCGGATAATTCGTAATCGGATAATCGGGAATTTCTGTAATTGTCGGCTTTTGAATTTACCGTTACAGGAAATAATCTGTCAATTGAAAATTTAAACACCAAGATAAAATTTCCTTACATTTAAATAACTTTCCCTATAACTGGCAACATTGGTAAGTAGCAAAATGGAACCTCATCAAAAACCTATGTATTATGACTACAACTACTAAATGTTTTCATTCCTTCCCTGAAGGGGGAGGTGGTCCTCCTAAACGGTGACGCCGTCTCTCAGGCCAGGAGATTTGTAACGGAGGAGATGTGTGGAGAGGGTGAGAGGGTTGGTGGCCGTGGCCTGTACTAGGAACTCCACCGGCATTCGCCTTAATGTAGGAGAGTGGAAAACCACGGAAAACCATTCTCAGATCAGCCGACGGTGGGGATAAGCCCCTCTCCGTCTCCCGATTAATGAGGCGTAGAGCCACGGTAGAACCGTGGCCACCCCTCCTCTGCTCGATTGGCCAGTCGGAGTGCAGAGCTGTCGGACCACGGATCAGCAGTAGCCACTTGTGGGCCGAAACCCACTCTGCATCCGGCGACCATATATTATCAGTGTTACTAGTCAAGTAACGTCAACAACTTTTGTCTTAAGTCAACAGCAGTAAACTTTGTTGTTGGATATCTAACGTCTCTTGGATTTTGAAAATTCTCTATTATTCATTCACAAGGGCACTTTTTCTCCAAAGTTCACTTGATTAATATCATTTCAGACTGTGCTCCTGAAGACAGTTTACTCTTGTTCCACTTTTTTATACCAGACAATTATCGGAGGTTGTTCTTTAATTTAGGTCATGGCCGTTAACTTCCCAGTCGAACACCATCTCGATTCATTCTCTCTTCATTTGGAACTTTATTACTATCCGAATTAATGGTTTATTCGCTCCATTTGTGGATTAGTGACAGGGTTTCTACCGTAGAATGCTGTCCCCAAAGCGGGTTGAATATGCGTTGCGATTCATGTAGAAATAAGTTTGAATTCGGAGATGGTGGGTTCAAACTGTGTTCGTAAGATAGTTTTGTTTTGTTTCACATTCTTTTTTACACCAGAAATTTTTCAGATGTTCCTTAACTAAGGCCATGGCTATATCCATGGCCGTTAACTTCCCAGTTGCACACCAACTCGATTCAATATCTTCAATATCTGTTCATTTTGATCTAATATGCCCATTTCATCATCACAGTTCTTTGTAACATCACATTTCAAAAGCTTCCCTTTCCTGAGTTAGTTGTTATCCATTTTTGTAACATCACATTTATTTAAAATTCTTCCCTTCCCTGAGCTAGTTATTGTTCATTTTTTTAAACATCACATTTCAAAAGCTTCCCTTTCCTGAGCTAGTTATTGTTCATTTTTTAAACACCACAATTCAAAAGATTCCCTTTCCCGAGCTAGTTATTGTTCATTTTTGTAACATGAGATTTCAAGGCTTCCCCTTTCCTGAGCTAGTCACTGTTCACTTTTGTAACATGACATTTCAAGGCTTCTCTTTCCTGATCTAGTTATTGTTCATTTATGTAATATCACAATTCAAAAGCTTCCCTTTCCCGAGCTAGTTATTGTCACTTCGAAAGAATGGCACACATGCTCGTACAACTGACGGAAATGACTAACGTTACTTCTGTTTCTCACCGGGCGAGTTGGCCGTGCAGTTAGGGGCGCGCAGCTGTGACCTTGCATCCGGGAATAGTGGGTTCGAACCCCACTGTCGCCAGCCCTGAATATGGTTTACCATGGTTTCCCATTTTCACACCAGGCAAATGCTGGGGCTGTACTTGTGTTCCTAAGATAGTTTTGTTTTGTTTCACATTTTTTTACACTAGACATTTTTCAGATGTACTTTAATTAAAGCCATGCCCATATCCATGGTTGTTAACTTCCCAGTGTCACACCAACTCCATTCAATATCTTCAATATCTGTTCATTTTGATCTAATATACCCATTTCATCTTCACAGTTCTTTGTAACATCACATTTCAAAAGCTTCTTTCCGGCCGCTTCCTTCCCATTCCTAGTCCTTTCCTATCCCATCGTCGCCATTAGACCTATCTGTGTCGGTGCGACGTTAAACAAAATAGCAACAAAAACTTCTGTTTGTCAACATTTTATAATCCGTCTCTATATTGGGGTATAACAATTACAATAATTGCTATTTGCACTTAGGATTTACTTTGTTTTGGAATAAGAATTCAAGTCACACAAATTGTGACATTCAGGGTTATCGTCATCCAAAATTAAATATATAAGAAGTAGAGTAAGAACGCTCTCCCTTTACTCCGTAATCTTTTGTTGAATTTGGATTAGGTGTGTGTGTGTGTGTGTGTGTGTGTGTGTGTGTGTGTGTGTGTGTGTGTGTGAAATCACAGGTCGTGACCCATACTTAAATCACTCCAAGTTTGTCCTCATTGAGTGTTCACACGTTAATTTGAAACGTTCAGATCTGAACACGGCATGTTTCCTCTCACACGGGCTGAGCGTTCGTAGGGTGATCAGACGTCCTCTTCTATCTGGACATTCCCTGCTTTTTGGACCTTTGTCCGGGGTCCGGGTGGATTATTTAAAAAAAGACCGAAATACCTTCCTCTTTTAGTTAATATGGTTATTTTGGGATAATCTGTAAAATCTTTTGATCAGTTCTGCAATTTCAAACAATTCCTGAATGAGAGTTACCTTGTAGTCAAAAATGGGCAAAGGTGATTGTAGTTCAGATTTATTAAAACTTGCAGAATTCTTTTCTCTATCCAGAGCACAGAGCAAATATAGAAAGAGTATTTTCATTGATCTCAGCACAATGGAGTGATAACAGGCACTGTTTCAAAGCAGAATCTCTGCAAATCCTCTTAATGGTTCAACATAGCCTAATCTAAAGGAATTTGCATGTGCATCTTTTTATATATTTAGACGCGTCAAAACTCCTAACTGAGTCTTCGGAAAAGTACCATCAAGGCATGTAAATTAGGTTCACTGCTTAAATATTGTAAGAATTTACGGTATAATATTGACTTGGATAAATTTTGTTTATGTAAGTTACGTGAAAATTAGAATATACTGTATATCTAAACTCAGGCTCTCATTGGAGGATTTTTGTGTCCTCTTTTTTTGGCATTATCCCTCTTCTTGAATAGTTTAGTCCTCTTTTTAATCTATTTGAACCTGCTCACCCTATGCGTACGTAAATTAATTATGCTCTACAGCGCATCATGTTGTTGCGATTGACAAGTCCAATGCAGATGGCCACTTCCAAAAGGTCACGAGGCACAAAGTGTTTTCTTCTGGAATTTAATTTGCGCTGACAGTGATTAGCACTGCAGGTAATCTCGTCCGGGTTACCACTGACGTGCTCCATCACTCTGTTTCTCATTCCTATCACATGATGACGGCCGTCTTCGTTCCGGCTTCTGCCTTTTCTTTATACTACATCGCATGGCATTGTCTATTAGGGCCCCGCTATGTGAATCCTTATTCGATTGCCAGGTTTTTTGTAAGGAAAACCAATATGAAACTCCAGCCACGCTGACGCAGGTTCGATTCCCAGCTATGCTACATTTAATTTGGGTATTTGATATTTTAGCTGGCCCCATGGTGTAGGGATAGCGTGCTTGCCTCCTATCCGGAGGCCCCGGGCTCGATTCCCGGCCAGGTCAGGGATTTTTACCTGGACCCGAGGGCTGGTTCGAGGTCCACTCAGCCTACGTGATTAGAATTGAGGAGCTATCTGACGGTGAGATAGCGGCCCCGGTCTAGAAAGCCAAGAATAACGGCCGAGAGGATTCGTCCTACTTACCACACGACACCTCGTAATCTGCAGGCCTTCGGGCTGAGCAGCGGTCACTTGGTAGACCAAGGCCCTTCAAGGACTGTAGTGACATGGAATTTGGTTTGGTTCTTTTTATTTGATATTTTAGTGTGCACAAGTCTTGGGGTTTACATTGTAATAATTGCGGGGTGATCTTCTAATTCAAATGATGCGTTATTAGGGGTCCTACGTGCTGTGTACTTATACTGCTAATAATAAGAGTTGGCGTCTGACATTTCTTAGAGGGAGATCCGTTTACTGCCTGCCGAGGCGGAATAAAGGGAGTGGCTGTGTGGTTACCATGGAAACGAGGGTGGGGCGACTGCGGTTGCCATGGAGATAACACTTCAGGGCAGCTCGTCTTGCTGGGAGTTGCCAAACCTGTCATTGTCACTGATAAGAACCTGATTGTTTGTATAAGAGTGATCGCAAATGGGACGACACCGCCTGGCCAGGTAGTCTACAACAGATCACAGCGGTCAGAATGAAGGAGGGAACAAGTGAGCCGGAAGCGAGGGGTAAGAGTATGTAGAAAGGAATGCTGGAATGTGGCAACATCGTGAAATGGCACGTGCAGTGCTCCTCCCTCCAACCTTACCTGTCAGACGCCAACTCTTATTATTAGCAGTATAGCGTGGGTTAAAAATCTCACTCTCGACCGTCCTAGAAGAGCTCTCTCGTGGTTTTTCCCCGCTTCATCTCCAGATAAAAGACAGAATGTTGTACCTAACTTAAAGACCGGCCCCTTTCTTCTCCATCACAGCTAAAAAGTATACTGAGCGAGTTTGCTGCCCGATTCGGGTCGCGTTGCTGTGAACTCGTGTTTGGGAGATCGTGGGTCTATTCCCGCCACCGGCAGCCCTGAAGTTGGCTTCCCATTGTTACGCCATGCAAGTGCTCGAATTGTACTTTGATTTAAGTCCATGGCCTCTTCATTCTCAGTCCTAGCACTTTTCCATCCTTGAGTCAAAACACTAGCAAAAAGGAAGTTACAGATACACACAAAAGTACTCAGATAGACTAATTCATTTATGACCGGTTTTGCGATCCCAGTAACAAGTTTTACGGGTTTTAGAGACATCGAGATGCCGAAACTTCGTCCCACAGGAGCTCTTTTACTTTCTGATGAATCTACTGACACGAGGCTGGAATATTTGAGAACGTTCAAATATCACCTAACTGAACTGATATCGAACTTGACAGCTTGAGCTCCACCATCTGAGCCATTCATTCAGGCCCTTTCGTTGAGTTATAATTATGACTATTAGGTAGAATGTCTCGTTACTACTGAAATGTCCTTAAATTGATTACGTTTTACATTAATACAGGGTGGTCGGAAACAAGAAGAACCGGGTAGCCTATGTGAGCGTTAGAGGGTTGGTCATACTGATAAATAATTGGAAAAACATAATTCGATATCTTGTGGTGTTGTAATTTTACCAGCTGCTGAATAGCTAATCAGATAGCTTCACGGACGACTTAAAATGGGCTTTGCGAGGTGGTATTGCGAAATCTGCATGTGGATTGAGGAAGAAGAAATAAACTTCTCCAGGGGAGGGACTTGAACACGGACCTCCGTGTTCATAGGATTGCTCCATAACAAGTACGATACGGTGACATCAGCTTAAACCCACGGTGTGTTTGTATTTGATACTGATTTATCAGACTGGCTCTCACGTCGATCGAAGCCATTTATAGATTTAACAACACCTCTCCGTAAAGCCCAATTCGACTTTTCCCGCGAAGCCTGGCCGATTTCAGATGCTGATAAAATAACAACAGCGTGGATTATAGAATTTCTTTTTCAAATTATTTATCAGTATGACCAACTTTCTATATACTCGATCCACGTTGTTTCCAACCATCCTATATAATGTCATTGATATTTCATTGTTAAGGAAGGGATGAAGGTAGGTCGGTACGTTAGATGGAAAGGAGTTTCCCTTCCTTGACGTGCAATACACTGCAATCCTTTAGATATTGACGTACATCGGATTCGAATCTGCAATCTTCTTTTATAAGGCCTCTTCCAGGGCCATGTAATTTCTCCTTCTCCATTTTTCCCATATTCTTGATGGGTCAAGGTTGCGATATGTGTAGAAAATGTTGTCTTGGCCCATTTTTAGGGCCTGATGCCCTCTCTGTCTCCAACCCTATCGCTGGGCTGGCTGACTGGTTGAGACGGTTGAGGTGCCGACCTTCTGACCCCAAATTGGCAGGTTCGATCCTGGATCAGTCCGGTGGTACTTGAAGGTGCCGGAACAGGTCAGTCTCATGCCGGTAGATTTACTGACTACCTCGGCGTCTCCTAAAACTGTAGAAATAGTTAGTGGGACGTAAAGCGAAAGACATTATTATTCCAACAGTTTACGGAGGGATATTTTCAATGAGTAAGTGCTTCTTTGATGGTTCTCAATGTAATGTAGTGTGTTTAAAAGAATAGATGTGTATTAAGAGAAACACAAACGCCCAGCCCCCTTGCCAGAGGAATAAACCGGGCAAGTTGGCCGTGCGGTTAGGAGCGCACGGCTGTGAGCATGCATCCGGGAGATAGTGGGTTCGAATCCCACTTTCGGCAGCCCTGAAGATGGTTTTCCGTGGTTTCCCATTTTCATACCAGACAAATGCTGGGGCTGTACCTTAATTAAGGCCACGGCCGTTTCTTTCCAACTCCTAGACATTTCCTATCCTATCGTCGACATAAGACCTATCTGTGTCGATGCGACGTAAAAGTCACTAGCAAAAAAAAAAAAAGGAATAAACCAGCCACGCCTAAAATCGAATCCGGATCCCTCTGGGCATAAAGCTGCTAGACTGACCATTCAGCGAAGAAGCTATCAGATATTCTGTATTTGAATGAAATACTGTATTTTGTATTTTAGCTCAGGCCACCGGAATACAATAATACTGTAGTTTCCTGATGGAATAAATTTGTAGCTTCAGGTTTACACAGAGCCGTGATCAACCAGGTCTACTGAATGTATAGTGCTCCTTAAATGCGAGCTTATGTAGAAAGAAGCGCAGCTTGTGTGTGGGTGTGCGATGTGACAGGGAGAAGAGAGGGGTGTGTGGACAAGTGTACCGTCACGAGCCTGAATATTTAATGTGTATTCAGCGACGGCAGTGAGTGTCAACATTGCATACAAGATGGTACAGAACAGTTTCTAGTCCTTGAGAAGAGAGCTAAAATAAGACGGGCAGTGGAGTGTTGTTACTTTCCTAGATAGATCACATCAGAACTGAATATTAAAGCAAAAAGCAAAGCAAAGTCACGGTACAGGCCATGAAGGCCCTTGGAGGAGTGGAAGGTAAAGGCTTCCACCATTGTTAACCTCGACGCGTGATGGGATAGAGTGGTTAGCTCGGCTGCCTTTGCTCCAAGGAATTAACTTGGTACTCATTTTTGGTGTAGGCTGAGTGAACCTCATGGCCATACGCACCTCCGGAAGTGGAAATCACGTTTCTTAAATTTTACGACTTCCTGACGGGGATTCGAACCCACCTTCTTCCGAGCGAACCGAGCACGCCTTTACCGCCTCGGCCAGGCAGCCCCTGAATATTAAAGGTTCATTAATATAAGGGACAGTCAAATTAAAACCGAACGCCCACTACAACGTGACCATGGAATGGTTTTATTCAAAAGTAAATACCAAAAGCGTTAATAAATTTATCCTACTGGGAAACGAGACGATCAATTCCAGTTTTGTTGAAAGAGGTAGGTCGCTGACGGATCCACAACCGCACCCACTCTTGCACTTACTCGTCCGATTGAAACCAACGTCCATGAATGTCTTTCTTCCTCCCTGATTCGTCGGTTTTCCCGGATAAGGCCATCAATCCCCCCTATCACATCAGGAGTAATGGCTCGATGGTTCTGTCGCGGGCGCGTATCGTCTTGCAGTGATGTGCACCATTCTCGGAATTTCCTATGCCACTCGTGCACATTCGTCATGGACATGCAGTGTTCGCCATACCACGGCCGACTTGATGCGTCGCTCTAGCTAGCTCTTTCGCGCAGCGAGGGATCCAGTCGGCCGTGGCCATACACAGCAGACATGCGACGATGAGTATCGCGTAGTTCCACCCCCTTCAGCCACCAGAAAATAAACCACACTTCTCTGCTCTTCTTTGCTCGCCTCCATTTCTGCAACTGGACGAACCCACCAGACCAGTCCACGCTCCAACAAAGACATACTGCAACAACTGCGTGCAACTGTATGTTGTCTCTATGCAGTTCTCCCAAATAAAGTAGAGACAATACGCGACACTTTCGGATTTAGCCTTGCTAAAATAGGAGACAAGTCGCAAGTGGCGCTCCTAGTGGCGTGACCTGAAAATTTGCACTAAATTCAAATATCAATGGAAATGTATACACGGAAATGGATAAATAAATTACGTCTAGAAAGGAAGTGTTACTAAGATATTAACTTCAAAGTTGACAAAGCAATTGTGGATAAATGAATGAAGAATTATTTAACAGGTTATTATCTAAAGACTGAAATTAGACATATAATCAAGATGTGAAATGGACTGCTGTGAAAGGGCTTGATCTTTCAATTATGCAGTACTTTTTTAGCTTTAGCATTCCTGCCTGAACGTTGACGGCTAGATTTGTCCTTTTCCTCATTTAAATGTGTTGTATCATCACATTAAAACACTTGTCAACAAAAATATCGGTGCATTCCTTACACACATGATTCAAAGAATTTACGTTTAAGAGCTGGGCAATTTTCCTTTTAACTTGAAGCCTACTAACAGAAAGAAAATCTATAAATTCAGCCTCAAAAGCATTCAAACTTTCCCTATAAGCAATACTTGCCATAATGCCATTACATTAGGTTAAAGGAAATTTGCATCATATTGTTTTAACAAAATATGTACATTTCTTAAATCACCCATAGATTCTTCAGTGCTTGACAAGGCATTACGGCATTCCAAATGGGGTAACACAACGAGCCACACACATATGCATTAGTATTTTCCTGAATTAAATCAAACCCACAGATCACACCTACAACAACACATCGGTATTAAAGGTTAACCGCAGCACTATACAATAAAATAAGCTTATTACTTATTATTACTTATTATATTTTAAGCCCGTTAAAATGTGGGTCGCGCAGGTCAGAAGTTTAGGAAGTACTATAAAAATATTTTTGTAACTGGAAGAATATGTATGCAAACACAATATTTACTTACATTTTCTTGTCACGAGGGAAACGGAAAAAAGACCGCGAATCCTTCTGCATTTCATAGTTATTCCAGCCAAACACAGCACATATCTTTCCACTCATATTGAGAGGAGATATAGAGGAATGACACGCGCTGCTATTTACTTATGACCGAGCTCGATAGCTGCCGTCGCTTAAGTGCGGCCAGTATCCAGTATTCGGGAGATAGTGGGTTCGAACCCCACTGTCGGCAGCCCTGAAGATGGTTTTCCGCGGTTTCCCATTTTCACACCAGGCAAATACTAGGGCTGTACCTTAATTAAGGCCATGGCCGCTTCCTTCCCACTCCTAGCCCTTTCCTGTCCCATCGTCGCCATAAGACCTACTGTGTCAGTGCGACGTAAAGCCAATAGCAAAGGTATTTACTTATGTCATTTTACTGCAAACGCATAGATAACGCCAAAAACTTCACAAACAAATACACGTGCTCTTATGACAGAATCAGTAACTCTCAGGTCACTCCGCTAGAGAGAGCTGTAATCGCTGTCCCTCGAAATCTCGCAGAGTGTCGCGTATTGTCTCTACTGTATTTGGTACTCCTACCAGTGATGGCAGTTCGATAGGTAACGACATTGCTGCCACCTCTCTTGCGGACTATCTGTTACAGCTTGTGTTCGCTTTTCATTTGGTCCTGGATGTCCGTAATATTTTATAGTCGTTCAACCGTTATGCCAGTGTTTAGTGACATCTCATGATGATTTTCGAAATGTAAAGTTTATTTCCTTTCAGTCACTTTTCTTTTCATCACAACTTACACTTTTCGCTGTTACTTAACCACTTCCGGTCACCTCATGATAGGGTTGCCAAGTGTCCCGTATTATACGGGATTTCCTGTGTTTGAAGGTTTGAGTACTGCCCCCTTTTAACAAAACATGGGACGCCCTTTTTTTTCTCATATTTAAACAACTCACTTCTGCCATGGTTAAAATGATATGTTTACAGTATCATTCACCGATCTTTCACTTCAGTTCATTATTCTTCATCAAGCGATTCTGCATCATAATGCTACAATAAGTTATCTGGAAAACGACTTCAGTAACGTTAATATGTTTAAGAAACTAGAGGCTTTACATTTGAAAGTTGTTACATTTTCTAGTATTGAAAAAAATGAATAATTCTTTGAAATTCACTTAAATTTGTCCAGTTTTAATATGGATAATATGGAATTCATTTTTTGCTAGTGGCTCTACTTCGCACCGAAACAAATAGGTCTTATGGCGACGATGGGATAGGCCTAGGAGTTGGAAGGAAGCGGCCATGGCCTTAACTAAGGTACAGCCCCAGCATTTGCCTGGTGTGAAAATGGGAAACCACGGAAAACCATCTACAGGGCTGCCTACAGTGGGATTCGAACCCACTATCTCCCGGGTGCAAGCTTACAGCCACGCGCCTCTAACCGCACGGCCAACTCACCCGGTAATAATATTGCATTAGATTATTCTGGAGCTATATATACCTGTACTGATACTGAACGGAGTTTTAAAATGAACTCAAAGTGGGTGAATTTTTTCGAATGGGTGTGTTGAAAGAGTTTTTAAACTTTATAAACAAATGTAATGATAAGGAAAACTGATAGTCAGAAATTCAAGTCTCACTTAATATTGATTAGAGTTGTCAGAAATTTTAGGACTTGTTTGAGGGAGATTCAGCATTGTTTAAAAAAGGCTAAAAGTGAATAAAAATACGGGTTTTTAATGTTTTATGTACACATAGAAAATTAAACAGCAAAATACAGTGATAACGTTTGTGCCTGCAACGTAAATATCTCAGTGTTGTCTGTGTTATGTCGTGTCGATATGACCTGCCCATTTTTGGCATTTCAAAAACCTGGCAACCCTACTCATCGTGACTTTTGAATTTTGTAGTCGTTCAGTCATTTTCAGTCACCCGCGATGACTTTAATCGCTTCCTGTCATTTCCTGAGAGCTTTCAAATTTTACAATAGTTCAATACATTCCAGCCACCTCAAGATGACTTTCAAATGTTATGGTTATTTGTGATCACTAACGAATTTTACTGTCGTTCAATCACTTCCTATCTATTCATGACAACTTCCGAATTTTTAAATCGTTCAGTCACTTCTAGTCATTTAACGACAACCTTTGAATTTCATAGTCATTCGACTCCAGTCACTTTGTAACGTTCCAGACGTTACAGTGTAATTATGTTAATTTTATTATGTGTAATTAATTCAGGAATTTAACGTCATGATATTTATTTTGGTATGTAATTGTATTATAATTCATGTTTAATCATTTGCTCACTATCATTTCATTACTTTGTAACTACGACTTATAAACGAGGGCTGAATATCCTAATATTCACTTAGATTCTTGCGACAGTCGGTTAAAATTAACTTGCAGTAGATTTCAGTTATCTTGCCACATCACCGAGGAGGAAGGGAGGACAAATTTAGACAACAAGTTCTGAGAAATGCGAGCACGTGTTCACGCGTCCTAACGTAAGCTACCGTATTTCGACCAGAATTATTCGAACTGATCACCGCCTATATTTTCAAAGGAGCGTCATGTTGCCATGGATATCAGTTGATATCATGATTTTGGCCCGTCAACTCTAATATCTGGAGTGGGGAGAGAGGTGTCATCTGATTGGACCACGTGGTAGCGGCCTGTAATTAGCGCGAGAGAAGGTTATAAGAGGGCGTGTTGGAGCTCCTGGAGGGTCTCTCTACAACGTCTTATTCGCTTCTGCGAGTCTCTCTACAACGTCTTATTCGCTCTCTACATTATTCTACGAGTTATTCTACAGCTTCTACTTGATTTTCTACTTGATTTTGCGTCTCGATACTTAGAAATTCTGAATGAGGTGTGTATAGCCACTCTCATGAGGAAGTACGTACAGCACGGCTGCAAGACCGGTTTGAACCAGTCTAAGTCAATAGATAGTTTTAATCTAGATAGAAATGAAACTTCAGAGAACATTATCAGTAAAGTTGGAAGGATTCTTAATTGAGTATCCTCTCCATATAACCCAAGGTGGTTCTTCTAACTGTGACATAGGGCTTATCTCCAATCTATGGGATAAAGCATAATAGGGAGTGTTAGTTTTGAAGTCATCTTCCAATTAGTGGTGGGTGCAATTTGTAAGGCAGGAATGGTACTGAGCTGCAGATGAAGAGATACCCAAGACGACCGTTGATGTTCCCGCTACAAGGAGGGAAGCTTTCCAAGGACCAGCAGAACAAGACGACATGGTGAGCAAGCGAGTTAAAGATATTGCAAGTTTTCGCGAAGTAGAGTCATTCAATTTTTTATTAAATTCATTTTCTAATTTAAATTCAGTTCTCGTTAAACCGTCGTCATTCATATTAAATATAATAAATAGTATTTTTCTAGTTTACTTGAATCAATTTGCCTTAATTAGCCTTTTGATTTCTAATTCTCCTGCTTAATGATTAGTGCACTGTCACCCTACCCCTGTGATAAGAGTCTGTCCAAGCTTGAATATAAATTTTATCTTTAAGTCCTCAACTTAAAGATTGGCGCCCTTTGCTTGCTTGGTTGCATTTCTCATTTGATGATTGTTCTCCGAGCGGGGAAGTCACAGAAATGGCGCCCAACGTGGGGCGAGAAAATCATTAAGTACGGAGCAGTTAATGACAGTAACGATATCAGAATTCGTATTATGGGCAAAATTTGGATATCCACGTTTCTTTAAGAGTGTTTGATTGTGGGAAGGATCATGGCTGATCAGACGAAAGAGGAGAGGATGTTGCGCAGTGGACGGGCGATAAAAGGCAATAACGTATTGAGTTCAGAGGAAGAGTTGTATAGTCTAGTAGAGGAAATTGAAGATAGAAGTGTAAGTAGTATGGAGAGTGAAGGCAAGCAGAAAGAAGTCAGTATGGAGTCAGATGATAGTAGGATGGGGGGCGAAGCGGAAGTAAACACTAACAATGAAAGTAATAATAATAATGATCAGTTAATGGGAATGATGCAGTTAATGTTAAGTAAGATAGAGGACAGTAAAAATGAGCTTAAAAGTGAATTAGAACAAACTAACACTAAAATTGAGAATATTAAATATGAACTTAAAGAACAGTTAGAGCAAACTAAAGCTGAATTAAGTAGGGAGATGAGGGAAAATAAGGAGGAAGCGAATCGGAGAATGGACGAACACAGTAGGCAGTTACGCGATCTGGTGTTAAAAAATGAACATTTTAATAAGCGATTAGAGGACCAGGAAAGTGAATATGTACGGCAAGGGAAAAAGGTAGAAGAAAAGTTTGCGGAACAGAGAAGTGAATTCCTGGAATTAATGGGGAAGGAAAACAACTCTACTAGGGAGGAAGTAATGAGGCAGGTCACTAGTATTGATAAGAGAGTTGAGACTCAAAGAGGGGAAATACGGGTATTTAAAGACCACGTCCAACAAGAGATTGACACGGTAAAGCTTAGAATAGAAGATGAGACCCGGGCAAGTGAAGAAAGGTTTGCGATAGCTGAAGAGAATAAGATTGAAATTAGGACATTGAAAGAGAAGCAGGTTAATTTGGAGAGAGAAATTGATAGGAGAGACAGAGATGTAGAATGCCGGATGGAGAAAGCAGAAAATCAGTTAAAACAGGTGGCAAAGGATAAACAGGTTTTCACGGGAAGGCAATGTCTAGGAAATAGCTACATTAGGGAAATTGAACTACCTAAATTTAATGGGAAACAAACAAACCCGCTAGATTTCCTTAAGATGATAGAGAAACGGTTTGAAAAGCGTCTAGAGGAAGGGTCTATGGACTGGGAAGACGTTATGGAAAATATTGACCATGCTTTTGTAGGAGAAACTCGGTCTTGGTTCATGGTATATAGGCAGACGATGACGAACCTGAAAGAATTCAGAAATAAATTTAGAGAGAAATTCTGGAATGAAGCGATACAAGCTAGGGAGAGAGAAAGGGTGGTATTTGGGAGGTACAAACAGCATGAGGGAGTTACTATGACCGAGTACTTCCTGGCACATGTCACGATTTGTCAGAACTTAGATGGTATAACCGAAGAGTCTGATGTAGTAAGACTACTTTTAAGACATTTTCCGGACAGGGTGAGAGAAGCGGCCTGTATGCAAAAAGTTGGAACTATTCAGGAGATGGAGAATCTACTAGGCAGTTTTGATGCGTTAGGTAACCCTAGAAGTAGAACGGAGAATATTCAGAACTTTAGTCATCACAACGGAATGAGACATAACGGTAGTACACAGAATTACGAAGCTCGCAATCAGTTCAGACCTCAGCAGAACAGCAGGAGAGGAGCATCTGAATATAGGACAGGAAATTCCCAACGGAGGCCAGAGCAATGTACTAATGAGTCCAACGTCAATACACAAAGGGAACCTTTAAACTAACGAGAGGCTGTAATGTTAGGTCAGAATTCCAGCCTAGTAAGAAGGTAGCGAAGTGTCTTGCCATGAAAGTGTTACCATATGACCTCGATGTTAGAGACGATTTGTTGTATGAACCCGAGCAGAATAATGGAGATTCAAGTAATAAAGTAGTCAATCCCGTTGTTAAATTGAAAGTCTGGGGGGCGTGGGTTAAAGTTTTGATTGATTCTGGTAGCCAAATATCATGTATTAGTTCTCAGTGGTATGAGTCATTAGTGAAACAGGGTATTCAGTTGGAGGAAATGCCTGTTAAGTCTACTTTCATCATTACGGCTGTTGGAAAGAGGTCTAAGCAAATTTGTAAACAAGTAGCTGTCCCGATCTGTATTAATAATTTTATTAGCGTTCAGATATGTTTGGTAATTCCGCATTTAATATTTGATCTTATCTTGGGATCTGACTGGTTAACGTTAAAATTGGCTCAGTTAAATTACAATGATCTAGTGCTAAATTTGAGGTGGAATAATGAGGATATTAAGGTCAAGTTTGAGGAGGAAATTCAGAGGAAAACGGAAGTTAGTACAGTGTGGAGAATGAAAGAGGTTTCTAAAGTAAATGAAGAGGCTAGTGAGGGCCTGAAGTTGTGTCAGTTGTGGATTCATGAGGATAAAATATGTGGCTTGAAAGAAGCCGTAAGTAGAAATGAGTTGAATGAAGTCCAGAAGGACAAGTTATTTGAAGTGTTATGTGAACACGTGGAGATTTTCTCCGAGAAACCTGGTGTTACCCATCTGTATGAACATTCTTTTTCTGTGCTGGATAAGACTCCATTCAGCGGACCGCGATATCCGATACCACACAAATATGCAAAAGCCGTAGAGGATCAAATTCAAGCTATGTTAGCAGACGATGTGATTGAATTATCAAACAGTCAATATGTTAATCCCTTAATTGTAGTGCCTAAGTCTGATAGATCAATACGTCTGGGTATTGAATGCGAGAGCGTAGTGAGAGTGTTAGGTTTGCCTGAGGAACCGCCTCGTAATGCTGAATTTTACGTCCGACTGGCACGGGAGAACCTGATTAAATCTGGAGATAAACGTAAAAGGCAACAGAAACGTAAGGTACTGGATAACTTTGAGGTAGGTGATATGGTTTTGGTGAGAGTTCCCATGTTGTCAAACAGTGAGGATAAGGTAACAAAGAAATTTTTTCTTTTATATCAAGGCCCGTATAAAGTACATAGAAAACTAGGACCCTGTGCTTACAAGTTAGCGGATGGCGAGAGCGTAATGAATGGTTCATACAACATTAGTAGTTTAAGGAGATACCTGTCGTGTGAGGTGGCTGAACCGGATTGTGAGATATAGGTCAGTAACTCGGGGAAGTTGCTACTTGTTATGTCAGACTACGAGCGGTATGTGTTTACGTCTCAATTGTGGTGGTATTTCCTAGTTGTGTTTGTAAACAAGGAAGATGTTTGTGTGACGGTAGATTTCCGCTCGTTCACTGACGATAGATCATCTGTTTTCTGTATGTGAGGCCATGAAATTTTATATATTTGTTTTATGAGATGTTACAGAAGGCTAATTAAAGCTGACGACGGCAAATAATTAATTTTCCCGTATGTGCATTTCTAACTTGCAATAATTTTACCGTGAGCTTAAATCACGTGTGTATTTGTGTGAAGTGTCTTACATCATGCTTCAAGATAAGGCTGAAACATTCGAAAGAGTGATAAAAGTGTAAATTGTTGGTATCATATGTTTTCCATTTTTTTAAATGTAAAAGATTGGAAGAGAACGTGTTACTGCTATCTAGCACAGAATGTCGGAAAGATGGGGAGTCAAAGGACAGATAGACACTCGGCAGAGTTTGTAATCTGAATTGTATATATTATGTTATATTCTCTAGGGTAATCTTGTTTTTTTTTTTTTACAAAAGTGAAAAGTTGCTCATGATGGGCATAATTTAGCATCTAAACCTCAAGATGAACTGAAATAACAGACAGTCGCAATGGGAAGCAGTCTAAGCGAGATATGGAAAGAGTGAGATATAATTAATTGTATGAAAATACTGTCGCTCGTTATGGGCAGGTAATAGAGGTATTTCAAGTCAATGTGGGAGTAAGTGTGTGAGTTCTCAACTCATGTAATATTTGTTAAGAACTCATGGGGGCGTATGTAACGTTCCAGACGTTACAGTGTAATTAGGTTAATTTTATTATGTGTAATTAATTCAGGAATTTAACGTCATGATATTTATTTGGTATGTAATTGTATTATAATTCATGTTTAATCATTTGCTCACTATCATTTCATTACTTTGTAACTACGACTTATAAACGAGGGCTGAATATCCTAATATTCACTTAGATTCTTGCGACAGTCGGTTAAAATTAACTTGCAGTAGATTTCAGTTATCTTGCCACATCACCGAGGAGGAAGGGAGGACAAATTTAGACAACAAGTTCTGAGAAATGCGAGCACGTGTTCACGCGTCCTAACGTAAGCTACCGTATTTCGACCAGAATTATTCGAACTGATCACCGCCTATATTTTCAAAGGAGCGTCATGTTGCCATGGATATCAGTTGATATCATGATTTTGGCCCGTCAACTCTAATATCTGGAGTGGGGAGAGAGGTGTCATCTGATTGGACCACGTGGTAGCGGCCTGTAATTAGCGCGAGAGAAGGTTATAAGAGGGCGTGTTGGAGCTCCTGG
Organism: Anabrus simplex; assembly: GCF_040414725.1. Lineage (NCBI taxonomy): Eukaryota > Metazoa > Arthropoda > Insecta > Orthoptera > Tettigoniidae > Anabrus > Anabrus simplex. The sequence goes on along the minus strand of NC_090267.1, from coordinate 387,627,622 downwards.
AGGGTCTCTCTACAACGTCTTATTCGCTTCTGCGAGTCTCTCTACAACGTCTTATTCGCTCTCTACATTATTCTACGAGTTATTCTACAGCTTCTACTTGATTTTCTACTTGATTTTGCGTCTCGATACTTAGAAATTCTGAATGAGGTGTGTATAGCCACTCTCATGAGGAAGTACGTACAACACGGCTGCAAGACCGGTTTGAACCAGTCTAAGTCAATAGATAGTTTTAATCTAGATAGAAATGAAACTTCAGAGAACATTATCAGTAAAGTTGGAAGGATTCTTAATTGAGTATCCTCTCCATATAACCCAAGGTGGTTCTTCTAACTGTGACATAGGGCTTATCTCCAATCTATGGGATAAAGCATAATAGGGAGTGTTAGTTTTGAAGTCATCTTCCAATTAGTGGTGGGTGCAATTTGTAAGGCAGGAATGGTACTGAGCTGCAGATGAAGAGATACCCAAGACGACCGTTGATGTTCCCGCTACAAGGAGGGAAGCTTTCCAAGGACCAGCAGAACAAGACGACATGGTGAGCAAGCGAGTTAAAGATATTGCAAGTTTTCGCGAAGTAGAGTCATTCAATTTTTTATTAAATTCATTTTCTAATTTAAATTCAGTTCTCGTTAAACCGTCGTCATTCATATTAAATATAATAAATAGTATTTTTCTAGTTTACTTGAATCAATTTGCCTTAATTAGCCTTTTGATTTCTAATTCTCCTGCTTAATGATTAGTGCACTGTCACCCTACCCCTGTGATAAGAGTCTGTCCAAGCTTGAATATAAATTTTATCTTTAAGTCCTCAACTTAAAGATTGGCGCCCTTTGCTTGCTTGGTTGCATTTCTCATTTGATGATTGTTCTCCGAGCGGGGAAGTCACAACTTGGAGCTTAACAGTCGCTCCTCCTTGCTAAGCAGCTGGTTACTGATTTCGTGATGATTCGTATATTCGAATATATCAGCCGTTTTTTCATTCTGAGTAACTGATTACTCGACCAGTGGGTGTAATAAATGAGGTACGTCATTTGAACTGTTGATTACATAGTATCACATTTCTCCCAATCCTCCCTACTGTCCCTTTCTACTTAGAACTAACAGAATGTCGGAGGTGATGTAGATTTACGCTGATCGCCATGCGGTAGGCGCGGCCTCCAACTCCCCCCCCCCCCCCTCCTCACCACCGAATAAAAGCTCTAGCTACACCAGATTTTGTTTACCACTGTGCCTGAAGAGATACTGAAAGCCTAAAACATAGATTTGCTAATATTTAAATTTAAAGATAGCTGACAATTTCTTCATATAGGTTGCTTAGAATAGTCTCTTCTATCACATTTTAGTTCGCCGTACCTTATTTCAATTACGCCCTGTGTATGCACTTGCCCAGCCGAGCTGAGTGGCTTGGATGGTTGAGGCTTCGGTCTTCTGACCCCAACATGGTAGTTTCGATCGTGGCTCAGTCCTCTGGTATTTGAAGGTAAATTTACTGGCACGTCAAATAACTCCTGAGGGACAAAATTCCGACACCTCGGCGTCTCCGCAAACCGTCAAAAGTAGTTAGTGAGACGTAAAAACATTACCATGATTACGTCCTAGCTACTGTTTACTCATGCGAATTCTTCTACTTCTTGACCTTTATCCCAATTCCTTGCGGTCGGCATGTGATGTGGATTTCACCTAGTTTTACATTCGGATGCCCTTTTTGACGCTATCACTATGGGGAAGGATGAATTCCACTGTTGCATGTTTTTGTAGCGTTTTGTAGTGTGATATATTGTGTATTTAAATAACGATGTATATTAAGACGAACATGAACGTCCAGTCTCCAAGCCAGAGGAATTAGCTGTACGTAACTAGAGTCACTGATCCGATCAAGAATCTAACCCGGGGCCCTCCGAACCGAATCGAAGGCCAGAACGAAGACAATTCATCTAAGGATCATCTAAAAATGACAACGTTTTCCTAACGTTCGAAGAGGTGTAGAGATATCTGTGTTCACCACAGACTTTTACTCTGTTCAGTTTACATTGGCTGGTTGCGAAACAGTAGCACCGTAAACAAATCATTTAATCCCACTTGTAACAATCTCTCACCGGGTAATACCAATACCAGGTAATAGTAGTACCAACATGACACCACTCCTCTTTCGAACTGCAACCAGCCATCACACTGTACCTCAGTTTATTTGCACTCGCAGGAAGTTATCCGGGACCATAAATTAGAGTAGGAATGCATCAAACTAAATGAGGATATAAACTGCCCACTCTGATTTAATGTGCGGATAGCATTTCCCATAAAGTAAGGTCATGAAAATATATAGCGCGAGTTGTTGCTAGTTAGTCCTATGCAGGTTAACGTAACATGTGCTCGTTGAAAGGTGAGAATTAATGGTAGTAGTCTGGGACTTACTGTAGTTTTATTGATGGATCGCTATTTCTTCGCATATCTTAAACTATTTGCTTCTAATCTGTTTTGGGTATCACTTAATGATAATGAGGATATGACAGGTCTTCTTCCTCTTGATCTTATTCCAATTACTTGGCATTATAAGTGGATTTGTCCTAGTTTTATGGCCGAATACCATTTTTTTTTTTTTTTTTTTTTGCAAGTTGCTTTACGTCGCACCGACACAGATAGGTCTTATGGCGACGATGAGACAGGAAGGTGCTAGGAGTGGGAAGGAAGCGGCCGTGGCGTTAATTAAGTTACAGCTCCAGCATTTGCCGGGTGTGAAAATGGGAAACCACGGAAAATCATCTTCGAGGCTGCCGACGGTGGTATACCCTTTCTGACATGGACCCTGAGTTGGAGGAATATATTAAATATTGCTTGCCTTTGTAATAGGTGATAGTGTAGTGTATTTAAGGCTACAGAAGGGTTGTGTATTGAGACCAGGGTTACAAAACGTCCCGGATTTTACGGACAGTACCTTATTTCGTGTTAAATGTCCCGCGTACCGGGCAGTTCCTATCCGGGAAGGCAATCGTCCCGTATATTCAACCTCGGGAGAAATTCGCCGGTTTCCACCTCAGATAAGTACCAAGAGATTTTCTTCTTTCTTATTTTATTGTTTGCAGTTTTCGGGTTGTCAATCCTGGTGAATAAGGCGCGTATCAGCGGACAGCTAACTGAGGTAGTCCGAGTCCACCGCATGCTCGTGTTAAATTGTCAGCTCTGAGAAATATTATGTTCTGTTGACTTTATTAGGTCTGAGCTGTTCATTTCTGTAATTTTTTCTTAAGTGCCATGCAGAGATTTTATGAAATTGCTAAAAATGACAAAAAGCTTAACAGCACTTCAGATAAATTCCAATATATTGAAACTGGAAGAACTAGCATGAATAATTAAGTAAACTAAGTTTTGATATTTGTTTTACGTCGCACCGACAGAGGCAGGTCTTACGGTAATGACGGGATAGAAAAGAGCTTGGATTGTAACCGACCTTTGCCTTAAGACAGGCTATAGTCCTAGCATTTACCTGGGAAATCACGGAAAAGCATATTTAGGGCTGCCGACAGTGGGGTTCGAATCCACCGTCTCCCGAATGACCAAAACCGTGCGGACAACTTGCTCGGGGCTGTAAGTTTCAGTCTGTTTATAAATGTAAAGGCATGCAATAATAAAATGCACCACGATGTAAACATAATAAGCGTGTCACTTTGAAACGGAGTTTATAACTTTTTGAGTACGAGTCCGTTGCCTTCCTCGATCGCACTTCCGTCCCGTATTTTTATTTCAGGTATCTCACAAACCCGATCGTGACGAACACAAACATACAATCATACAAACATACAATCCCCGAAGTAGAGGAATTAACCAGACTCACCTAAAATTCCCCGTCTGACCAGGAATCGAGCCTGAGACCAGCTGAAACGAAGAACGCTCCACCGAACATTCAAGAATCTATCAACATTATATTTTGTTAGAATGCATTACTTTTAAGCAGCTGCAGTAATCCCATTGAAAGCTAATAAATAGTACACATTTTTAGTGGTTAAATAAACATACCAATATGGCTATAAATTCTAAAATGAAATCATTTTTGGAAAGTTATATACTTAGTTCTCGTGATATGAACCACTCTTAACATATGGGCCTATACTTAATAGTAGCATCATGTATGTACTTTATTTCAGTAAACTAAGGTTTAAACCAATGTTGAGTTATATAATGTGTTGTCTAAGTTAAACCGAGCTAAAGAAGGAAATACATGATTTTGGTAGCAGTGACTGCTGATAAGAGACGACTATCGATTATGTTTCGTTTCCTTCGGATAGCAAAAATGGCGGACGAAAACAATAAACGTATAAGCAATTCTTAAGAAAGTGATATTTTGTTACAAAGTTGTAAAATAGAAGTGCTTCGGAACAAAGTAATACTTAAAGTAATACGAATGTTGAATTAATAATAAAGGAATAAGTTATATCCATTTCTTAGTGAATATATCTTGGGCCTTTAATTTGAAGGACACGATGCTCCGGGTTTACCTGTTTATTAATATTATTGTGTAACGTGCTTCTTTCTTTCGGCAGCATGCACCATTATTTGAACTTATCTTAAAGTTATTTGTGATGTGCACGTGCAACGAAGAACGCGGGTATAGGTTGTCGAATATGTTTAGTTCCCTTCTTGGTGGTTTTCATTGTATATCATTCTTCCCTCTCATCTCACTTAATTCATTCGTATAAAAATTAGGGGCTGGCATTATCATAAAGGGTTAAACTGAAGATTGAGTTAAACTGTAACTATGATTTAAACCAATGTTGAGTTATACAATGTGTTGTCTAAGTTAAACTGAGCTAAAGAAGGAAATATACGATCTTGGTAGCAGTGACTGCTGACGAGAGACGACTATCGATTATGTTTCGTTTCCTTCGGATAGCAACAATGGCGGATGAAAACAATAAACGTTGTCTTAATTTCACTTCCAAGGAAATACAGAACTTATTGTGAAGTCTACGAAAATATGTTTTTCCTTGTGATGTTTCCATGACATTGTTAATGTTAATTTACAACAGTTTCTATAACACAACAGTGGAATTATGTTATAGGAAACTACCAATCTGAAAATCTTGAAAGCTGTAATCGAAATTGAAGTGTTATTTTGTAATAAGAGTACATTCCTCTTTCATTCACTGAATACTCTGTAGTTTAATCAAATACAAGCGTACCTTTGTTTTCTAAAATTTACACTCTTGGCATTAACAGTTCAAAAAAGGCATTTCTGCATTGTCATTTTTTTCGTTGCGTATTTTAATGTAGTTCTGATTTTCTGAAATAGTGTGAAAGTCTGTTTAAAAACTCAGCTTCATTTCGTATATGATCAAAAAATTCCTGTTGGTGTGATCGTTCAGTAATTTGAACCACTTCTTCATCATCGCTAAGTATTTCTTCAAATACATAGAAAATATCCTCGAGTTCCATTTGTTCTGTCATCTATTCTTAAACTGCAGTTTAAACTGTAGATGAGTGGCAGTAAAATTAATCTCCAGTTAAACTGAAGATTAAGTTTTATAATACGCGACTGACAGACAAACTAAAGTTTAAACTGACTCAACAGTTTAAACCTCTATCATAATACCGGCGCTAAATGTCATAAATTTATATTTGATTTATGCCTTAAGGTTATTTTCCACACTCGTTACCTTGATCACCAATTAAGATTTTTTCAAAATTTATTAGGAGTTGGCTGGATGAAAATCCGAAGCGATTATATATAAATGAGGTTCCTCACTATAATGGTTATATTGCAACTAAATTTAACCAGTTACGGCCTAATTCTAAATTCGGTACTTATCACTTGCGATCATTTATTCGTAGGATATAATTGACGTAATTACAATACTATTTAGCGTTATACTTAAATAATAGGTTATGCATAGTTTCTACTTGTATGGATATACAAAATGGAAATATACAACTTTTATTATTAAAAAGGAATCTGTAATATATTTATCATATTTTAACATATAATTTAATTCAGCCTGATTTGAGTTCATATAATAAAATGATTTACGATTTGATATTCTGAATTGTTAACACATCAATTCCTTATTGTATTTCTTACTGTGTTAATCTAGATTTATAGTCTCAGAAAGACGATCATTTTCACTAATAAGCATCTAAATGACGTTCAAATATCAGGGTGTCGTGAAGACGACTTTCGAAGAACTAATGCTTTGCTCTTATGATAAATATTCACTGCTGACGTTATCAGACTGAGAGAACCCTCGGATTTCACTTGTTGACAGAGAAATACAAAATGACCATTATCCTAACAAAAATAGTCAATTCCAAGTAAATTATCTTATCTCTTATTTTAAAGATATTTGTATGTATTGAACTCAACCCTATGCGCTGTTACCTATTTACCTGTTCACTGGATCTTTTCTTTTTCTTTCAGTTTCGTTTGTAGTCTACTTATGAGGTATCTCTCATTTCATCCCAACAATAGTCTGCAAGCGTAGATAAGTTCAATTGCCGGGGTACCTTCTTTCACTCGCTGAAGTGTCTTGATTTAAATGTTCTTCATGCTCGTCACTCAAAGTGCCACAACTGCCAGGAAAGAGGTCAAGATAAGAGTGAAGAAAATGTACCTTCAGTGACCTAACTCTAGGGATGACCTCAACCAACCACAGGGATTCACTGCACATAAATTACAGCAAATGTGTGGTACGCAGTGTTTATCCTTATTTATTTTTCAGTTGAAGTAATGGTAAAATGTGTCTTTAATAAGAGAGTCAATTCACGTTTCTGAGATGAAAAAGTCACTGCACCACCGAGCAAATGGCCGCGAAGTTTGGTTCTCGTAGCTGTCAGCTTGCATTCGGAATACAGTGGATTCGAACCCCACTGTTGGCAGCCCTGAAGATGGTTTTTCCGTGGTTCCCTATTTACACACCAGGCATAGTCGCTTCCTACCCAATCCTGGCCCTTTCCTATTCGATAGTCGCCATGAGATCTATGTGGGTCGGTGTGACGAAAAACAAATTGTAAAGTCACTTCTCCACCTACATAAAGAAATATCCACTCTTTTTATACTCTTACGCCACATCCTCACGTCTAAAATTCTGTAATGAAAACCAAATAAGAAATTAACTTAGGACAATGCAGATTATCAGTATGTCTTATATACCCATGACATAAATTTAAGTTTATACTAGGTTTTTACATTTATACCCTTGAACAGTGAGTCGTCTTAGATCTCTGAACGCAGAAAATGATATTCTTGAGAAATAACAAGAGATAGGTTTCCCCAAGCACAACAAACGACATTTATGTAACGAAAATGGCTTTTTTACGAATAAAATATAGTATACTCAGTGTTGACAACCCATTTTAAACGAGAGTTAATCACCAAAATTAAACAGCGTCTGTTCATCGTAAAGCAAATTCTTGTTCTTCAAGAGAATGAGAGCTAACTAAGCGTTTCGACATCATATTTGCTTATTTAACATCAAAATGAATAGGAATTGACTGCTCGTAGTTCGGAAACATTCTTACTGTTGACCAGTGTTATTGTTAATTTTTTCGAACTACCGGTAATCGAACGAAGAGATTCCGGTTAACGCGTTCTTGGTTACATCTACATTACTAGACCGACAAACGTATTGTCAAATCTATTCTACTTGTGGTTTTGTTGACGAAAAACAGGAAACTACATCAGAATTAATACAATATACCACTCAAATATGTTAATACTGAGAACAAAACGAGCTACATGCAATGGTGCACGAAGTCTGTTCCTTCCACACCATTTTGACTGTTCAGTTTACACTTCGTATTTAAAATTTCTTAACCAAGCATCTAATTAATCTTACACTGGAGCAGATACGTAGATGACATAATATGCGTATATGACAATAACATCAGAAACCCACAACACTTACTAAACACACTGAATTTCTTCCACAGGTCAATCAAATTCACAATGGTACCAGAAACTAACAAGAAATTGTTTTTGACATAACAATTAACAGAAAATACGGCAGTCTGCCATATAAAGTATACAGGAATGAATACTGTGATACACAGAACAATCTTCATAACAATGAGTACAACACATTTCAAAGCGAAGTACATAAAAACCAGAAATTCACGAACGTAAACAACAAATCACCTGACACAGTAGATCTATTATTAAGGAAACAAAATCCACAAGAAAAAGCACATCGGGAAACAACAAATACATAGTGTCGAAATATGTTAACAAGAACTTGTACAAGAAAGGTCTTAAAAACAGACTTCAGAACGAAAAACACGCTACAAAGACACATCATTAAATGCAACCTAAACTAAAGGCCAAACCAAACACAATTTCCACACCAGATAAAAATAACACAAAAATGTGCTTAGATAAAATCGGCATTGAGCCCTCGAAGAACACATACGACAGCTCCCACCATTTCACAGACATTAAATCTCAAAATCACACATCAAAAATAAAAGCAAATAATTAAACATAAAGTAGGCAATAGAAATACACATCGCTAAAGAACAGAAAGAATGCCAACCAAACCAACATCAACGATCACATACAGTTGAACTACCTTCGCGCTACTAAAATAATTGAATTTCTTTTCTTTCTGCGTTTGATTCTATTTGTTTCGGTCGTTTTCTTCGGTTAGTCGTCTTGCTCAATATACGACTTGTGATTTCTGGATCTAAATATCTCCCTATTTTGAATGTCGTCCTTTTGTGTGATTCCTGCCTGTTTTTGATTTCATTGATTATTTAATAGTGCTTAGTCTGGCTTACTTCCATTTGCATAGAATTTGATCATATGTTTTGCGTATATTCGGCTCTATGAATAAATGGTTAGCATGCTAGCAGTTGGTCCTAGAGTTTCGATTCGCGGGTGGGTAGGGTGTTTTAGCATTAATTGTTTGATTAATCTGGCTTGGAGGCTGGTATTGGAAATCATCTTTGGTAGGGCTACATCTTCACAGACGCTTAGGTGGCCTATAGGTCGTCAGTTCGAAAGGAATGTATCAGACTTCTACGGAGACCATACGCTATTATTATTATGATTATTATTATTTCTTTTTCGTGAGTCGGTCAGGGTTCCATTATTTGATAAGTCTGTAAAATTTTAATGTTCTTTTCCTAATATAACTGTGAATGTGTTTGCATTGTTTGATTTATTGTTTGCTTCGGAGATTGCATTGTTCACCTGTGAATTTTGGGTCCAGAATTTTCCGGAATATTTTACGTTATTTTATTTCTGTTAAGAAATAGCGTTCGCGACAGTTTGGCCCATCAGTGTTGTAACACCATGGGCGAGAGACAATTAAAAACAGGAGAAAACAAAACCAAAAAGGAAAGGAAACGCCTAAAATATGTACAAGAAAAAGTGCATCTCTACGTACAAAAATCTGTCATTGCACTACAGTCATTAAACCAGAATGTCGAATCCGGGGGCTCCGAGCAAGAGCCAGGAACTCATTTCATTTTGCCATGACAGTCAATTAAATCACACTGAGGTTCACTTCATATTTCCATGTATTTCAACTCTTACTCAGTGTTGAACCTGACGGTAATTAGCTTTCCGACCGCACGTGAGGCGTCCCTTCACTGTTGCGTGGCTTTCATCTCCCTTCAAACCAAAGTTCTCGCTCCTCAGCTGACTGAGATGCATCTATTCAGTCTCTATTATACGACAGATAATCTCAGAGAAAACCCATTGAATATGAAAGTCAATTAGCAGCCCGAGATTCGAAATTCTGAACGAGGATTTCTGAGTTTAATTAGTACCTACTCATTTTTATCGAAGATCACACGTGTCTTCTCTTATTCTCAGGCAAACGAGTAATATAAGCTGATAGTGACCTTGCGTTTTCACTTTTAGGAAGCAAAGTTAAGAATATAGAACAAAAGAGTCAATTACAAATTTTAAACCAATATATAAAATAGAGGCTGTCCTATGTGGAAAACTATAATATTTTCATTAAAGAAAATACAGATCTTGTGAGGTTATCAATCAATCATCATTTATCTGCATTTAGGGCTGTTACATTGGCAGTTTCTCTATTACTTATCTACCTAGCCTTTTCTTATTAATTATATAAAATTAATAGTATCTGCAATTTTGTCCTATCAAGTTTAAGAAAGGAGGGTGGTGCAAAATGATTTGGTCCCAGAGGCGTTGTATAGTTAAATTTGGACCTGTTCGCGACCATAATCGAACATGCATTACCTGCTGTAGTATGTTAAAGAGCCAGGAAGTTCTTTTCCTACCTCTTCCTTCTGTCAGTCTTCCCTTCCATGATTAGCTGAGGCAATTCATATCTTTCAAGGGATTTTCAGCACACAGCGATATACCCTCATTTCAAATGCGTCGAGTTTATTGCTCCATTGCAATGCTTAAAGTCCAATATTCTGTTTCATATATGAAGGTAAACCAAATATAGCACATAGCAATAAGCCGAGTGTCACAGAGCAACTGCTTCATCCACCTTTACCTTCTTCTCGTTAACTCAATCCTTGTCTTGATTTCTACATCCGAATTTAGTTGATGGTCAATCCAGCAGCCAGTGTGCTTGCATCTGTTTGCTCTTCGACTATTATTTTCTTTTAACATTGAACATTGAATATTGTGGCTCTTGCTGAAAACACTGATGCGGGAAACACATAATAGGAAACTTACTCCGGGATGGTTGCCAACCTTCTGGGAGGTGGAGGCAGAAGAATAAGAAGAAGAAGAAGAAGAAGAAGAAGACCATCATTGAGAACTTGAAACAGTGCTTCTAATTTGCGCATGTGTATCGCAAGCTGTCAGACATCGTCTATTCAATGTTATCCCACAGCAGAACTTCTTGTCTTCAGTTTGTGATTCTCGTGGACATTTTTCTCACCCCTGCCCGGAGCATCTCTATGAGACATTGTGTTTCCATATACCTTATGATAAATTCAGCCTCCTTTAGTATTCTGGCATCTCTTGATATTGTAGATTCACTTTCAGCTCTTCTATACGACCTCCGTAAGTCAACACTTGTTTCCTTCCGACCCGCGTGGTATAAGGTTTTAGAGTCCTAGGGAGACTTTAATTTTCACACTCTTCGTAGTCCTCTACTTTTCCAATTTATTCACTCTACGAAAGGCTGGAATTCTAACATTTGGTTCAGATCACGTACCTGTCAGCTTATGTTCGGGAAATTGTGGGTTCGAACCCCACTGTCGGCTGCCCTGAAGGTGGTTCCCCGTGGTATCCCATTTTAAAACTAGGCTAATGCTGATATTGTACCTTAATTACGGCCATGTTCGCTTCCTCCCCTCTCCTAGTCCTATCGTATCCTATCGTTGCTATAAGATTTATCTGTGTTAGTGCGGCGTAAAGCAAATAGTAAGAAAAACAACATATTTTCCCATTGCTGCTGCGAGGGATGGTTGCCTAGTAGTACAACAATTAAAAGAAGTCCCCAGCACCACTACCACCACCACCACAAGGACAACTTTCAAGATAGTTGTAATATGGAGTACAACCTTACTTCAACTGAGTCGTTCTGTTTGCAGAGGTTACGGAAATAAAAGCGATATTTTGTCAGATTTTATTTATGTTTGTAACATGTAGTGCTTACCAAATCCTCTGGCAATACTCTATAAAACCTCTTCTCGAGACTCTGAAGAGGACCATGAGCCGCGAGAAAAGATATTGCACAAAATCGTAGTTCCTCACTACTCGCTATCAACCTCAGCTTCTTAAGAGCGTGGCATAAGTGTTACGTAGCTGTGAGCTTGCATTCGGAAGATGATGGGCTCGAATCCCACCGTTGGCAGCCCTGAAGTTGGTTTTCTATGGATTTCTATTTTGACACCAGGCAAATGCCTTCATTAAGGCTACATCCTCTACCTTCTAAATCTTAACCCTTTCCCATTCTTGCGTAGCCCAGAACGTTCGATTTGTTAGTGCATCGTTAAACCGCTAGCAAAAATAAAAGTGGCTCTTTTAGTGTACCTGTTGCTAGAAATTGAAACCCACAATGACTTTCTACAACCTTGTTGTACTTCGTTGTTGTTCGTTGATATCAGTAATGGATTGTGCTTTCCCTGCGCGTGGTTTGGATCGATGAATCTGACTTTGTGGAGATAATATTCAGAAGCATTATTCCTGATACATACATAAATACTGAACCTGTCCGGCCTGAGATACTACGCCATCACGAAAGCTGAAGCCAAGTGTCCTTGACAACGGATGTGGCAACGCCCAATGCCTGTACAGGATTCGAACGTACACTTCTTTGTACCCTTCATCTTGATTATCGGATCTCTCGGAGTGGTTTATTCGAATCTAGAAAAATATATCTAGCTTACAGGCTTAAGGGTGTGGAGGAAAATTCAGGATGCTCTATGCTACGGCAAATGAAATTCTCCCAATATGAGCAAACTAATATTTAATGGCCTTGGTGACAAATAGAAGAACTATAAAATAATCTGATGCATATGTTTACGTAGGTCCTTAAGACCATACTTAGGAGTACGTGACCCTCAGAAATATATAAATAACTCACACGACGAAATAATTTTGAATTTATCTTCAGATAAGTACATCTCCATTATTGATCTCATAAATTATTGTAATTACAAATGCGTTAGCGAACCCTATATTACATTCCCTTCGACACTGGGAACGGAGTGACATACATACATACATACATACATACATACATACATACATACATACATACACACATACATACAAAAATATACATACATACCACATAGACCATTATAGACCATAACGTGTTTTCAGAAACAGAAAACCTTTAGGGTCTCAGATGTGGTGTGCTGGAAACAGCAGATGAAAGCATACTCTGTCATATATCCTGTTATTCGTGAGTAAAATGACCAGATAATAAATGCTCAAAAAGAGGACATGGAAACCTGAAAAACGAGCGACTTGGCCGTGTGGTTAGGGGCGCCCAGAGATCTTGCATTCGAGAGATAGTGGGTTCGAACCCCACTGTCGGCAGCCGTAAAGATCGTTTTTCGTTAGTTTCCCATTTTCACACCAGGCAAATGCTGGGGCTTTACCTTAATTAAAGCCATAGCCGCTTCTTTCCCACTCCTATCCCTCTCCTAACCCATCGTCGTCATAAGTCCTATGTGTCAATGTGACGTAAAGCAGATTGTATAAGAAGGAAAAGAGAAATCTGAAAAGTAGGACATTTTTAACAAAATGTAAGCATGCATGAGATTTGTTTCGTATATAAACCGAATGGATTACGTGATCTAGGAAGATAAATTAAAACGTAGCCAGGTAGGTAAATCACACAACTGTTAGCGCTTACTCAAGGACGTATTGTCACTGATCGCTTATACAACTACAAAGGCACGCAATGACACAGTTCGCGCTGTCTCACCGCTACCGTTAACTCTGCCACACCAGTTATTCACTCTGGCACTAATAAACTAGAACAATCACACTACAAGTCTTCCACAGCTGTCACTTAGACCTGAAGGCAGTTCTCTATACTCGTTATACTCTATCGTGGCCGCACTGTTCTCATGCGCTCCCAAAACAGTTTTGTACGTGGTAAACAATCCGTACACTCACGTCGATCTTCGTTCACTCTTCCTCGTCGCTCAGCTGCACTGTCCCGCAATCGCCGTCAGCACACAGGCGCAGCACTGATAGCACTCAGTCGTGGGTGTCCACTGGCTGATCCGGTGCTCTACAGCAGACGTCATCACGCAGTTGCTCTAGGGAGCCGGTGTTACTTGCCCCGCTCGTAACGGCTGTCAGTCACGTGACAAGAGAGTAGCGGATAGGCGGGTTGCATACCGTGACAGTACTGTATTTGCCGCTCGAAAATGTTACCATATGAACAACAGGAATGAAATACGTACATAAATCATATCTGAGGAATTATCAAACATTATAATATAGAGTTGAGTAGGGTAATACGAAATATACTTACATCCTCAAATGTGTTGTTGTTAAGTTTTTCTAGTAACGCTATCCTTTCCTGGCCTTCATATTTATCATACTTGTTGGCGTGACACAAGGAACAACGGCGCTGCAGATTAAATTTTTTAATGTGATTCAATATTTCATTACATATTAAACATTTTGTGCGTTATTGTCTTGAAGTATCAAATATTCTTCATCCCAAGAAGGTTTGAAACTTGTTGGTGTTGATGACCTACGCTGTGCTGAACGCTCTTCCATAGTAAATGCAACATTAACCGACCAGACGTGAACGTCATGTGGTGGGAGGGTAAAGGTGAGAACCCACTACTGTCACCTCACAAGAGTTCACGCGTATCGTGTTGCAATCTAACCTGTCCAGCAAGATGCGCTATACCTTTGCGCACCGAGCTCGATAGCTGCAGTCGCTTAAGTGCGGCCAGTATCCAGTATTCGGGAGATAGTAGGTTCGAACCCCAATGTCGGCAGCCCTGAAGATGGTTTTCCGTGGTTTCCCATTTTCACACCAGGCAAATGCTGGGGCTGTACCTTAATTAAGGCCACGGCCGCTTCCTTCCCACTCCTAGACCTTTCCTCTCCCATCGTCGCCATAAGACCTATCTGTGTCGGTGCGACGTAAAACAAATAGCAAAAAAAAACCTTGTGCCACTGGCCTGCAGTACGTACTACGTTGTGCACTTCCCCTACTTCTTCCCCAATTTGCTCACTAAGCTGCTCTCGTTCCTCAAAGCGGGGAGCAAACTGGCTCCGAAGGCATTTCGCTTTCGATTGAAGATGCCTTCTTTACAGCAACACAACTCTACTGAACCGTCTCAATATCTAGTGGAACTGAACTGAACCACTGACGTTCTTCCGGGCTGATATATTGGGAAGCCGGCTCTCCCAGATATTTCTCAAGAGTAGAAGGCCCTGGAGTCCTCTGGAATCAGAAAGCTCTGGGTTCACCGTCTAGTCATGTTTGAGCCGTCAGGGAGGCGTCCAGTGAGATAGCGGGCTGACAACAATAGTGGTGACAGAAGGGGGTGGCCTTGCTCATTCGGCTCTTCCCTGACTGGTTGCTGTAGCAGTGAACGGGTGGGTCCCTAACTCGGTGACGTCACTCGTAGCTGGAGCCAGGCTAACTTCCTCCTCCCAAGGCCTCACAATAAAAATGGTGGACACCTCCACAATATTATTAACAATTGCTCCAAGGGGAATGGAACACAGCGGGCGTGTTAGACGAGTGATATCGTCATTTCCTTCTCACAAAAGAGGTTGTCGTTCGAATCCCAGCCAATGTAAGTTGGACTTTTCTTTTCAAAAGTAATGTATCTGTGACTCGGACTTAACGTATAACTGAGGTCCTGAGGCAGTGATCACTATACCAAGAGTCACGTAGAACTAGAAGCTTTCATGCTTTATCTGATATATTAGAAGCCATATTTTTCAAATTTGAATTATTAACATTGGTTATGTGGACATATTTTCCAGTCAGTCGGAAGATATGTTAAATAAACAGAAAACAAATACATAAGAGTTGGAAGAAAAATGGTATTGAATTCAGACTTCAGATTCTTCAAATAGCATTAGAAATATGCCACTTTACCATTTTATTACACTGTGTGTGCGACGGACTAGTAAACACTATTTCCTCAAAACTAAATGATTACGCTGTTAAATACTTTGACTTTTGTCATTATTACTTTCTAATCTGAATTAACGACAGGAGAAATCCAATTACCTCACTTTGGACTGAATATCTATTTGGCGTACCTTAATCAAAAATTGCTGAGGCGATAAGCTTCATGAGGGCATAAATAATTCATATCACTACCGGTGGAGAACACTCCTTAATGCATATTCCCCCCACTCCACGTGTTCTGGCCGTAAAGGAATGGCACAAAGTGGCGCAAGGAGTTGAACTGTCTTCGGTGCGGCCTGGCACTCATCCAACGTTATGGAGAGTTGGCAAAGAACTTTGTCTAAATATCTGCAGTTGGTAAGATAAAGTAGCGGAGAAATATTTTAGGATTAAGATTTCATATATAAAGACAGACTTAGAGAAGTCTTCACGAAAGCCACTGGAAGGGACCCACTCAAAAATTATTTCAGTATAAAACAAGGAAAGTGCGTAAGAAGATTTAAAAGGCAGGACGGCTGAAGAGAGAGTGGCGAAGTGAAATAATATATCTTCCTTAATTTCTACATATACTCTGGTGGAAGGCTTATAGAGCATGGCAGACAGAAAGTCCAGAACGAAGTGAGTGTGAAAATGGAGGGAAGTAGTTCACCAATACTAAGAGAGAAAAAAACAAAAGAACAGTAAAACTTGTCAAGCACTAAGAACTGGATTTTAGAACGACACTTCCCGTTACATGAACAAGGAAATCCTCAAGTGTTATCACACTCGAAAACTCTTGGCAAGGTTATCACCCCCAGTATGGCCTAATACTTACCAAAAGAGTTAGAGAGAAAAACTGAAAATGTTATTAAATATAAGAGTTTTACTGTACCAGAGTTTCGTATGGATGAATCAGAGATTATTTACCGAGAAGTGAATGTTTCTGAAGAACTTTTTTCTTACAACTCAAAACAATTTACTGGAGGACAAAAGCTTGTATTTTCTACATTTTGAATTCGTGATTTAAATGCATTTGGCCAGTTCCTCGAACCTGTGGTCAAAACATGATGAGGATTACTGTAGGTAGTGGATTATTTTCTAGATAACACTGCCTCAAGGTGAATCCGCTGAAATCACAGCCTACTGCTGGAAAAGCTTAAGCTTTAGGTAGAAGACTGCACGGTGAGCATAGCAAAGCAACGCATCTACTACCGTCTTTCTTCGATCTAGAGCGACCTTATTCTTCAAGGCATCTCAAACAAGAAGTGTTTCAAAAAGAGATGCATATGCTCATAATCTGAATTTATCGAAGTCGGAAGAAAACAAGACGATCCTCTGGATTCAAACTTCAGTTTCCCGTTCTTCGTTAGGGTGTATTAAAAAGAACAGTTTCATCCCCTTGATGTTGAATTGACTGTATGGGGACACCTTCTGGCCAGATACCTGACTACTATGAATCTACTTAAAGAAACCCAGATACCTCTATCAGCCATGTATCAATGATGGTGGAGGGGGCCACCTTAACGAGTAACGCCCCCTCACTAGCCAAGATATGAAGTGATTTTCGAGGTGCTTTATAACGGAAGAAGGAGTTGAGAAATAACAGAATTTCACCATAGCCATCAACATGTTCACAAGTCTGTGAATGCAGGTTTTTTTTATTTTGGTCTGTAATCTTGCAAATGAAGTTGTCATGAAATATTTCAGAGAAAGTTATTGATTATAGTGGAGATAGAACAATTTTCCGTCCAGATTACTTTTGAGGATGAAACTTCAGAATAGTACTGTACGTTTCCACCATATGGAGAGTTTAGAACAACCGTTGTTGGAATGTGCATTAAATTGATTATAATTATCAACGACGTCTGATATCACCTTGACTCATTACAAGTATTAATACTTTCCACTGTTTAAAAACCGAGTCCTAATGACTCTCAGATTCTATTCTTAACTCAGTATAAGACATCGTTTCGGAATCCAACTATATGAAGGCTTCATTGTGATGTAAATGAATGCGAGTAGAATGAAGACTTCAATTTTTACTATAGCACGATCCCCCTTTGGGGATGGATGGCAGAATACACCCACGATATCCTCTGCCTGTCGTAAGCGGCGACTAAATGAAGGACGAGGGG
Organism: Anabrus simplex; assembly: GCF_040414725.1. Lineage (NCBI taxonomy): Eukaryota > Metazoa > Arthropoda > Insecta > Orthoptera > Tettigoniidae > Anabrus > Anabrus simplex. The sequence continues at coordinate 387,609,957 of NC_090267.1, read as the reverse complement.
CCTGTCACTTCGGGAGTGTGCTGGCAACCACGGTTCCTTTAGGTGATTCTGGCACTGCTTCCACTTACTTGTGCCAGGCTCCTCACTTTCATCTTTCATATGCGTTCTCTGTACTGTTCGGAGCTCACGTATTTGCCAGGCTGAGGAATGTGACCACCGGTCTGATTAAAGCGAAGCGCTCTGTGTCTTTCTAAAAAGCATTCTGTCATAACATTCAGAGCACACAGACCGCTAATTTGAAAAATGGAAATTGGGACTAAATTCCGTTATCCAGAAAATTTACGTCGTATAGCAATTGAAGGAGAATTAGACTTACAGTATTCTTTTAGAGTACAGTTTTAAATGTCTTAAGCTGATCAACTTGCAAGTAGTTTTGAATCTGGTATTAACTTTACGACTGAGATAACATGCTATAGAGCATGGTTATGGGGAGCTACAAGAGCTGTTGTCGCACGGTTAGCTGATCATTGCATGAACCTGACAGACGAGCATTACTTGTGTACCTCAGTGAGCTGGTATAATACGTTCATTAATATGCGTTTCCCGCAAGGCAGGCAGTAAAGCGTCGTTTGTAATTTAGTGGTGTCTACAGAAGGTTGTCCAAGTGCAGTTATATGAACCTTAGGCTGTAATAAGATTTCTGTGATTGAAATATACATTTATTTTCTTGGACTGAGTGAAGGAACATGTACTCAACTCGGATGAAAAATGTCCCATTACCTGGGATCGAGTAATGTAACGTCTACGTCCAAGTTCTGCTGCGAGTTGTGGGTTGCATATTTTTACCTCACTTGTTCAGCGCTCAGTAACTCTGAACAACTGTCCCTTCCTGCCCCTACTCCCTTCCAGATTATCCCAAACGTACTTTCTGTCCTTGTTCTAAAGGTCAGTGGCCTTACCACTCCGGTCTTCTTGGGTTCTCGTTAAACATTTTAAAAGCAAGAAAATCGATAGCGTCCCAGTTACTAAACTTGTGCTTTGCCATGTTAGCCGACTCCACGGTATAGTGGTAGCGTGCCTGCCTCTTACCTAGAGGCTCCGGGTTCGGATCCCGTCCATGTCAGGGATTTTTACATAGATCTGAGGGCTCGTTCGAGGTCCACGCAGTTTATATGATTACAATTGAGGAGATATCTAACGGTGAGATAGCTACCCTGGTCTAGAAAGCCTAGAATAACGGTCGAGAGCATTCGCCGTGCTGACCACATGACACCTCGTAATCTGCAAACTTTCGGACTGAGTAGCAGTCGCTTCCTAGGCCGTGGCCCTTCGGAGCTGTTTGTTTTGTTTTGTGCTTTGCCATGTTACTTCGGAGCGAACCTGTGCTGACATAGCTCATAGTGAAATACGGTATAGTGTAGCTTGGCTTCTAGTGAATGGGATCTTAGTAACTGAACAGTGATATCGATTCCAGAATAGCGTAGGTGAACAATTTTATTTATAGACTACCAGGAATCAGATTTTGTCTTCGGTAGCATGAATGTGTATCGGTTGTGTACCGTGAATTCAAAGGAGCTCCATGTTCACTCATCAGCTGCAATTAGATAACCAGATAAATGGCTTTTGTGTTTAAAGCTGAAAAGAAGTCTGGTATTGTGCAGGTCAGTATCATCTCGATGAAACAAGGAAGTATAGAGAAACATCACTCATTCACCTCTAGGATGTTACAAGTCTCACTTCATCACATAGCGCACCCTCGTCAGTCCATTGCTGAGTGCTGGACGTTAAATTAATAATTTAGCTAGGGTAAGTACTATTATATTCGTATTGAGTTTAAGTTCAGTTTAGAACTGATCAAAGCAGAAATGTAAATCTATTTACATTTTTATTTAAGCTGTTTTGAATTTGTAGATTTTGTAAAAACCAAACAAATGTTGGATGCGATTCGCTACTACTACCAAAATATTTTAATTTCTCCCCTGAAGGGGGAGGCTGGCTTCTTAGACGGTGACGCCGTCTCTCAGGCCAGGAGATTTGTTACGGTGAAGGAGATGTGGGGAGAAGGTGGGAGGGTTGGCGGCCTTGGCCTATACTAGGAATTGTCGCGGAAAACCATTCTCAGGACAGCCGACGGTGGAGACCAGCCGCTCTCCCTCTGCCTCCCGAATGCAGAGGCGTAGAGCCACAGCAGATCCGCGGACACCCCTCCTCTGCTCAGTTGGTCGGTCGGAGTGCAGAGCCGTCGGACCAGCCGAAACCCAGTCTGCAACCGCCGACCCCACGACTCGCAGCAAGCAGCAATAAAATATACAAATGGAATAGAATGAAAATGTTAAGAGCAAGAGGAGGATGTAACGTAAACACAATCACAGTCAAAAAACAGAAAATGAGATCTTTCATTTATGTGACTGCAAATACTTTTTTACATTTCAACAATTGTAATAATATAAACAATTTGGTTTAGTGAAGATATGATTTTATAACATTAGAACTTGAATGATCAATATTTGTGCTTCAAATTAATTGCGAATGCAATTAACTCACTACAAAAGTTATAATATGAAAACAAACACACGTATTTATATACCGTGATTTGTGATTTCGTCCGCCTCTGTGGTGTAGTGGTTTGTGTGATTAGCTGCCACCCCCGGAGGGCCGGGTTCGATTGCCGGCTCTGTCACGAAATTTGAAAAGTGGTACGAGGGCTGAAACGGGGTCCGCTCAGCCTCGGGAGGTCAACTGAGTACAGGTGGGTTCGATTTCCACCTCAGCCATCCTGGAAGTGGTTTTCCGTGGTTTCTCATTTCTCCTCCAGGCAAATGCCGGGATGGTACCCAACTAAAGGCCACGGCCGATTCCTTCCCTCTTCCTTGCCTATCCCTTCCAATCTTCCCATCCCCCGCAAGGCCCCTGCTCAGCATAGCAGGTGAGGCCGCCTGGGCGAGGTACTGGTCGTCCTCCTCAGTTGTATCCTCCGGCCCAAAGACTGAAGCTCCAGGACTCTGCCCTTGAGGCGGTAGAGGTGGGATCCCTCGCTGAGTCCGAGGTAAAAACCAACCCTGGAGGGTAAACAGATTAAGAAAGAAAGAAGATTTGTGATTTCGAATCACATACTATCATGGTTAAAAGGTGGCAACCCTAGTTATCCGGCAGTTAGTCTACTGAAAGGACCGAGCTAGTGGCTGCACTGGTTGAGTCGTGTAACTGTCAGCTTTCATTGGAGAGTGAGTGTGTTCGAAGCCCACTGTCGGTATCCCTGAAGATGGTTTTCCGTGGTTTACATTTTCACACCAGGCTAATGCTGGGACTGTACTTTAAGGCTAGAGTCGCTCCCTCTCACTTATAACCCTTTACTATTTCATCGACGCCGTAAGGCCTATTAGTGTCGGTGGTGACGTAAAGTAAAACTGTAAAAATGGGCTTCTCAAAGGAGTAAGTTAATTCCTTTGTTACTGTAACAATTCATCACATGGCATATTATCTCACAAATAGGCAGTTAACGGAAATTGTTTGTGTATCAGAAGATTTTCTTTGTCATTGATATGTCAATATGACGAACAGGGCTGATGATGAAATCAGTGAGCTGATAATTTTGTATGATTTACAATGATTCGGTTTCAGAAGAGGAACTGAATGTTTGTGAACAACTAGTTCCCTTGCCGTGGATATATGTTTTACCTCATTCCTTATACTTAGAAACTTGGCCTAAATTGTCAGACATTTTCCTGAACGATGAAACGTACACTGACTGACAGAGCAAATGCAACACCAAGAAGGAGTGGTCAGAACTTTATGCCAATTGCAGGGTAGACTGACGTCACTGAGGTATGCTCATGATGTGAAATACGCCGCTGTGCTGCGCACGTAGCGAACGATAAATGGGACACGGCGTTGGCGAATGGCCCAATTCGTACCGTGATTTCTCAGCCGACAGTCATTGTAGAACGTGTTGTCGTGTGCCACAGGACACGTGTATAGCTAAGAATGCCAGGCCGCCGTCAACGGAGGCATTTCCAGCAGACAGACGACTTTACGAGGGGTATGGTGATCGGGCTGAGAAGGGCAGGTTGGTCGCTTCGTCAAATCGCAGCCGATACCCATAGGGATGTGTCCACGGTGCAGCGCCTGTGGCGAAGATGGTTGGCGCAGGGACATGTGGCACGTGCGAGGGGTCCAGACGCAGCCCGAGTGACGTCAGCACGCGAGGATCGGCGCATCCGCCGCCAAGCGGTGGCAGCCCCGCACGCCACGTCAACCGCCATTCTTCAGCATGTGCAAGACACCCTGGCTGTTCCAATATCGACCAGAACAATTTCCCGTCGATTGGTTGAAGGAGGCCTGCACTCCCGGTGTCCGCTCAGAAGACTACCATTGACTCCACAGCATAGACGTGCACGCCTGGCATGGTGCAGGGCTAGAGCGACTTGGATGAGGGAATGGCGGAACGTCGTGTTCTCCGATGAGTCACGCTTCTGTTCTGTCTGTGATAGTCACCGCAGACGAGTGTGGCGTTGGCGTGGAGAAAGGTCAAATCCGGCAGTAACTGTGGAGCGCCCTACCGCTAGACAACGCGGCATCATGGTTTGGGGCGCTATTGCGTATGATTCCACGTCACCTCTAGTGCGTATTCAAGGCACGTTAAATGCCCACCGCTACGTGCAGCATGTGCTGCGGCCGGTGGCACTCCCGTACCTTCAGGGGCTGCCCAGTGCTCTGTTTCAGCAGGATAATGCCCGCCCACACACTGCTCGCATCTCCCAACAGGCTCTACGAGGTGTACAGATGCTTCCGTGGCCAGCGTACTCTCCGGATCTCTCACCAATCGAACACGTGTGCGATCTCATTGGACGCCGTTTGCAAACTCTGCCCCAGCCTCGTACGGACGACCAACTGTGGCAAATGGTTGACAGAGAATGGAGAACCATCCCTCAGGACACCATCCGCACTCTTATTGACTCTGTACCTCGACGTGTTTCTGCGTGCATCGCCGTTCGCTGTGGTCCTACATCCTACTGAGTCGATGCCGTGCGCATTGTGTAACCTGCATATCGGTTTGAAATAAACATCAATTATTCGTCCGTGCCGTCTCTGTTTTTTCCCCAACTTTCATCCCTTTCGAACCACTCCTTCTTGGTGTTGCATTTGCTCTGTCAGTCAGTGTATTAATTTAAACCAATTTCTTTTTCAACTACTGAACATGATGGAAACTTACAACCTGTTTTCCAGTCCTTGACCGGGTCAGGAGTGTAATGAATGAACCATATGTAGGCTATTCGTACGATGGGGTCGCCGCTCCCAAAGTGATTTATTAATGACTGATAAATGCTATGAAATGATAGTGGAGAATGTTGCTCTAATGAAAGATGACAGGGAAAACCGGAGTACCCGGAGAGAAACCTGTCCCACCTCCGCTTTGTCTCGCACAAATCTCACATGGAGTGACCGGGATTTGAACCGCAGTATCCAGCGGTGAGAGGCCGACGCGCTGCCGTCTGAGTCACGGAGGTTCTTTTTCAACTACTATTAAAGTAAATTAATAATTCATATTGGACACGTATAATTGAAATATGGACCTATTAGCCACTAAATAGACTCAACGTATCTTTATTGTTTAGGAGCTGCATTGTATCTTACATTTCTAGAATTAAACAATCCAGAGCGCGTTGCGGGTGGCATATAAACCGGTCTGGGATGTGTTAAGCCATTGGTTTGTCGAGTTTAAACATTAGCTTCAGCTGGGAATGAACTCAGTCTCCTGCGAACCGAAGTAGAACAGCTAACGGACTGCGCCGCTGAGGTCGTTCATATATATTTATTTCCTGAATGATATCATAGTTTGAATCAATTTTGAAATGAATTTATATAATACACAAGCTTTAAATGCATGGCATTGAAGCCAAGTTTTTGTTAGATTGAAGCTCCGAGCTTTCCTATTACCCTGCTTTGCGCTCCTCATAAAATTGTTAATTCCAAGCTGTTGATGTACGACGACGCCAATGCTCTATTCTGAGGTGGAGTAAGTTAAAGCTGAGCATAAATCTGCAGCGGCGAATTTGTTTCGTGTTCTTGTCCACATTAACATTTAACTCAAGAGTTTGAACTCTGCTGAGGACAGAGCTATAAGCGTTGTTGAGTGTGATCCAAATCAGCCACCATAGGTCAGGACAGTAAACATTCACTCTACTCTCGAGCTCCATTGATCTCGTGAAATACAACAGCAGAATAGAGTAAAAACATAAATACTGTCTTTGGAACAACTACGAATTGACCAGTAAACTCACAATAGTAGATAATCCATTCAGCCATGAATTTCCTTCCTCGTCAGAAACAAAAATGCATTAATAGAAATTTCTCCTCCTTAGATGACAAAATCTCAGCTCTAAACTTCAGAAGTAGTTTTTAATTTCTCGTTGGTGTTTATGCCACGCTTACTTTACGAACCCCGGTACATTAGGTCGTTATCATTATGCAATGGAGAAAAGAAGATTTGGCATTCTAGAGACATGTTCTTATTATTTGTCTTTTGGGCTTCCCGAGGACCACGGGGCTCTATCTTCTCGTCACTTGGGCCTTCTATTTTCTCCTCTTCCAGTATTCCTTCGTTTTCTGGCTGTGAGCCAGCTTTCTCTCCTCCGTCCATACAGATCTGCTGGTTACGTATTCTTCCTACTTGTAAGTGGCGTTGGAAAAATTCCCCGCTGGATGACTCGCCGAAACTGTGGGCGGTCATGTATGGACACATGCGGGATCCTCAGTTGTTCTAGATCCGACTTGACCAACGAGATCCACTTGTTCCTGGATGCCTTCTTTCTATCTGCCACAGCAAAGATCCTGTTGGCAAGTCTGCAGGGGTTCATGCAGGTTAGGTGCCCATAGAAGACCAGGCGCCTTTTCCTTATACAAGTAACGATGTCTTTCTGATGTTTGTATAGCTCATCGTTGTGCCTAATTCTATATGTGCCTCACTCTTCTCTTACGGGTCCCAGTATTCTCCTCAGGATCTTCTTTTCTTTGAGTTCTAGTTTTCTGAGAGGGCCTTTCCATGTCATCACGAGACATTCAGAGGCGTAGAGAACGGATAGTTTTACTACCGCATTATAGTGCCTGAGTCTGAGGTTCTTGGAGAGGCACTTTCATGCGTAGATGCTTCTGCAGGAGTGATATGCCCTCTCAAACTTGGTGCACCTGGTGTCCATGGCTGATTTCTCACTGTGGTTTGCAGAGATCCACTCTCCTAGGTACGTAACCGCCTGCACTATTCTGCTGGTGGTGTCTTCTAATGGTATTGTGGAAGGGGCTTCTTTAATATTGGTCATGAATTCAGTCTTCCTGATGTTGATCTTCAACCCAGCCCTAGCCGCTACAGTATGAGGGCTCTGCAGGTGGTGGGTAGCTTCCTCTATACTGTTAGTATGGTGAGGTCGTCGGCAAAGGCTAGGCATGAGACATTAAGGTTGTCTTTCTTGTACCCTAGCTTAGCCCTACTCCTGGTGGTAGCGTTGCCGTCCATTCCCCTATGATATTCTCCAAAATGCAGTTTAAGAACAGCAAGAGAATCCATCTCCTGGCTTGACTCCTGTCCTGATGTAGAAGCTCTAAGATAGTTCATCTCTGAACTTAATAATAATAATGTTATTTGCTTTACGTCCCACTAACTACTTTTACGGTCTTCGGAGACGCCGAGGTGCCGGAATTTAGTCCCGCAGGAGTTCTTTTACGTGCCAGTAAATCTACCGACACGAGGCTGTCGTATTTGAGCACCTTCAAATACCACCGGACTGAGCCAGGATCGAACCTGCCAAGTTGGGGTTAGAAGGCCAGCGCCTTAACCGTCTGAGCCACTCAGCCCGACACCTCTGAACTTGACCTTAGAAGCGGTGTCATTCAAGGCAGCCTGGACTAATTTGAATATATACTGTATGAATATAACAGTTCGCAGTTGTAGCAGTATTGAACCAGGGATTGGAATACATTACCAAGGCAGATGTTCGGAAAGTTTACACATTCTTAGAAATCTACTTCGTGGATAACAGAGCAACATGTAGTTCTGCTTTGTAGTACGTATTCACTGGTCACAGATACATTATACTTAATAGTATTTATCTTTCCTAAATTGTGTTGCAATTTGCCTTTATACATACAGAAATAAGACTTACGTTATAATAATGATTACATTAAGTAGAGTTCTTGATGCGCAGGTACTTTGTGCCTGTACAGCACTTTCAAACGACCATTCTACTAATTTAGATTTTTTAAAGCGTACACTATGAAAAACGTACACTTGGTACTCCAAGCTCTCTATATAACTCAATCATGAGATTTGGGTACGAATGGAGTAACCATTGCCCCCTTGCATATTGTCCCTTACACAAAATTCATAAATTTTCAACACTTGTCTGGGTTTTTCTTTGTTAGTTCACTCATAATTTGTTACGCGTTTCAGATTGTTTGAAAATTACATATTTTTATTGTGTGTTTGTCTATGTATCACTTATAACGAGTAAAATACTAGAAGTATTTCAACAGAACATGGTATTTAAAATGCACGAAGTCAAGGATATTCTTTAGGTACATATAATTTCTAAGTCCCTGAATGTTTTGAGGGTTTTCAGGAACATGCAACAAACCAAACCAAGAACCAAACCCCATGGCACAACAGCCTCGAAGGGCCATGGCCTACACAGCGACCGCTACTCAGCTCGAAGGCCTGCAGATTACGAGGTGTCGTGTGATCGGCAAGACGTATCCTCTCGGTCGTTATTCTTGGCATTCTAGATCGTGGCCAACATCCCACCCTCAGCTTGCTCCTCAGTTGTAATCACGTAGGCTGAGTGGACCTCCAGTCAGCACTCAGATCTGGGTAGAAATCCCTGCCCTAGCCAGGAATCGAACCCCTACATCGCGGGGCCGGTAACATGCAACAAATAATTCTAAATATCTCCGTTGATATTTTCACTAATAAATATCATAGAACAAATATGATTTAATAATTTTAAAGTAAAATTTGTGCAGTGCAACATTTCTGTACAAAAATGTTTTAATGATAAATATTTAGTTAATTTTAGCAAGTGCACTAATTATTTTTATGTATAATATAACAGTATTGGAGGCAATCTGCCCCTTGTATTGTCATTTTACACTCTAGTGCAGGGATGGCGAACCTATGCCACGCGTGTCACCTAGTGACACGCGAACACGATTCCGGTGGCACACCACATGCACATATTACCTTAATGTTTTTATGTACGTCTTGTACTATAGACTATACATATCTCGTGCATCGTATCGTCATAGTGTTTCAAGTTTAAGCAATAAATACTGAAAACCTAAATTCTACTTCCATTCGGACGTGTATTACGGCAACTATAATAGGTCGGGAAGCCTAGTGAAATAAACGTCAGACGCGGCAGACGAGCCATTCGCTGATCTACATAGGTCGATTAGTGAAGTTTGGCATGTGTGTGGTTGCCAGCATGGCGTAATTATTCTTCGTGAGTAACTGTTTATTGTTTTCAATTTTGTAAGACAAAGAATTGCCAAAAGATTATCCCAATTTCGAGCTATGGTAAACTGTCGCACCTCATATTACACAAATAACTGATATTAGGCCTAATGTCAATTTTTTTGAATGTTCAGATATTGGCAATTTAGAAATGGCGTTGACTGAATTTCAAGAAAGTAGTGCATGGGTAAACAAATTCGTACACCTTGGTGAAGCAATGGTGAAAATCAAGTGTGCTGTTGATGGTGATTATTCTCTCAGAAACCGGAGAACATAATACTTGAACAGTGGAACAGCTTGCCACAAATGTTTTCGGCCATAAATAAACTTGCTAATTATCTTGTTTGGGTCAGCATACGCCTGCGAGCAGCTGTTTTCTACAATGAACGTTGTGAAGTCAACAGAAACCGTTTTGCTTCAGATCTAAGTGCTTCTCGTACGTTATTGAAGACAAGAAGTGAACCTAACATAAATGATATGGCTATTAAGTATTTTTGTGGTACTGGAAAAATACGACCACGAAACACGCAATAAGGTAAGGTAAGGGTTATTCTGCCCGAAGGCAGGTCCGAACCTCCGCAGAGGTGTTCCTGAGCCGGAGTTTACGTGCGGTAGGGTGGCCAGTTACTTTCCGCTCCTCCATTCCCTTACCCCCACCAACAGCGCGTGGCAACCCCTCCAACTCCTGACCACGCCCAATGTTGCTTAACTTCGGAGATCTCACGGGATCCGGTGTTTCAACACGGCTACGGCCGTTGGCAAACACGCAATAAAATGTATTATTTTACAATGTATACGTGTATAAGTAATAACACATTATGAAACAAAATTTTGAATTAGGGATGGAAGTCGGTGGTGATGGTGGTGGTGGTATGGTGGTGGTGGCGGTGGTGGGGGAAAGGTGGTCATTACAAACGAAAATAACAAGTGGCACAGTAGACAGTGGAGAATAATAAACCGGACTTCAAATGGCACACTAGTTGGAAAAGGTTCGCCATCCCTGCTCTAGTGCAACGTAAAGAGCGCCTTACTTGCCTGTCTAGAATGGAATGAATGCGAAATAGAGCTGAGGGTTGGCTCTTCGAGCTAGTACGTGTTTGGTATATGCTGATTCTCCCTGCAGGTGTGGATTAAAATTCATCCATGTTATCCTCTCCCTTCCGCAATAAAAGTACTACTAAATGTACATTATGTATTCAGTTCACATCAAAACAGTGTCCCTTGGGTAATGTTACTTCAACTAGGTCCTAAAGGTGGAGCGGATTTCGACGTTATTATTGAGTTGGGCGTACGTGTACTTTTACAGCGACTCTGTTGCCATCCCTCTGTTCAGGTATTTCTTGTCTGTTTCCCTTGCTCCATCTACTGTAAATCCAAGTCTCCATCCATCTCGCCGACTTGCTGTGCTCAAGATTACGACATCGAATCGGGACGCAGTCGAATGGCAGTTAAAAGCAATGCAATAAAAGAGATCACTTAACACGCGAGAGGTCGCACCCGCGGCAATTTGCCGCACTTTTTAAATATTTGTTAATAATTTCGTTGCTAGCCGCTGTAGGGCTTGTGGCGCTCGTTTCATCCCTTCCCTCCCTCTCTCCGCCTGACGTTGATTATCGTCAGTGTATTGCCTGCTGCGTTCCGGAGTAGTTTAAGTATTCTTTCACTCTCGCATCTGCCGCGGCAAATTGCCTTCGAGCGACCCCTCGCGTAGTGTATTCTTACATGACTGCATTTCCAAGAAAGTTTCTTAAGTAAAGTTCATGAGGTTTATGGTGGTTTTCAGTGAAGTGTGGTGCTGTAGTTTTATCTTGAATTGTGACCAAATCATTCAGTGAAATGTACAAATGCGAACGTTGAGGCAATTTGCTCACGCGCGACCTCTCGCGCTCTTTAAAAACTCACGTAATTTTACCATTTTTTGCAACAACATTTCATTTACTTCTTACATTGAGAAAATATTGTTACTGGGTAATTATGTTAGTACTAGTTGAGAGGCAGTTAAACAGGGCACATATTTATATTTTTATCAGAGCATTCACTGCAAAAGGAAAATAGCAGCTCATTGGAATATTAAGCGTGAGCGATTTGCCTTCGCGCGACCCCTCGTGTTCTAAAACGGGTGCGACCTCTCGCGTGTTAAGGGATATCGTCGCTGCACCGGCAGAAGCTCGTACCCCACAATGTCCTTCCTTTCCAGTCACCTGCGGATATGCAGTCCATTGTGTTCATTTTCTCATGCCAATGTGTAAAGGAAAATGAACCTTACTGTACCCTACTGTAGGAATGTATGTTTGCATGGCATATTTACTCACTCCTAGAGTATAATGGATTAAAGGTTCATTTTCGTTTACACACAAGCTTAGGAAAACGAACACAACGAAAATTGGTCTGATGGGCAGCGTACCCAAATGTGACTGGGAGGCGTGACCAGTCTTAAAGAGAATAATAGATAGGAAGAGCATTGTGGTATGCGAGTTGTTGCCGGTGCAGTGACGATATGATTCGCGCAAGTGGTTCAGCTCCTAGCTTACACTCTTTCGGCAGTCGTACGAAGTTTACTATTCACCGGGTTGTGATTTTCATTTCAAGAATCACGTGGCCTTAAACCTCTTCCTAAAAACCAAAAATGATCCAGAGTGGATCCAGTGACGCCCAGAAGCACGTGGACTTGGAATACAACGTTGAATGTTATATTGAATAATAATAATAATAATAATAATAATAATAATAATAATAATAATAATAGGACCGTGCTCGATAGCTGCAGTCACCTAAATCCAGACAGTATCCGGTATTCGGGAGATATTGTGTTCGAACCTACTGTCGGCAGGCCTGGAAATGGTTTTCCGTGGTTTCCCATTTTCACACCAGGTAAATGCTGGAGCTATAACTTGATTGAGGCCACGGCCGCTTCCTTCTCACTGCTAGGCTTTTCCTGTTCCATCGTCACCACAAGACCTGTCCCTGTCGGTGCGACGTAAAGCAAATAATAATAATAATAATAATAATAATAATAATAATAATAATAATAATAATAATAATAATAATAATAATAATTGTTACGGGGATACCCATGGAGCAGAAAGAGGTTAAAAAGGTGCCGGGGTGAATGGGTCTAACTGCAATGTCAAGAATTGGACTAAACTTTAACAAAGGTTATATTTCTTTTAGGACTTCAAAGTTAACATTTTTTCATATCAATGAAAGAATAGGTTTGTTTGTCCAACCCTTGTCCCGTTTCCCTACGGGGTCGGGTATGAGGTGAGATGAATTTGTCGTGGCGGTTTTTTATGACCGGATGCCCTTCCTGACGTCAACCTCATCAGAGGAGTTAATGGGAGATGAAATGAATGACGTGATATATGATAGTAGGGAGAGGGTGAAACCCGGTGCCGGCACATAGCCTACTCCTGTCGAATAGCACCAAGGGGTCTGCTCAAGGCTTAACGTCCCCATCCGACGGACGAATCACCATCAACAGCGTCATATGCCCTCACTCCATATGAGCACTGCGGAGAGGTTTGGAATTTAATCCAGGCTTTTGGCACGCAATCTAGTGATTAGAAATTGTATACCACCACCTCCCCTACCCTGCCGGCCAACATTCTGATGGTGAAATTTTTTTCGACCAACGGGACTCGAACCGGCTAACCTCGGTGTTAGACCGTTTTAGACTTCAGCGCCTTAACGATCATGGCCACCAGGCGGGCAATGAAAGAATAGGTACAATGACAAATTTTTAAATAAGACAAGTAAAATCCAAAATTTATTGATTTTTACAAATCCTGGGCTTCGCGCCCCTCGCTTTAGAATTTCTGAGCTCCTAGCTCAAATTTACAAAAAAGCACAAATTTTCTCAAGGGCCGAAATCCCCTAATTCATGGAGCACTTGTTCCCAAAATCGAATATCTAGCCTTCCAGAGACACTCTTTACAAATACAAAATTTTGGAAAAGAGCTAACAGGCTGTCAGCTTCTCAAACCTACTCAAGGCACATCAACTCACAATCTCTGGCCTTTCAAGGCACAACTTACAATTGAAACAGGGGTATCTCGTACCCAACCTATAGGGCCTTTGCGGAAAAGAACAGCTTAAGTAACTGGCCCGAAACACAAAATGAATGGAGGCGTCTACTTGCACTCCTTGATATGAACACTAAAGAAACCTAAGGGCTCTAGGCCGATGAAACAGGGTCTCTTCCCAAACTACCGACGTGACTCGTATAGAAACTCTTTAACACATTATAGGTAGAAAACCGTTACAAAACGAAGTCACCTAAAACCAATATGAAGGGGAGCTCGAGAGGGTACATCACTCTCTATCCCCGATTTACAGTTAAAGATTTTGTGAAGTTTTTACATTAGCCGGAAGAAAGTTACATTTTAGAAAAGTTGTTACATACTAAAGAGTCGGACCTTTCCCTCGGGTTAAACTGCGGAGGTAGCAAGAAAGAAATAAGTTATGTGGCCATTACTTTGTAGATGTTCTGCTGACCGAAGAAAGAGGTCGCCCACCTCCTGCTTTGACATACACTCAGTAAGACGACGATCAATTGGCCAAGAAACGTGAAAAGCCGCAGTTTATAAACCCTCAGGGAAGGTTCGAGATCATTCAAGAAAACAGGACACACCCTCTTCAATTTTATTGGTAGATTTCAAAAGTAACACTCAGAATCGAACAAGAAGCCTGTGATAGGTGGAAAATTAATTACGGAAATTCGGTATTGGCTAGATTCAAAACTGGCTGAAAGAAAAAGGAAATATTGCCAACCTAAAAATAAATGAACATCATTCAGTTACAAAAACCTAGAAATACAAAACTTCTTTAAATTATAACTTCTTACACCTTGTACCAGGGCGCGTGATCATAGTTTTTAGTAGTGTCATCTGTGGAAATTTCCAAACTTCTTGATGTATAGCAGACAAAACTAGTAGAAATTCAATCAGTTTAGGCAACTGCACAATAACAAAATTACATCTTTTTTTTTTTTTTTTGTGGTGACATCTGACTAAAGTTCTAAGTTGGTGTAGTCTCAGTTCCACTGTTTTACCTATAGAGGAGTTCATTTAGGCGCTAGTTTTGAATGCGCGGCGTTGAGGTGTACCTCCCGGTACAATAATAATAATAATAATAATAATAATAATAATAATAATAATAATAATAATAATAATAATAATAATAATAATAATAATAATAGCTACCTAGCAGAGGCGGACAAAGGCGTGGAAGGACATGGGTTGGATTCTCCGTCAGGAAGTCGAGACATTGAAAGAACGAGATTTCCACATCTGGAGCGGCACATGGCTCTGAGACGTTCACTCAGCCTATACCAAAATTGAGTACTGGGGAAATTCCTGCAGGCATGTGGCTCTGAGACTTTCACTCAGCCTATATCAAAATTGAGTACTAGGGTAATTCCTGAAGGCAGTCTGGCTCCATGGCTAAATGGTTTGCATGCTGGCCTTTGGTCACAGGGGTCCGGGTTCGATTCCAGGCAGGGTCGGGAATTTTAACCATAATTGGTTAATTTCGCTGGCACGGGGCTGGGTGTGTGTGTGTGTGTCGTCTTCATCATCATTTCATCCTCATCA
This sequence comes from Anabrus simplex, assembly GCF_040414725.1. NCBI lineage: Eukaryota > Metazoa > Arthropoda > Insecta > Orthoptera > Tettigoniidae > Anabrus > Anabrus simplex. The sequence continues at coordinate 387,594,924 of NC_090267.1, read as the reverse complement.
CGACGCGCAGGTCGCCTACGGGAGTCAGATCAAAAGACCTGCATCGGGCGAGCCGAACTTGTCCGCGGACACTCCCGGCACTAACCGCCATACGCCATTTTTTAATTTTATTGTCCTGCAGGCAAAAGCGGCTGAGCGTAGAGCTACCCGCTCTATCCCACTCAGTGCCGAGGTTCTGAATAGTGGAAATCTTTACATTCCACTCCTCCACGGACCTTCATATCGTGTATGGGGATGGCTTTGCTTTAATAATAATAATAATAATAATAATAATAATAATAATAATAATAATAATAATAATAATAATAAAGTAGTAGTAGTAGTTATTGCATACGAAATTATCTTCACATCACTTTGGTTTTCAGAGCAAGTAAGATACAGGCAAGCAGGGTTCAAACAGATGAGAATATATCCCGATCTATTTAAGATACTGATATTCGGTTTTCATATGCTTAAATTTTATTAAAGGGCTCATAAAGTAATATGTTCCCAATTTTAATAAGAGGGATATCGATGCCTACTTTGTCTTTTTAAAATGGAAACTTATAGATCCCATTCGCCAGCACAGCAGTGGTAAATGAGAGAAATTCGATGGTGCACGTGTTTTCAACGTACAATACATTGTTTCCATTGGGAGCAAATCAGTATGCTGAACTGCACACTTCCTAACGTGCCTCATACGTTGAATGTTTCTCTCAGACAGTAGCACGAGGTGGCGGGTAGATATGAGTCACGACGTAATGATAAACATGTGGTGGGCTCTGTCCATTTGAGTAGTTAGATGCTGCCTTGCTACGTTCTTATTGAATAACCCTGAATGTCCTGTCAGTCAATAAATTATCCTAGATAATTCTTTTAAATGTACCGTTTTAAGGAAAATTGTGTTCTTTCTTCCTATTTGTTTTACGTATCACCAACTCAAACAAGCGTGTTATTGATCATTCATTTCCGTGTCCGGTCAAAATTTCCAAAAAAACCTGCAGCTGCGATGGCCTTGTTGTTTTCTCTAAATACATCTTACCCGGGCGAGTTGGCCGTGCGGTTAGGGCCGCGCAGCTGTGAGCTTGCATCCGGAAGATAGCAGGTTAGAACCCCGCTGACGACAGCCCGGAAGATGGTTTTCCTTGGTTTTTCATTTTCACACCAGGTGAATGCTGGGGCTGTACCTTAATTAAGGCCACGGCCACTTCCTTCCCACTCCTAAGCCTTTTCTATCCCATCGTCGCCATAAGACCTATCTGTGTCGCTGCGACGTAAAGCAAATTGTAAAAATAAAACAATCGTGTGATGTGCATGGGCTGTCCAGGAGGGGAGAGATAAGTAGGTGGCTTGGGTCTTGTTCAGCACCCTATTCACACGAGGTGTCTGCGTTTGCTGGAAAGATGCCCCATTTCTTCAGGTTGATCTTGCGTCGAGGGACGCCCACTCTTACCCGGTTGAGGGACCTCCATACAGGGTAAAGTAGGTCGGCGCCTGGAGCTAGTTCTTCCTTTGATGACATGGCTGTGGGCAGTGAGCTCCTCCATCTGTTAGGACGAGTTGTCTCTGGAGTTCCCTCCAGCGACAGAGACCTAGCAAGGAAGCTCTTGCAGGATCTGAGGCGAGACCTTGCAGCTTGGTGGTGGATGTCGATAGACATTCTCCTGCTTTGTTCCCTCGACTCTGCAGCAGTGGCCCTCCGCTAGATGGGTGGGGCTATTCCAACAATCGGGTACAGTTTCTGCACTGGCGTTGGTTTGAGGCACCCCGATATTATTAATGATAGGATAAGATAGGCATAGGACTGGAAATGAAGAGAACACGAACTTAGTTGTGGTAATGCCCCAGCATTTACTTGAAATGAAAATGGGAAACCGGGAGCAAACATGTTCAGAACTGTCGATATTGGGTCTCGAACTCACCATCCCTCGAATGCAAACTCAAAGCTACACGGTCTGAACCGGGCAATCAACTCGCTCGGTGGGAAGAATTACCTTTACGTTTGCCCTTATCCGTGTAACAGGACTGTGTTAAGGAAATATTTCTGTACTCGTGTTTTAACGTGTTGATATTTGACCCAGGGTCTCCCAGCTAATATTTGCCAGTATTGTTACATTGCTGAAGTTAATACTCAATCTCTCATGCTGAGCTGATGGAAAATTACTCGCCTCATACCAAGGTTATTAATATGCAACGCTATAGACCACATAGAAACCCCAATCAGTTTTAGCTTGTAAGCGGCTTGGGGCTAAACTACTTACAATAGACTCAATTAGCAAGATGAAACTCAACACTTACAGGTGCTAGTGATCTCGTACTAATTTCCTTCTAACTGAACAGCCTTTGTATCAATAGTATTTCTTGTCCACAGTGTCCGACTCAATGACTAAAGGGTTAGCGTGCTGGCCTTCGGTCACAGGGGTCAAGGGTTCGATTCCCCGCAGGGTCGGGAATTTTAACCATCATTGGTTAATTCCGCTGGCACGGGGGCTCGGTTTATGTGTCTTCTTCATCATCATTTCATCATCACCACGCGCAGGTCGCCCACGTGCATCAAATCAAAAGACCTGCACCTGGCGAGCCAAACATGTCCACGGGCACTCCCGGCACTAAAGGCCATTTCATTTCATTTCTTATTCACAATAAAATACTCGTTATTTTCAGTCTCATTTGGAAATGAAAAGGAGATAGTTTTTCAAGGAGATTGGCGCTTTAAGACGCGAAATTTGATCCATCACTGAGGGTGTGTTACCTTACGGACTTCTGACATTGAGGTCAAAATAATTATCCATATAATTGCAACAGTGTTTTTCATTTCTATGTTGGGTCTTCAGGCCGAAGGTTAGTTGTACTCACAACAACTTCATCACCAAGTGTTATAGACAGCCTAGGTGTCACGTAAGAGGCTTACTAAGGAAATGAGGAGTGAGGTGGTTTTCCATTACTTTCCTCACTGAACTGGAAGATGCGGTTACATAACACCACTTAACTGGATTCGCCAACTGACTCCGCGCGTGACAATTCGCACTATTCCTAAAAGGGACTGAATCTGATTGCACGAGAAGTGGCAATTGCTAAACTACTTACAATAGACTCACGCACCTCGGTTGTTTTTAAATTGTCAAAGATGACTGAAGACGAGGGGCAAGGGGGCGTGTTAGCAGTCAGCTGAGGTCTGCTGATCGCTCTCCGTTCTCTTTTCAGGGCTGAGAGCACAAAGAACTGACGAATACAGTGTTTCACACAGCTTGCCTGTTGTGCACGCATGATCTATTGCACACCGCCGGGCCCAAACCGATTAATACAAGTGATATTATTATTTTATAATTTGCTTTGCCACGGAAAATCATCTTCAGGGCTGCCAACAATGGGGTTCAAACCCATTATCTCCCGAATGCAATCTCACAGCTGCGTAACCCTAACCGTACGGCCAACTTGCTTGATAAGTGACCATTTCATGGTACGTAGATTGTATCACCGAAATTTCAGGTGAGTTGTGATGTGATCTCGTTGAAACTTGCCTTGTGAGACGAATGGATGGTAACAATGTTTTTAGTTCATATCAGAATATATAGTGGAATGTAAGCACTTCGTCTCGCCAGAAGTCGTTCTGGGCAGCCAAGTCTACGGTAATTTGCAAAGCGGTTTTTGCTGTAGCCTACAACTTGTGGTACATACTATCCGTTAAGGAACTTGAACTGCTAAGATGACAGTTGCTAAGCACAATGGCTTGCAGATATTTAATTATCTCATGGACAGTGTGAAGGCTTCCTCGCTCGTATAGCTTGGCCTTCTTGGCTGAGTATTGAACTGGGAACGCCCAATATGAGACAAGGAACGTAATACCTACGGAGATGATGATGATGATGATGATGATTATTATTATTATTATTATTATTATTATTATTATTATTATTATTATTATTATTGGTGTTTTTAGGGTCGATCTATTTGACTGAAAGGTCAGCGTATTTGCTTTCGGCTCGGAGGGCCCGTGTTCAATATTCGGCTAGGTCGGGGTCAGATATTTGAATTGTGTATAGTTAATTCCTCTACCTCGGTGACTGAGTATTTGTGTTCATCTTAATACACGTCTTCATTTAGTTACAACACTTCACACTAACAACCACCACAGAAACACGCAATAAAGAAACATCCTCATAGGTTTGATATCACGAAGGGCATCCAGCCATAAAACTGTACAAGTGCACACAAAGTTCATACCCCATGGTAGGCCTACAGGGGAAAAAGCCAGGAATAATAATAATAATAATAATAATAATAATAATAATAATAATAATAATAATAATAATAATAATAATAATCGTATGACTTCAGCTACCGTGTGGAGGCACTTTGACGTCATGTAGGCTGCGTGCGTGTCAATTTTGACGTTCCGTTTCATCAACGAGATGGCTGGGAATGAATCTCTTTCGGACGACCTATAGCTGTGTTTTAATTCATTTTGTCCGGTAAACACCAAAGAGTCACCAGAGATGAGTTACTTGCCGGCGCCGTACGACATGGAATGCCGAATAAATTTTATTCCATCCTTCAATAATCCTATTATATCTGCCGAGTTTGAACCCGGGTTATTGGGATCCGGAGATCAAAACTCTACCACTGACTCACAGAGGCAGCTATATCCTGGTTATCAGGATGGTGTTCAGGGTTCAAAACACCGTCAAAGTATGCAAGACAGTTTGATTCAGAACACAAGAGTTTTGAATGCTCGTAAGACTGTAGACTCCACGGCTTATTCTCACAAAGAAAACAAGTAGATAAACCTCCAAGCTTTTTCCGATCTCTATAATGTCTTATTTGTCTCCTCTGTGATCAAGTTCGTTAGCTTTCCAGACTAACTACTCTCCTCTTTACGTTTCACGTGATCTTTATTCAGGCTGGCTCATTTTCAGTCGGCCTGTTTATTCAAATGCCCTCCTGATATTGTAGTCATATGTTCGCCACAGTTCTTGCTTCTGTTGTATCATAATTCCCACCCGTGGCACTTGTAGGCTACTTTTAGGCCTGGTTTGCCAAGACGACTGCTACCCATACTGGTGGCCTTCAGATGTTAAAGTTTCAATAATCAGAGCGACGACATCGTCAGACTATTGTGTGAGTGACTTTCGTGACCGATCCCGCTGCTTCTCTTATCAACAACTCACGGTTGGTCTCACGAGGCTGAGTGAACCCCATTCTAGACCTGAATCCAGAAAATCGCGGAAATGGACACGTGGCCTCCGCCTAAGTGGTAGGTATTCTACGCCTACACCATGCAGCTTCAAGAAATAATATCCAAAGTCTGCTAATTTAACTCATCTGCACTAAAATTAGTCTAAAAGTAAGACGATGTGAGAATTACTGTACTTGGCTTTGAACTCGGCTCCTTCTCACAGAATGTCGAATGTAACTACGAATTCACTCCGTTAGTTTTCCTGAAGCTTGGATCGATTCTTCTCTCTGTACTGCTTAAGATAACGTGGTTCAACTACACTGTATTCGCATTATTTACACATGAATATACTGGCTGAGTTTGTATTCGAAAAGAAAATTTAATGTATATATCTGAATATAATTTACCGAAGTTGAAACCTTGATGCTATATTTGCACTTTTAGCGATGTCTGTGGAAGATTACGATCCACCATACAGACCGCATCGCGTGGTTACCGTACTCCTGTGTTCTTGTCGATAATCTATTTATATCGTGACCGTCAAAAATTACTGAATGGTGCATATGGTAATTGACATTCTAAATATAGTCACGTACAGTGTATATACAATATATCAGAGCGGATATGCGGGAATAAATGATAATTGTCTCTCTGTAGCACAGTGTGTCGGTTTGTTTTTCCTTGTTAGTTGCTAGGATACCTACCATACAGAATTTTGCCGTCACATGACAGTTCATCTCCCTCAGACACTTTATATAACGCAATCTACTTTAGTTTCTTAACGATCGGATATTAAGTATTGTATGCCAGAAGATACGACAAAAACTGTCAGTCGAAACCAGATAAAATTATCATGATTCTTCTTCTTATATGATAGCACTATTCTCTTCTACTTTGGGTACCCGGCGTTTAAAGAAAAAGGACTACTCACCTTCTCTGTTTGGAGATCCCAAGCTCTTCTTCTCTTTTGAGATTTAATAATAATAATGATATTTGTTTTACGTCCCACTAACTACTTTTTCGGTCTTCGGAGACGCCGAGGTGCCGGAATTTAGTCCCGCAGGAGTTCTTTTACTTGCCAGTAAATCTACCGACACGAGGCTGACGTATTTGAGCACCTCCAAATACCACCGGACTGAGCCAGGATCGAACCTGCCAAGTTGGGGTCAGAAGATCAGCGCCTCAACCGTCTGAGCCACTCAGCCCGGCTTTTTTTTTCGATTTTGATTCAATACTATACAATAAAACTTGCACAAAAGAAATAATATTACACATGTATTACAATTAAATAGAAGTACGGTGTGATTTTACGTACAATTAAAAATCAATTAGGATTTGACTGCACGCTAAGAAACTAACAGACACTAAAGATAGTGCCAGATTGACGAATGCACGTGGCAAGCTTATAAACCATACCTCAGTATTCATGATTTTGGCAAAAAATATGCCCCTGCTATCCTTCTTCACAGCACATGCAAAGCCTCCACTACTTCCAGTGGCGCTATACAAATCGGTTAACTGCGACGAATGACATTTTGTGCGTATTTCCGCTAATAATTGTGTTAATAATTATAGAAAATAAAGACAAGAATTAGCTGATAAGACAACAGGGCTTGAACATTTAAAAAATAATAATTCCTAGTTTCAGGATGCTAATATGGAATAACAGCCGGGCTGAGTGGCTCAGACGGTTAAGGCGCTGGCCTTCTAACACCAACTTGGCGGGTTCGATCCTGGCTCAGTCCAGTGGTATTTGAAGGTGCTCAAATACGATAGCCCCGTGTCGGTAGATTTACTGGCACGTAAAAGAACTCCTGCAGGACTAAATTCCGGCACCTCGGCGTCTCCGAAGACCGTAAAAAGAAGTTAGTGTGACGTAAAGCAAATAACATTGTTATTATTAATATGGAATAACAATTGTTTTCTTCACAAGGTGGGGGGAGGCGAGTTCTCCCCCCTCCCCCCCCCCCCCACAACCGTCAAGCCGCCCATGTCCCGTAATCGCCGGCGCTGGTCCATGTATTATGAATGTCATGCTTTCCAGCATATATGGGCATTGTATGGTAGCACGGTGAAAAGGCGATGACTTATGACCAAGCGTCTGTGGCTCAGCCGGTAGCGCGCCCGCTTCTCGCTGCTGGGTTCCGTGGTTCAAATCCCAGTCACTCCATGTGAGATGTGTGCTGGAGAAAGCGGAGGCAGGACAGGTTTTTCTCTGGGTACTCCGGTTTTCCTTGTCACCTTTCATTCCAGCAACATTCTCCAATTTTTCATTTCATCTTTCAGTCATTAATCATTGCCCCAGAGGAGTGCGACAAGCTTCGGCAGCCGGCTCAATTACTATCCTCGCCGCTAAATGGGGCCTTCATTTATTACATTCCTGCCCCGACTGAATGACTGGAAACAGGCGGTCGATTTTCATTTTCGTTTCTTTCCTTTTTTTTTTTTTTTACTTATGAGCCAACCGTCGTATTTTCACACTTTCTCTGCTAATTTCAGATCCGGGCCGATGACGCAGATGTTAGGCCCCTGCAACAATTTCAGATCCTTCGGACTCAGCGAGGGGTACCACCTCGACCGCCTCAAGGGCAGTGTCCTGGAGCGTGAGACTTTGGGTCTTTTGGGATGAGAAACGATACCTCGCCCAGGTTGTCTCACCTGCTATGCTGAACAGGGGACTTGTGGAGGGATGGGAAGAACGGAAGGGATAGACAAGGAAGAGGGAAGAAAGCGGCCGTGGCTTTAAGTTAGCATCCCAGCATTGGCTGGAGAAAAATCTCCTCCGCCTCCGCTTTGTCCAGCGCAGAACTCACATGGAGTGACTGGGGTTTGAACCACGGAATCCAGAGGTGATAGCTGGAATTTGCCTGAAGGAGAAGTGGGACACCACTTTGAGTATGGCTGAGGAGGGAAGTGAACTCCACTATAATCAGTTGACCTCCCGAGGCTGAGTGGACGCCGTCCTAGCACTCGTACCACTTTTCAAATTTCATGGCAGAGCCTGGAATCGAACCGGGGCCTCCGGAGGTGGCAGCTAATCACACTAACCACTACACCACAGAAGCGGAAACGTACAAAAACAAAATACAATATCACAGACACCATTTCAGTAAGCACCCGTTTAGCTATGGCTATGATTTTTGAGCCGCTGGTGATTTCTATAATTAATAATTAATTAATGTTATTTGCTTTACGTCCCACTAACTACTTTTACGGTTTTCGGAGACGCCAAGGTACCGGAATTTAGTCCCGCAGGAGTTCTTTTACGTGCCAGTAAATCTACCGACACGAGGTTGTCGTATTTGAGTACCTTCAAATACCACCGGACTGAGCCAGGATCGAACCTGCCAAGTTGGGGTCAGAAGGCCAGCGCCTCAACCGTCTGAGCCACTCAGCCCGGCGATTTCTATAATTAATAAAATCTTGACACTTTTGTCCGCTCCATATTGTAAGGTAAAATAGACTTAGAATTAAATTTTATACTTACTTTATACCTTAACTTCAATCACAGACACATGTTATAATCTAACCTGAATCACAAACACAGAGCATGTTGCACAAAATGAGTCTAGGACAGGGCCTCTCAGGGTGCATGCACCTGGTGCATGCACTGTGCACGGTGCAAAAGACGACTTCGCTTGGTTGACCAGAGTGCAGACCCCCCACTCCTCGATTTGGAGCAATAGAGCTGTCTCCCTCTTCCTCACGTAGCGCTCAAAATCCGAGCCGAGATGAGCCGAGAGTAGCAGAGAGACAAAGCGTTGCCCGAGCCGAGCTGAGTGCGACCGATGCACTGTGCACAGGAACTCTGCGCCTTAATTTGCACGCGGGAAGTTTTGGGCGTTTGAGAGGTCCTGGCCAAGGAGATCCCCACTCACTTCGAGAGGCACTTGCTACTATAGGTCAACGGATGCAGAGTGGGTGTCAGTCAGCAATTGACCACGGCTGACCCATGGTCCAACAGCTGTGCACTCCGACCGGCCATCTGAGCAGAGGAGGGGTGGGCACGGTTCTATCATGGCTCTACGCCTCTGTATTCGGGAGAGAGATTGAGGCTGGTCCCCACCGTCGGCTGTCCTGAGATTGGTTTTCCGTGGTTTTCCATCCTCCGGCACTAAGACGAATGCCGGGACAGTTCCTAGTTTAGGCCAAGGCCGCCAACCTCGCCACCTTCTCCTTAACCGTAATAAATCTCCCGACCTGAGAGACAGCGTCGCCGTGTAGGCCCAACTGGCCCGCCTCCCCGAGGAATTGAAACATTTATAGTAGTAGTTGGTACTACTTATGCCTAGCAGTGCCAATAAGTTTAAGGCACGCAGCGGTGTATGCTTCAGTCTGTTTCCAACCACACACCTCTAGCAGGAACAAAAGGTACATCTTGTGTCCTCGTTTGAACATCCAGTAGGCCTACATAGATCATCGTCAGCTATCCACATATTCTTAGTGAAATGTACTTCTTTCAATACTCGAAAATCACTTCCAGTCCGTTGGTTCATTAAACCTGTACCTGCAGGCATTCCTCCTCCTCCGTTATCGTTTTATACAGGACAATTCAAAATGATGGACCCGATTTCATAAATTTATTCTATGAAATCTAATGAACATATCATACTGTGAGATATGCGCAAAGAAAAGAAAACTCTCAAAGTTTAGTTCAGTTTAGATTTCAACCCACGTGTTTTCATTTTCAGCCGTTACGAACGCGCAGGAGGCGAGTAAAGAAAATGGCTGCGGCTGGAGACCAGAAGTCGTTCTGTGTGCTTGATTACCATGTAAACAAGTCTGTGATTAGTGTTCAATGGCATTTCCGTACCAGGTATGGAAGAGAACCGCCTACTGGAAAAGCCAGTCATGCGTGGTATGCAAAATTCAGAGACACGGGCTACATCTGTAAGCGAAAGTCGACTGGCCGCCCTTCGACCGGGGAAGAGACGGTGGAACGTGTTCGCGCCAGTTTCGTCGGTTTCGTGCAGAGTCCGCAGAAGTCCACCTACCGGGCAGTGAGACAACTTGAACTTCCACAGGCGCATTCTGCGGAAACGTTTACGAATGAAACTCTATCCTTTGCAACTGGTGCAGGCCTTAAAAGACACTGATTATGCTGCTCGAGCGTCCTTCTGTGCTGATTTTCTCGCATTAATGGAAGAGGATGGGTTCTCCGAAAGGGTACTTTTCAGTGATGAAGCGACTTCTCACCTTTCCGAGACTGTGAATCGACACACCGTAAGGATCTTCCACTAACATTGGACGATCTTCATGCCCGTATCACAGCAGTCATCGTAGAGATTGACCGTGACACACTACACAAGGTTTGGCAGGAAGATAGACTGTCGGATTGATGTATGTCATGTTACGCGAGGTGCTCACATAGAACACTCGTGATATGACTGAAAAAACTTTGAGAGTTTACCGTTCTTAGCACATGCCTCACATTACGATATGTTTATTAGATTTCACAGAATAAATTTATGAAATCAGGTCAATCATTTTGAAATGCCCTGTAGAAGAATGCCATCGTATACCGTAAATGTAACGTTGGTCAATAAAATTTCAAACTTAATTAGAACCAACTTTACTGAGAAAGACGGCCAAGGACACCTCGCAATATGTTACAACTTATTACAACTTATCACATATTTTCAAATACCGTGACTTTACTCCGATCGTTCAGACATTCACCTGTCAGGAATGCTCATAATTTACTTGACAGCCCAAATTTTTTGACTTGTTATCTGAGTACTCGGCGTTTCGCATCAAGTTATCTCTAGTACTGTGCAGAATGTGACAATAAATATATCATAACTCGAGCCATGGAATGTGCAGTTATAAAACTAAATTGGAAGTTGGGGGTGGGGGGAGGAAGAGGAGATTTATTTAATGGTGAATGGCATTTTTCTTTTCAATTATATGACTATAGTATAGCTGTCGGTACTGTAGATAAACCACACAGAAAAACATGCGCACTGCTGAATTATCGAGTTTGTATGAACTTGTGATATATATATTAACCGGTTCCGCGATCGAAGGTAGCTAGTCTGTCTCTTAGCCAGGTGGACGACAGATGAACAATAAGTTCAGTGCCATTTGTATTTCTGCAAATACAATCCCTCTTAATTGTAATCAGAAGGGAAGGGTATTAAATTAGAAGGCTCCTTAATCCTCGCAAGGCTGTGTGGATGGGGGCACGCAGCCGTGAGCTTGTATGCGGGAGATAGTGGATTCGAACCCCATTGTCGGTAGCCCTGAAGACTGTTTTCCGTGGTTTGCCATTTTCACACCAGGCGAATGTTGGGGCTGTATCTTAATTAAGGCTACGGACGCTTCCTTCCCACTCCTAGTCCTTTCCTATACCATCGTCGTTATAAAACCTATCTCCGTCGGTGCGACGTAAAGCCAATTGTAAAAAAAAAAAGTAATAAGAATAATCTTTGCAAAACTTAATGCCCTCGAGGTCGGAATAGAACTAGAGTTGACTAAGGAATGTCAAGATAAAAGCGAAGAGGCTGGTATAGTCCTCTTAATTTCCCTGTTAACGACCGCTGACTCGAACGTTAAGCAGAACTACCCCCGACAGTAACCAGATTTATGACTGTCTAGAATCGCCTCTGTTGTGACCAATAGCAGATGGCTCTTGACCAATAGCATGCTTGCTTTGACAGTGACGGTCCACGCGGAGTACGTTAAAAGCGCGTCGCGTCGGTCCTGAAGCCGGCTCGCTTGTCAGGTCTACAGTCTCGCTACTCGCTTTCACGGGCTAAGTAGTTTAAGCGGCGGAGAATTGACAATGCTGAATCTCGAGTTACGGACATTCTGGCACCCCACGGAATGTAAACATAGCCGGTAAGCTAGGCTTCAAAAGCGTGCCGGTCGTTAACGAGGAAATTGCAAGATATATACAAATAAATGCAAGTAATGCTGATTCAAAATGGGGCAGCAAACTACGCTCCCAAGCTGAGAAACATTGAGGGGTCTCATTTTAATTGTCTCTTATGACAGGCAGAGGATTCGGGGATGTATTCGACTGTCCCCACCTACATATAGCCTATAAAAAAATAAACCCTTGCTTTATAAGGTCATTCATATATCCTACTCAAAGTAAATAACCATTCTGGAAATAAATGCACAAAGCTATAATTTTATTAACATAGACAATAATTAGCCAATAATAATAATAATAATAATAATAATAATAATAATAATAATAATAATAATAATAATAATATCGCTGTTCCTTTTTCATGAACATGGTGAATACATAACACACAACAGTTCAGAGCGCCAACTCACAAAAAGACTTACTTCTCGTCTCAGTGTATGCACGTTGCATCGGAAGGGAGAGTTCATTTTTTGTGAGGTACGATATAAACTAACATGTGGTACATGCAACACTAATTACTTCGGTTTCATTTCACATCCACAGTAGTTTAGCCACTATTAAAGTTCTAAAGCAGTAGTTCTAGAACGGCAATATAACTTCTGAGAAGAAGAAAAATACGAAGAGTGATGGGGAACATGTTTGGGGTTTAGAACCTCTGGGTAGTGTTTAAAATACCGATGATCCCATTTAAGTTCCAGGTAATTTCAGCAGTAAATAAGTCGGTAATTTTCGGAAACAGTCATCGCAAAGTTCCTTAGTTCTTCTTCTTCTTCTTCTTCTTCTTCTTATTTTTATTATTATTCTCTTTCTAATTTTTATAGGGATAGCAGTTTGAGGATTCGGGCGAGTTTTAGGGCCAGTTGACTTTCCTGAGGCCAACCTTATACGGAGGGATAACTATTACGTGAATATTTTCATATATGGGGAAAAACATTTTCACTGTTTCTTATGATCTCTGTGAAAAACCACGATACAAAAAAGGACAACTACGCTCACCACCAAATGTTAAAAACCCTTACCCCGTGAATAAATACACATTCCAAAGGTGTGCTTAAATAATTGATTACCGGGCGAGTTGGCCGTGCGCGTAGAGGCGCGCGGCTGTGAGCTTGCATCCGGGAGATAGTAGGTTCGAATCCCACTATCGGCAGCCCTGAAGATGGTTTTCCGTGGTTTCCCATTTTCACACCAGGCAAATGCTGGGGCTGTACCTTAATTAAGGCCACGACCGCTTCCTTCCAATTCCTAGGCCTTTCCTATCCCATCGTCGCCATAAGACCTATCTGTGTCGGTGCGACGTAAAGCCCCTAGCAAAAAAAAAAAAATTGATTATCTTTGCGACATCAAACTTGTACAATACTTCACATTTTAATCATTAAAACAAACAAGAAGCAGAATTAAGAACTGCTACTACTTTAGGTATTGTCTGCATGCTATAATACAGAAAAATTCACAGTAAAAATATATGAACGAAACCAAGTGGCAAAAAACAAAATAGTATGTAGCAGCCAACGACCTGTCATTCCGAAACATTGGCTTTGGTTCTGGAGATATTGTGATGAGTGTGTGAATATCGGCCATTGAATTTACGTTATATTATGTATACAGCGTAGTCGGAAAGAACGTGAATCGGGTATATGAACGTTAGAGGATTGGTCATACCGACAAATAATTCGGAAAAAAGTAATTAGATATCTCGCGTCCTTGTTATATCAGCTGCTAAAGTTAACCAATCAGATGGCTTCGCGGGCGAATTCACATGGACTTTGCGAGGCGGTGCTGTTAAACCTGCACGTAGCTTAAGACCGGCTTGAAAGCATCAATCGAAGAAAAAACGTCACCAGCGGAGGGATTTGAACATGGACCTCCATGCTGATAGATTCACGCCTTAGCAAGTACGCTACTGTCACACCGATTAAGCCCACGTTGTATTTATGATTGACTCTGATTTTTTTGCCATGGTTTTCAAGCCGGTTTTACGTCACGTGCAGATATTGCAACACCGCCTCGCATAGCCCATTTGAATTCGCCCGCGAAGCGATCTGATTAACTTCAGGAGCTGATAAAATTTCAACAACGAGAGATATCGAATTATTTTTTTCTCCAACGTTCTCCGCGTTGTTTCCGGCCAAATATAACTAACTTTAAAGATTAAATATTTCTAAAAGAAAATAGGTAATCTCGTAGCTAACCATTAACATAAATCGTACAATTATGTTTCATTAATTTAAATAGATATGAAAAACCTCTCTCGTTACTAATTTTAGGGGAAACATAATAAACTTCTTTTTTTGCAAATTTTATTAATGTAATAACAATCCGCTGTACCCGATTAGCAACAGATTCCTTTAATAAAATGTACAAACAGTGAGAACAAGACCATTTACTAAATAAACAAAAATGCTAACAAATTCATTTATTTATTTTTAAACAAAACTGATATTAATTCGATTTATTAACATTTGAGTCAAAATGCAAGCGTTTTAATCTAATATCAACTCTCCTCTTTTGCAGTCGACCTAAGTTCCTTCCCTTACGACGAACAAAGATTGCGACTAAAAAAATTTAACTAGTGGATATCAACTGTTTGCAGCCTTTAGTGTTTTAACGATATCAGACGGCGATGAACCATGTAAAATTCAGAAGAAGAATATCAAATTCGTGAACAATACTTAATAAGAAATTTTGTGACTAAATCTCAAGTGAATTCTGCTATAGTTTACTTTTTTCAAAGAAATATATTATTGTCACTAACGAAACGAAGATGAATATTTCACAGATTACTACGGTTAATATGATTATGCCGCTATTAGGTGCGATGTGAAGTGCTAAGTGAAATTAACTGATCGTAGTTTGGTGTCTGTGTGAAGTGCCATGTCTTCTGCCGTACATAAGTTCGGCTTATGCTAACCATGAAGTTAATGGCAAGACTGCGTGGTGAACGCTACCGGGAACCTGCGGCCCCGCGTGATCGTTCAAGATCCGTTTGTGTGGATCGACTGGCTGCCCTTCTGCCACCCGCATTGGACCCCAGTCTTCTGCAACGACGGCGAGCTTCATCATCCTATGCGTGAGTAACTAGTTTTACATATCGCACATTCATTTCACAAGCCGTATCTCTTCTTGTTTTTATGTTATATAATTGTTGTTATTCTTTTAGAAGTGAGTGTCATCTCAGCAAGTTGTGACATAGCTACCACTACTACTACTTTTGATGCAGTAGCGTAACCAGGATCGACCGATATGGGGGGGGGGGGGGGTTGGGAGTGTTGTAATTACAAAATGATGATGGAACATACTGAAGGTGCTTGTGCGTCTGTGTTGCGCCCATGCAGGAGTGTCACTATACGGACACTGATAAAAGTGAATTATATTGTTATTCGGATTGAAGTTCCGGTTCATTACAAAATCTTGCATTAAAATAAAGAATAAGAACAATGTGATCAAGGTGGATAGGTTTGCGAAGAATGGTATATTCCCAATCTGATATCCAACTTTCGAGGCTTCTTAGAAAATAGATTCAAGAGATCTGTAGGTTATGCAATTATGTCTCTGTGAATGTTCAAAAGAGTCAATCCACTGAGTCGACTTTCACCTGTTTGTTGTCAGTCTCTGATTCTTTTTTTTTTTAATTCCCCTGTTTTGAAAGCTGGTTAACATTAAAATTGGATAGAACTAGTAGTAGTATTATACGCTCTTGAAGATCGAATGAAAATCCACAGCGGAAAAAGCAAGAAATTGTGTTTCAAAAAAGAAAATGACAGGAAAGAAGGATTAGGAACTTGGAGGGGAGTGTTGTTGAAGTTGACAGTGTAAGTACTTAGGTGTTACTATTAGAAAAGACTTAAACTGGTCAGAGTAAGTGGAAAATTAGTTAAGAAATCCTGGAAATCGTTACATTTTATTATGCGGAATCTCAAGAAAGCTAATTCTGGTGCCAAAAAGTAAAGCAAATAAATGCTTGGTAAGACTGATTCTCGAATGTGGATCTGCATGCTGGGTTCCATACAGGGTGGGATTAATAAATTCCCTAGAAAAATTTCAAATAAGAGCGATGCGTTTCGTAACCGGGAATAGGAGGAATACCATTAATTGGGAAAGTCTTGAATCTAGAAGAACTAGAGCTCGCTTGCGTTGTTTTTATAAGAGTTATACGGGAAGGGCTGCCTGGAGAAGTATTAGGAATTCGTTGGAACCTCCCTCATACCTATCGAGAAATGATTATAAGAATAAAATTAGGGCCATTAACCAGCATATTGTTCTTAAAATATTTAATGCACTTTTGTGGAATTGCTAACATGGCGTTGCTATAAAACTGTCCCTCTTAAGAAACTGTTGAGCCTAAGGTTCAACCAGTCTTTGATCATGTTGCTATCGAGGGAAAGTCTACAAGAGTGCCGAAAAGAGAGCTTTCTTCTCAAAAGCGTACAATATTCTTGGACTATTGCATAGCTTGCACGGCGATCACTCTCCACCCTTTCCTGCTTTAATGCTTTCATCTTCCTCTACTGTAGTTTTGATGATATTTGTATGTCTCCAAATTATTTGTACTTAAGCCGCCTGCATCTGTTTTCTATTGAAAATACTGTGTTCCTCGTCTTTTGTTGATAAGTACAATCCTTACCTGCACTCGTTAACAAACAAATGCAAAGCCGCAACTCTCAACCCACACTGGCTACAAGTTTTCCATTATCAGTTGGTTTCAACCACTCCAGAATCCCACCTACTTCTTCAGTTCACAAAGAGCATCTCACGTCAGACTCGCTTTCATGTACGGTTTATCTTCCAAGAATTTCACCACTATAATACATACTGTGAAACTAAACGATATATTCCGGCACATATAAGACAGAGTGTACATTATTTTTTCTTGTCTGGTGTACGACGAGTAAATTCTGTCTAAACATGATTGTACTCACCTAATTTTATAAATTATTCCTTTTCTAATCAACTCCTAAGTATACATTCTCAGGTATAAATATATAGCAATAACTTACTCGGGGATAAAGGAAGAGTTCCACAATATAAATAAAGAAATTCTGTAAAGCAATGAATCTGAGTTAAATGTGAAACCTGAAAGAAGAAAATATTGTTGGATTGGATGTGGAGTGTCCGACGTATTGACGCCAAATAGCACTAATTTGATCTCTGTCAAGGTTGTAAGTTTTTGAGGCACTACAATAAGAACTTGACACTCCATGTACTAATACCTGAAATTTTAAGTAAATATCTCTGATAGTGCATTCCGCATTCTCAGCTTTATAAACCATTCAATAGAGTTTCGTTTCGCCGTTAGGTAGCAGTACAGTCAGATCAACCAATATGAATACATTCTGATCGATCACTGAACATATTTGTAATTTTGGTTTCTCAAAACAATTTGCAGTGGATAACATCTATAAATTCCCCAGATTGATCTGTATAACTCATACCATGAACATTTAGATACTTAAAGGCATTTACTAACGGTATCATACCGGACATTTTGCACTGATCATTAAAGCTTCATACTCCATGAGAAAATGCTCAACCCGCTTCCCATTATTTCCGTATTCAAAAGTGTGTTAAGAGTGACAAATGATCTGTATTCATTGTTAAAGGTTAGAATTATTTGCATAGGGAAAACCTTTAAAACAGAGTGAGTGGCTGCATGGTTTTGGGTCACGTATCTGTCAGCTTACATTCGGAAGATAATGGGTTCGAACCCTATAGCTGGCAGCCCTAATAATAATAATAATAATAATAATAATAATAATAATAATAATAATAATAATAATAATAATAATAATCGTGTGTGGTTATTGCTGGCCTTCAGGCGACGGACCACATCTGCCGTATACGGGAAATTGCATGTTATTGTGTTGGAGGATAGTGTTATGTGTGGCATATGGGTTGCAGGGATGAAGAAAACAGCTCGGATACCCAGTCCCTGAGCGAAGGATTTAACCATTTAGGATTCAAATTCCCGATCATGCTGAGAATCGAACCCGGAGCCCTCTGAACCGAGGGTCACTGTACTGGCCATTTAACCAAGGAGCCGGACGCTTGGCCAAGTGAGTAGGCGCAAGCACAGATGTCTTCGCTTTTCGTCAAATATTCACGAATCAACTGTGATGCGTGAGTTGGCATGTTGTCATGTTGAAGGCACCAGGAGTAGTTTATCCACGAGTTTTGTCTTTATCTCCTGAAATTTCCTCTCAGAACGTCCAGATAATACCAGTTCACCATTTGAACCGTCAGGTAGCAGAATTCATTGTTCACATCATCGTTGACATCATCTGAGGGCTGTAAATACAGTAGTGGCAACATTTATAGAACGCAACTGAACATTTGAAATACGGTAACTCATTTAAATGATCTTAACAACTTATACCTTCCTGATTTAGATAGAAAACTTAAAATATTTCCCATACAGTTACTGACTTTGAGGTTCGTCGTTGCCGGGACAAAACCTCCTATGTGATAATATTTTTGGAGATATACTGACCCGCAGCACGTACATTATGAAGAGCGAGAATGCCTTGACAATACTCACACAATATTGCACCTTAGATGACAGAACCTTACGGGCCAAAGTTCCAAGCTAAAATATTTCACATAGGAGGTTTTGTCCCGGCAGCGACGATATGCTACGTTATTATATTCATCAGAGACCTGAGCCATAATTAAATGCGATAACATGAGAGTTGAGGCCTATTAATGTGGTGTTTTAGAAGAATTATGAAAGTTTCCTCAATAGACTTCTCAAATCTAGAAGCAATTTGAAAAGAACTCATACCATTTACGTGTCTACAAAAAATAAATATCTCGAAACCACTTTACATGCAGTTATTAGCTTACGAAAATTAACTCTCCTCAATTATTATTATTATTATTATTATTATTATTATTATTAGTAGTAGTAGTAGTAGTAGTAGTAGTATCCAGCTCACTTAGAACAAATGAATTCACCACGGAAATTCTTATTGTTTATTCAGAATTGTTCTGGAGTACGTGAAATAATTCAGTCTAATGAGCGTCTGGAAATTGATTAAATAAAGGAAATAATGGTCTTCTTTCATTAAACTGCCCGAAATTACAGGTGATCTCAGGGTTCCAGGAAATTAATACAAATTTATAAATGACTGGGGCCCGAATTTTATGTATTATGAAAGTGAGAAATATGTACAAAAATGTGTTAATATTAGAGAAATGTGTAATTAAATATATAACATTCATAAATATGTAATTAAATATGTAGACCTAATATTATTAAAATTTGTAATAGTATTAATGCTCTAAATTTACAACAATGTTCGAATATTCTTTTTATTATGACTTACGGTTATGATATGAGATACCGGACGAGTTAGCCGTGCGGTTAGGGGCCCGCAACTATGAGCTTGCATCCGGAAGATAGTGCGTTCGAATCCCACTGTCGACAGCCTTGAAGATGATTTTCCTTTGTTTCCTATTTTCACACCAGGGAAATGCTTGGGCTGTACCTTAATTAAGGCCACGGCCGCTTTCTTCCAACTCCTAGCCCTTTCCTATCCCATCGTCGCCATAAGACCTATTTCTTTCGGTGCGATGTAAAGTCACTAGCAAAAACATTTATGATCTGTCTGTTAAGTCATCAGCCCAGAGGCTGGTTGGATCCTCAAATAGCACCACCAAAGGCTATGCAGTTATAGGGAAACTGCAAAAACCAATGGCAGAGCCCAAATGAGGCGTACTAGGCAAGATGAGGAGTGAAGTAGTTTGCCATTGCTTTCCTCACTGGACCAGAAGGTGCCAATGCAGCACGACTGATCCTATGAGCAACACCTTTCATAACACCCAGACACTAGTTGTGCCCCAAATGTCATTACTCAGCACCACCCATACCCCAGCAGCTTCCATATTGTCACAGCCATGGATGAGACTGGGAACTTCGGTGGAAGCTACATTTTGCTGTGGCCTGCGCTAAGAGACGGATACAAAAATACTGCATCCATCAAGAAATGGCAACATGCGGACACTTATGATCTGAGACAATAAAATTGTTTTAAGTATCTCCATATTTTATGACAACGTTATCGTTGTTGCTTTAGATCAGGGCCTCTCAAACGTCCAAAGTCTCACACGTGCAAATCGAGGCGCAAGAGCTCCGTGCAATGTGCATCGCTTCCGCTCGGCACGGCTCGGACCAACGCTTCGTCTCTGGGCTACTCGGCTAAGCTCGGCTAAGCTCGGCTCAACTGGGCTTAATTCGGCTCGGAGTTGCAGCGCTACGCAGCAAGTGAGGAAGAGGGAGACAGGGGGAGCGAGCGAGACAGGCGTGGGGAAAGAGAGAGACCACGCTATTGCTCCAAATCGAGAAATAGGGGTCTGCACTCTGGTCAATCAAGCGAATTCGTCTTTTGCACAGTGCATGCACCAAGCGCATGCACCCTGAGAGGCCCTGGTTTAGATAATATATATTGTCTACTCTCTTCTAATGTTGACAGTACTGTATTAATTAATCAAACTGAAGGCATAATAAAAATACTGTACGTCCAATATTTAAAAATAATATTATGCACTGTCAATCGTGGAGTATATTACGAAAAGTATTGATGTAGCTGATTTTCTATTGCCTATATGCCATGAAAATGGAGCCTCCGTGATTCAAACGGCAGCGCGTCGGCCTCCCACCGCTGGATACCGTGGTTCAAATTCCGGTCACTCCATGTGAGATTTTTGCTGGACAAAGCGGAGGCGGGACAGGTTTTTCTCCGGGTACTCCGGTTTTCCCTGTCATATTTCATTCCAGCAACACTCTCCAATATCATTTCATTTCATTTCATCTATCATTCATTAATCATTGCCCCAGAGCAGTGCGACAGGCTTCGGCAGCCGGCACAATTCCTATCCTCGCGGCTAGATAGGGGCTTCAATTCATTCCATTCCTAACCCGGTCGGATGACTGGAAACAGGCTGTGGATTATATGCCATGAAAATGAAACAAATAAATGTTACTAAATTAGTTAATACAGACTGTTTTTAAACCCTTATTAAGTAACACAAATAGTAGAGTAACTTTCTTTATATCGTGATGCGCAGTGTGTCACCAAGTACTTCTCCATGTTTTCCATTGTGATGATTTGGCGCTGATCCGATAACATTCTCTTGTAGGCCGAGAAGAACCGTTCAACATCGCAGGAAGTCACCCGTGCATATTTTAAAAAATAAAACTAGCTGGGTAGAATATCTTCCGGGGGCTCTTCTTGTTCATCACTAATTATCTTCCAAACAGGTAGAGAGCTTGAATAACCTGGATTTCGATTCCATGCTGCATGGAGTTTGGTAGAAACTCTGACCAATGAAAGGTACCGAGCCACCCCAGACATTGAGAAAGGATTAGTTCTGTTGTATGCAGTTGAGGCACTCGGACCTACTGTACTTCGCAGACAAAAAGTTAGGAATTCCAATTTTAAAGGAATTTTAAAGCCAACTTTACCAATTGAAATATAGCCTATACGTCATGAAATTCGACGGTTAATCTGAAAATTAAACGAGCTAACACAACTTTTATTTTTAAAAATAATTACCTAGATATATATAAAAAAGTTACATTCTTCACATAATATGTAAAAATGCGTAATGATACTGAGAATATGTTAATGTATGTAAAATGAAACACGGGTATAACCATATCAGAACAACAATTCGCCGTCATTTTGTATTCTTTGTTACCTACAAGCAAGAATCCGGGCCCTATTAATGACTTAACAACACTTATACGAAGAAAGGAAATGGAATATAAATGCCAAAAAGGAAGAAACACAGATTGCCAATCAATCACATTTCAACTAAATGTATTTCCTAATGAGGGAAGCTGTATCTATAGAAGTTGTGGATGGAGAGATGATAGCTAGAAGTGACATTTGAAAAGACTGGTGCTGTCATTTTGGAAGGTCTCATTAATTAGAGATGGTTCAACACCCTCATGCAAGACTAATAAGTGAAGCGTGAGGGAGCTATTTTTTCCAATATCCGTTATTTAAATTAATGACGCTACCAAGAGACAGATTTTAATCGACGTAGTTGCGCATGTAATTTTATTTGTATGATTTCCCGCCGTTCATCGTTCATTGATGCCCTCAAAGCAAGTACAGAGCTTGTAGCAATTAGGAATTTCTTTCACTAAATATAATAGCCACCACGATCAGCCCGGCACGTGTACTGAATCGATACGAGTAAACAGCCCCGTTCTTATTAGGTGCTACTAAGGATGCACAGCCGAGGTTCACCTGGATAGATGTGGGTTCGATTCCCCGTCATGAAGTCGAAACAATTAGAAGCGGGACTTATACTTCTGGAGAAGCACACGGGTTGGGGTTCATTCAGCCCACTCCAGAAATGAGTACCAGGTTAATTCCTTTTGAGCCGGGCTGAGTGGCTCAGACGGTTGAGGCGCTGGCCTTCTGACCCAACTTGGCAGGTTCGATCCTGGCTCAGACCAGTGATATTTGAAGGTGCTCAAATATGACAGCCTCGTGTCGGTAGATTTACTGGCACGTTAAAGAACTCCTGCGGGACAAAATTCCGGCACCTCGGCGTCTCCGAAAACCGTAAAAGTAGTTAGTGGGACTAAAGCAAGTAGCATTATTATTATTATTATTATTATTATTATTATTATTATTATTATTATTATTAATTCCTTTTGAGCCACTTGAATCTTCTCTTCGTTGGTTTCACTGTTGTCATCCATGAGATCTGTCGATAATCTTATGGATAAGTTCATGTCACGTGATGCAGACCTACAGAAAATGCATACTATTGTGGCTGTCTTTTCGTGTTTGGTGTGCTTGCCACGGAGAACATGGATTTGATGATGAGTCCATAGAGGAAGTATTTAACAGTGAAAGCCGATCACAAGTTTCGAAATTAAAAGGACTCGCAGAATGGACTTTGGCTTTGTACCAAGAAACCATGTAAGTTGTATTTGAAAGGAAAAAATCAAATTAGGGTCGTTAAAGTAACTTGCAACATAATCCCGAGGAAGAAACTGGAACCTCATTGAACTGAAAAAAGCTTAGTAACATTTAACATCGGGAAGTACAGCCCCGCGGTGTAGGGAGCAATCCGTCCGCCTGTTACCCGGCGGCCCCGGGTTCGATTCCCGGCCGGTCAGGGGTTTTTAATTGTAAATGATTAAAATCCCTGGCCTAAGGACTGGGTGCTTGTGTTGTCCTTAACGTCCCTTGCCTCACAATCAACACTCTAGACTTCCACAATTCCAATTACATGCAAGTTCATATCATATGATGCAAGTAGGGGCAAATGATCTCTATAGGTCGATGCCCCGAACAAATAGCATTTAAAAAATCAAGAAGATCTTAATTAACGCCACGGCCAAATCCTTCCCACTCATAGACTTTCTGTATTCCATAGTCGTCATAGTGTCGGTGCGACGTAAAGCAAAATTCTAAAAATGTTTTTAAGAATGCAAAATTGTAACATCCTTACAGGCAGTCCTAAATCTACCAGATGGGAAGGGGAACATTTGTACTAGCCTGCAAATTCTGCCATAAGTCAAATATTGTCAGGTCACATTGGGCATTACAGTTTTATATATATATATATATATATATATATATTGCTAGTTGCTTTACGTCGCACCGACACAGATAGGTCTTATGGCGACGATGGGACAGGAAAGGGCTGGGAGTGGGAAGGAAGCGACCGTGGCCTTAATTAAGGTACAGCCCCAGCATTTTCCTGGTGTGAAAATGGGAAACTACGGAAAACCATTTTCAGGGCTGCCGACAGTGGGGTTCGAACCTACTATCTCCCGAATACTGGATACTGGCCGCACTTAAGCGACTGCAGCTATCGAGCTCGGTGGGCATTACAGTTAACTTCCCAGGCCACATCTAGACAATCACCTGAAACTTCCAGGGCCACAGTTGGACTAGAAATTTAGTTCTCGGCCACATATTGGCGTCTCCGGGTTATAGTACAATACATCCAAATTCTTGAACAAGGGGTTACTGTAGGCATGAGAAGTCTGTCCTCCTTTTGATGATGGAACGGGACCATTGGGATCCTTCATGGCGGTAAGTTCATCACTCCTCAAGCCATCATGTCACTATAACTGTATTCCGTCGACATACCACAATTCCCTCGTGGTCAAACGTGCACAAATGGCAGCCATATTTGTAGCGAGGCTTACCTCAGGCGTCTATGCACACGAACGACGGGCAAATACACCTCCACTGAGTAGCAGAAGTTATCTACCCTTCTTATAATTGCGTTGATCAATTTATTCTACGCATTCCGTGCATGTCAGAAAGATTGCATCGGAAGTACCTGGTGTTTCTATTAACCAGTTGTGAAGAAAGTAGCATTAAAAACAATATTATTTATTGATCATTATTCACTGAAAAGAAAACTAAAATTACCGTATTTACGTGAATAATCCGCGCCACAGAATAATCCCCGCACCCTAACTTTAGGAAGGCTGATTTTGAAAAAAAAAATGCCAACATTTACTCAAATAAAACCCGCACCCCAATTTCGTGCATCATTTCTTAAATGTGCGTGTATTATTCGCGTAATTACGCCATATTTACGCGAATAATCCCCGCACCCTAACTTTAGGAAGGCTGATTTTGAAAAAAAAATGCCATCATTGACTCAAATAAAACCCGCACCCGAATTTCGTGCCTCATTTTTCTAAAAGAATATGCGGGTATTATTCGCGTAAATGCGGTATTTTAAATTCTTCTCTACGACAGTTCAAGGAGACTTTAAGATCAAACAAACTATTCTACGATATTACATTCGTTCAGTAATGAAAAAATCCTCCCATATAGAAGGCGTAGCAGGTTTTAATGTTGAAAACATTTCTTAGCAAACATACTACGAGAAACGTTTAGTGATGCAGTTTCTTCAATTGTTCCGAAAGTTGAAGGAATAAAGGGCCCAGAAAGATGTCAAAATGTGAGTCATGGATAGCTCTATTAAACTAAAAAACAAATTTCGAAAATCACTTCCGACGTAAGTACAGTTCCGGAAAAACTGCCCAAAATCGCTCGTTTCTTTACTCGTTTCCTGTTTTTATTCAAATCCTAGCCAAATGAACGTATTTACTTAATTCTTTCTATAATGTGTTCCTTGGTTCGAAACCCTCAGGAGATTTTTGATTTTTGAAAAATGTCCACCCCCCCATGGCACTACAGCCCTTGAAGGGCCTTGGCCTACCAAGCGACCGCTGCTCAGCCCGAAGGCCCGCAGATTATGTGTTGTCGTGTGGTCAGCACGACGAATCCTCTCGGCCGTTATTCTTGGCTTTCTAGACCGGGGCCGCTATCTCACCGTCAGATAGCTCCTCAGTTCTAATCACGTAGACTGAGTGGACCTCGAACCAGCCCTCAGGTCTAGGTAAAAATCCCTGACCTGGCCGGGAATCGAACCCGGGGCCTCCGGGTAAGAGGCAGGCACGCTACCCCTACACCACGGGGCCGGCGAAAAATGTCTACTCCTAATGCAATTACACAAGAACCTCGTTTATCCGGCCCTCATTATTCCGGATATCCGGTTTATCCGGATCGAAAATTATAAAACAATATTTTAACTTGTGCAGCATATCTTTTACGGGGTCGACTCTTCTTGAATGTCTTTTCCGCCAAGGAAAGGAATTGGAAGTAAGTCGGCCGCGGTCTATTCAAGGTACCGTCCCGGCATTCACCTGGAATTGAGAATGAGGAACCGTGGACTCTTCTGAGTTCCTTGACACATTTGCACGCATTCCCGGATGCTCGGACGTAGATGTGAACGACGTAAATGACTGGTTGAAAAAATGACTGTAATTCAAACTACGGTATAATGACAGATGAATAAATTATTGCCTCTTGTTCCTCGGCAGGTAATGACGAAACTGATGGTGAATTCGAAAATGAAACTGGCGCTCCATCAGAAGATACAATAACTCGTGGAGAGGCAACAATGCAACTGGACAAACTGATGGCCTATTTAGAATCTCAGACTGAAACCACACTGGCAGAACTGATGTTAGTAAAACGTCTTCGTGATCATGTTTCGCGCAAATGCTATACAAATGTAAAGCAGAAAAGTCTCACACATTATTTTAGTGCATAAAACAGAGTCGTAATAATGTAACAGAAGTGTTCTTATATTTTTTGTACAATTGAAAAGAGGTGTTACTGTACAACTTATGCTGATATATAACATGTACTGTATTTGTTTTTTAAGTTTTTCGGATTATCCGGATTTTCGATAATCCGGATCAGGTCCGGTCCCACTTAATCCGTATAAACGAGGTTCTTGTGTATAAGGGTTTAAGTGAAACTCTGCATTGACACTCATTAGCGCTCGTAGTGGTGCTTAAGTGAAACTCTGCATTGACACTCATTAGCGCTCGTAGTGGTGCTTAAGTGAAACTCTGCATTGACACTCATTAGCACTCGTAGTGGTGCTTAAGTGAAACAATGCATTGACTCACATTAGAGCTCGTAGTGGTAGAAAAAGGCAAACTGCTAATATAATCACGGCTAACTTGATGCGTCAGCGGAGTGAGGGATCCAGTCGGCCGTGATATAATCGACCGGATAACGATGATTAAGAAATGGATTTTAATTTTTAGGATAAAGAATATATTATCATACTTTATTGTATTTGATTTACCTAAAATTCGTAGCTCATATCTCTAGGATGTTTTCAACATTGAATTGCTTACCTGACGGGCTAGAATAGTATTTCATAGCAATAGAATCAGATTGGCGTATATGGAAGCGGGAAAAGATCTCTTCTGAGAGAGGAATTTCATTATAATGAAACGTGTGTGGGAGTTGACGAGATATAGATTTCGAAACCTCATAAATTCTCACTTTCGCTTTTGCTAATCAAATTCAAGGAGAACATTTAATTAAGCAGGCGTTCTAGAACAGAATTTATCAAAGAAATAGTGTACGGGGGAGTGGGGCCGCGGGAGCTAATTTCTATGGTTAGACATCGCTGAAGGAAATACCGGTACTATAGGAAGAAAATTCTATAGCGTGGTATGAAGTAGATGACGATCAAAATAATAATTAAATCTCTCTAAATAATAAATAATTCGTTACCACAAACGAGGATAATTGAACATGCTTTCCTCTTCGTGGGTACCAGTCTTGACTGTTGTCACCCTAAATATGGTCCAGCATCCCTTCAAGACAATCTTCCAGTTATGATGTTGGAAAGATACGTTCTGGAATGTATCGAGAAACTTTCCAAAAATAATTAAAACTGTAAGTAGAAGGAAATCTCTCTTTGAATATTGTATTTTCAGAACCACATTTTACTCGAAATAAACTTTCAGCGTATTAGGTCGTGTTCATTACACACAGTAAATACGGAATACATGTTAAGCGAGATCGGTATGTTGTGAGTTATGTTCCCACTGGTGTCCGATAGGCCATTTTTATTCTATACTTAACATAGGTTATCTGCAATATGTACTGAACACAACGTAATGCTTTGAAAGTTTATTATTATTATTCTTTCTTTCTTCGTTATGCCCATTCACAGAGCGCGTTTGAACTTGTTAGTTGGTTTGATGGTTTGTGCCTTCTTATCCTCCCAAAATCTCTTCATGAATGCACTGTGTTGCATCTTGCGTTCTGTCGACCACTTCCTACCAGTTGTCTTTTTTGGTTTCTCCCTAAATTTATGATTGGCTACTTTTATTCCAAAAGCTCCACGATTTTCCATGATGTCGTCTGTGATATTTATTTCTTGGAGGTCAGCCTTAGTTTCTTCTTCTTCTTCTTCTTCTTCTTATTATTATTATTATTATTATTATTATTATTATTATTATTATTATTATTATTATTATTATTATTATTATTTGAAATTTTAGTTGGCGGCCACTCGGCCGGCCAACGGATCAAAGCAAGTCTGTGTCCCGCAGGCCGCTCTCGTCGGCGACGGGCTACGACGTTCGGTTTCGGCTCTCGAGTCAGTCAGCTCCCTGGTTGATCCTGCCAGTAGTTATATGCTTGTCTCAAACATTAAGTCATGCATGTCTCAGTGCAAGCCAAATTAAGGTGAAACCGCGAATGGCTCATTAAATCAGTTATGGTTCCTTAGATCGTACCACTTTACTTGGATAACTGTGGTAATTCTAGAGCTAATACATGCAAACAGAGTCCCGACCAGAAGTGGAAGGGACGCTTTTATTAGATCGAAATCAATCAATCGGTCGGCTCGTCCGGTCCGTTTGTCTTGGTGACTCTGAATGGACAAGGATTAATCAGAATTTACGTACGGTTAGCGAAATTACATTTGAAGTTCATATCTTTCCTTTCATTGTAGGGCCTATTGAACAAAATTACAATAATTGCAGTTGAGAAGCTACCTTCAGTAATTCACCGGAAGTTCAGATGTTCTAGAACTAACGTAGATTAATCCAGGATATATACAACATGAGGAGCTTGAAGGCTCAAAAAAGTTTACAGTGTGATGAATCAAATACCACTCCTTTTAAGTAATACAGTCAAAATCTTTGAATCGCAGGTCCTAATATTCTAAGAAGAGGGAGATAATCCCTTCTGGAATTTATACTGTCAAAGGAAGGGGATGCCTTAGCTTCCATAATATTTACAATGCGCAGGGTTTCTAACCCTGAGAGATCATTTTACATCATAATACAATTAGCCCCTTGTGGGCTGTGAATTTACACCCAAGACCGCGTCGGTCATCATCACAGTATAAAGCAGTAGTACACTGCTGTACAAATACCCCTACAAAATATTAATTCTATCCTCGAAAATAGTAATGACTTACAGAGGCATATGGCCCACACTACTCAGCCGAAGAAAGAGAAAATAAGGTTTACATTTACAAGGCCGAAAGTACGCAGTGAAATGGAGGCGGAAATCCAAGCGCTCGAAATTAATTTAAGAAGCAAGATTGATATATGTCTTTTCACGAGAGTTTAATCCAGATCTAAACATGGTATGTCCACGCCTCCGCCAAAGAAAGAGTTGTGAATTGCTGAGCGTGTAGTACCGACCTCCACTCCGCCAACATCTCGTGTTCGGACGTACAGGGCTGCGCATCAAATACGACAACAGTGTGAAGATCTGAACTTCTGAATAAACGACTAAACCTGGATTCTGTTCTCCCAGTTTATTGAACACATTCACATTACACTGCCTACGGTCACGTCTGAGCGGTTTTCTTCTTTTGTGCTTCACTACACGCGATGGTGCTACCTCTTGCTCCATTTCTCTCTGCTGCTGCAAGATGCAACACCTTATATCAACGCTGTACAGCTTGGGACTTTCCCTCACTACGAGAAGACTTCCTGTATTACACTACGCCTTGTGCCTACATTTCTCGTTATTTAATCACTATTTTATAAAAACAAAACCATATATATACCGTTATATATGACAACCACATTTTAAATTTGATTACGCACTCTTCCAAACTCTCTAAGTGTAATAAAGTAAAATAAAATAAAATTAATGCGACGTGCTACTTTTCTTCAAGCTCGCATACAGTCGAGTGAGTGCGACGGTTACTTCTCCAATCAACTACGTCCACGTCCACGTGAATAGGAAGGTTCTCCGCCTATTTGTTTACATCGGGATTAAACTCTCGTGAAAAGCGGTATAAATGGGCGTCCAGTCTTATGATACAGAAGGTAATCATACACCACCGGGTGCCTAAGTATTAGAAGGTTCAAAGCCGAAAAACCGAAAGAAAATATATATGGTGGGAAGCTACATAAAATTAGAGGAAGATTAACGAGGGTAAGCACTCGTGCTTCCTTATATTTTAACTGTTTCCGCAGAGCAAATGAAAATATACAAATCTAAAGAAGAAAGGTTACATTTGTTCTTGAAAGAGAAAGAGAAAGTCCTACATTTAATTTGAGAACGGAGCCGGCAACCTAACAGTTACATCTTCCCTAGCTTTGCACGCAGTAGTTCACTTAATAAAATAGACCGCCATAACTTGTTTATTCTAATGTCATGATGCCGAAAACCCCGCCTCTTTATCTCCCAAAGGAGACACCTCTCTCTCTCTCTCTCTCTCTCTCTCTCTCTCTCTCTCTCTCTATTTCGTAGTACATAAACTAAAGCTGCCGCAAGATCAGACAGGTTATCCTCGAAGCTCGCGTCTTAAATAGGAGTTTTGGCAGAACAACCTAGATGTTTTAGTGAAAACCTTTTCGATTGGGTTAAATGAAGTTCATCAGATATTCTTTTTTTTTTTTTGCTACTTGCTTTACGTCGCACCGACACAGATAGGTCTTTTGGCGACGATGGTACAGGAAAGGCCTAGGAGTGGGAAGGAAGCGGTCGTAGCCTTAATTAAGGTACAACCCCAGCCTTTGACTGGTGTGAAAATGGGAAACCACGGAAAACCATCTTCAGGGCTGTCGACAGTGGGCTTCGAACCCACGATCTCCCGAATACTGGACACTGTCCGCACTTAAGCAACTGCAGCTATCGAGCTCGGTCCTAGATTAAGTAACAACATATTGATGTCAGAGACATCTAGTCCTCAAATGGAGAAGCTATTATGATTTGAACAAGTTCACAGTTTTTCCTAGAGACGGATGCACAGTCGTAGAACAGTTTAAAATTCACCGGGAGGCCTTACTCATGGCGCATTATTATGTAAAAGAATCACCAGTCTCAGTAACTCCACGAAGAAACTGCATCGATTGTAGGAACTCGCCATTTTCCTTTTATTTTCAAGGGGTGGAGGTTAAAGGCTTTCATTCCGTACCCGAAATAGGAACGGCGGGCCTCTTAGAGGACCACGCCCTCCCTCTGGCCAGTGAGATGTGTACTGGTGATTTGGTATGCGTAAAGGTAAGAGAGGAGCGGCCGTGGCTTAAAAAAGGAACTGTTCCGCCTTCACCTTAATGAGGAAAATTGAAAACCACGGAAAGATATTCTCAGGATCAGCTCACAGTTCCCCAAACGCAGAGCTGTAAAGTCACGTCAAAGCCGAAGCCTACTTTACTCGGTGTTCAGTTTGAATGGAGGTAAAAGTTCCCATTCCATGCCTAAAAGTGTACGGCTGGTCTCCCAGATGGTAAAGTTGTCTCTCAAGCCAGGGAGATTTCTAATGGTGGTTTGCTACGTGGAGGAGGAGAAGTGGGTGCTGCCGTGATCTATAAAGGAACTATCCTGGCGTTCGCCTTTGTGCAGGAGAATGGAAAACCACGGAAAACTATTCTCAGGACAGCCCAGGGTGTGGACCAGCCCCTCCGCCTCCCGAACGTAGAGCTCCAAGGCTAGCCGAAACTAGCCGCTCTTAAGCCGAAGCCTGTTCTACTTGGTGCTGTTTAACTACTACTACTCAGTGTTTTCATTACTCTCCTGAAGGGGGAGGCGGGCCTCTTAGACGGTGACACTCTCTCTCAGACCAGGAAATGTGTATTGGAGAGGGAGCTTTGTACTGAAGGTGAGAGGGTTAGCGGTCATGGCCTGTACTAAGAACTGTCCCGCATTCGCCTTAGTGTAGGAGGATAATAATAATATTATTTTATTTTACGTCCCATTGACTACTTTTGACGGTTTTCGGAGACGCCGAGGTGCCGGAATTTTGCCCTACAGAAGTTATTTTGCGTGCCAGCAAATCTACCGACACGAGGCTGACGTATTTGAACACCTTCAAATACCACCGGACTGAGCCAGGATCGAACCTGCCAAGTTGGGGTTAGAAGGCCAGTGCCTCAACCATCTGAGCCACTCACCCCGGCGGGAGAATGGAAAACCACGCAAAACCATTCTCATGATACTCGACGGTGGGGACCAGCCCTCCTCCGTCTCCCGAATGCAGAGGCGTAGAGCCATGGTAGAGTCGCGGTCATCGCTCCTTTGCTCCGTTGGTCGGTCGGAGTGCAGAGCTGTATGACCACGGACCAGCCGTGGCCACTTGTAGGCTGAAGCCTTCTCTGCAAATGCTGACCTCAGTTTGAGACAAACATAGTGTTTGTTGACAGCCGATTCGTGAATCTAGGAGTATGAAGGACACAATATTTCACACTTGACGTAAAGAGTATTAATAGGATGTTTGAAAAAATTAAAATATCTTCATTGATATTAATGATATATATAAACCGCCAACGGTGGTGCTGTTGTTAGAGGGTAATACTTTTGGCTAAAAATCATTGATATGATCGGGGAAAATACAAACCTTTCCATATCGAACACGTAGAAAATATTTGTCTGAGTTATACATACGTAGGTACATTTCAATTATAGGCTGTTCTCCAGTAATCCATCTGCAAGTCTCTGTGCATTTACGTTGTACAACTGCAATCCTCTATATACCACCAGCTCCGTGGCTTTGTTTAGTTCTACATTTAGTTCTGAGTCCAAGTATCACAGCTTTTGTCTTCCTCAGCTTCTCTTACCCTCCTTCACCATCAAAACCGTCTTAAGTTATATGCACAGCTTCATCGGTCAAGTTCATTCCTAATTTTTGCCTTTTGCTCCTCATTTCGAGTACTCTTTTGCCATTGTTTCCTCCTGTTTTTGTCAGCAATTATTCACACTACGTCCATGTCTGTTACTTCCAACTTACGAATTACTTAATCTGAGTCCACCAAATATTCAATAGACTAGTAGCATAAGCAAGAACATCAAAATTGATATGCCACATCAACTTCAAATACTCCAGACGGCAGCGGGGGCTATTATAATTTTATTATAATGTATGCAATTAATTTCTACTAATATTTCAGGATGTATGATTATATTTTAGTTTTATTGAAGTTGTGTGATACAATTGCCTCTGATTCTTCTGCATATATTAGTTTTTGTGACCCATGATTCATGGTGTAAACAAGCTTTATGCAAGGCTGCTAACTTGTCATAAATCTTACTTAAGCAGTAAAATCTTCCACTGATTAACCTTATGTTCAACGAGAGATCGTTAAAGTCATCTGATTTACGCTACTACTTGTCTTGATAATGAGAGAACATCTACTGGCGTTCGCCAGGATGATATGTTACCTGCGGTGCAAACGAGTATTTCCCCTTTACGTAAAGGTATAACCAGGGCTCGGATTTTGTGGCGAGTTATCTTTTAACTGGTGCCTGTACTCGGGAGTAATTGGTGCACGTCCTCGGGAGACAGTTCGGGTTTGAATTCCCCGTTGGCCACCCTCAAAATGATTTTCCATAGTTTCCTATTTCAACTCCTTACAAATCGGAACAACTTCAAATACTCCAGACGGCAGCGGGGGCTATTATACTATTATTATAATGTATGCAATTAATTTCTACTAATATTTCAGGATGTATGATTATATTTTAGTTTTATTCAAGTTGTGTGATACAATTGTCTCTGATTCATCTGCATACACTGTATATTAGTTTTTGTGGCCCATGGTTCATGGTGTAAACAAGCTTTGAAGATCAAGTATCAAGTCATTTTCTTTACTTTTAAATCATTTTTTTAAAATTTTACGTCAATGTTTTGTCATTTTCAGCAAATTATTTTGTAAAATACAGGCAGTAACTTTGGTTTCACCTGTATTTAAGTCTCAGTTAGAAATCGGATTTGAATGCTTGGTATTCTCAAGCCCAGGGTTGCTACCTTCCCATTCCTAGTCCGTACAATTACATCTACACCCACAGATTAGACTCCCACAGGATGATACTTGCAAGCTCACCCCATGGGGAATAGAGGGAAACGCAGGGACAGAACCACCGAGCAGAACATGTTCTCTGACACTCCCGGCACTAAATGGCATACGCTTAGAAAGAAACATTATTAATCATGATGTAATATTTTGAGATTATGCCGTGTAATAAACTATATAAATACACTCAGCTTGCGTTTCGAAAGGTACCTTGCCTTTCTTCATCACGAGAATACAGAAAATGAAAACACGACACATCAATGGTTGCTTAGAGAAAGCAACAAAGAACTTAGTGTCCTAAGATGTAATAGGGAAGCCATTTTAGCCCCATGCTAGGGCAACGAATTGCAGCAGTAAAGCCTAACTTTCTGATGGTTCTGATAATAGGTGGCCATGATTCACTGAGATAAAATAATAATAATAATAATAATAATAATAATAATAATAATAATAATAATAATAATAATAATAATAATCGTATGGCCTCAGCTACCGTGTGAAGACATTTCAATTTGACGCCATCTGGCTGTCTGCTCGTCAATTTCGACGTTCCGTTTTACTCTAGGCCCCCACTAGATGGCAGACCGAGTAAACCGAAACTCTCTTGGGCGTCTATGGCTGAGATTTAATTAATTTTGTCGGGTAAACACCAAATGTGTCACCAGAGATCTTTTACATGCCGACATCGTACGACATGGAGTGTCGAATGGACTTTTTTCCACCCTTCAAAAATCCGACTACCTCTGCCGGGTCTGAACCCGCTATCTTGGGATCTGGAGGCCGACACTCTACCGCTGATCCACAGAGGCAGCTATTCACTGAGGTTATAAGCCTGTATCACGGTTGACATTATCTGAATGTTAACGTATTTCAACTGCCTCCCTGATGATTCTGGGGCGATATTGTTTTATAGGGCAGGAATATCCACTCTTTTGAACATGACATCATTTCCAGGTGTTAAAGCATGATCAGCAAAAGCTGATTTATCAGGTTGGTTGAATGTGATACACATATTGTGTTCTTTAATGCGAGTATTTATCGTTCTTGCCAACGGCCGTAGCCGTGTTGAAACACCGGATCCCGTGAGATCTCCGAAGTTAAGCAACATTGGGCGTGGTCAGGAGTTGGATGGGTTACCACGCGCTGTTTGGGGGGGGGGGTAAGGGAATGGAGGAACGAAAAGGAACTGGCCACCCTACTGCACGTGAACTCCGGCTCAAGAACACCTCTGCGGAGGTTCGGACCTGCCTTCGGGCATAATAACCCTTACCTTACCTATATCGTTCTTGAAGTCTGCCCATTATAAACTTTGCCACAAGTACAGGGGCTAAAATGGCGTCCCTGTTGATGACTGAAAGTAAGTACTGGTCTCTTAAACCATTTTATAGTAATTAACACCTACTTATGGCACCAGTTTAAGTTCTTTGTTGCTTTCTCTTAGCAATCATTGATGCGTCGTGTTTCCGTTTGCTATATTCTCCTGATGAAGAAAGGCAAGGCACCTTTCTAAACGCGCGTTGAATGTTTCGCTGTTTATATAGTTTATTACACGGCATCATCCCAAAATATTACGTCACGAAAGTCTAAGTGATAATATAAGAAAAACAGTATCGTAAGTACAAACATGCTCTGAACATCAAGCAGTACTGAATGTCACCAGCAACCTGTCACTGCAACGACAAGGATGTAGCAAGATGGAGCTACAGCCCACACCGCGATGGAGTCACTTGCCCTTCTGCAACAACACTTTGAAGATCGCTTGATTTCCCATACCATTCTCACTCTTCGGATCTCACGTTCCCAGATGCCTACATATGGGGTATGCAGAATGAATCCGTTTTTGAATCAGATAATCCATCGAGGAATGTTCCCAAATTACCCAGAGTCAGATACGTGTTACATCTTATAATGACGTATTTCCATGTTCAGAGCATGTTTGTAATCTCAGTACTGTTCGTTTTACTGCATAAAATATTAACACTGATCATTTTTCCGTATTACAGAACTGAGTATCAAGTCATTTTCTTTACTTTTAAATCATTTTTTTAAATTTTACGTCAATGTTTTGTCATTTTCAGCAAATTATTTTGTTAAATACAAACAGTAACTTCCGTTTCACCTGTATTTAAGTCCCAGTTAGAAATCGGATTTGAATACTTGGGTCTCTACAGGATACGTCTCCACGACATCGCTATCGCCGCAAGACGTGGTTCAGTAACCATACTCCGCAGTCATTCATATAGCATTTGACGAGCTGTATTTCCAAATTTATTTCTGATCTCTGCGATTTTTTTTATTTCTATCTTGCACATACTAGCAAATTCACCAACGACTTTGAAGACGTAATAATTATTTTGTTTTCGATATGCTTTGTCTTTTGGCAGCCGCCTCATGAGGGAAGTAGTACTAACAATTAACAATAACAATAGTGAAGGGTCCGAAGATATTTTCGTGAATAATTTATCCCGGTTATTATCCGATAGACGATAAATATGTAGGTCTAAATGTCATAAACGGTGGGAAATTGCAAGTCCTAAAACTTTTATTGTAATTTTTTTCGACATACCTAACAAACGAAGATATTTAAGAAAAGCCAGTTTGATTCCCCTCTACTCCACACGATAACTCTAACGTCATATGCACCGGAAAACACACCCTAGAACGGGCAGATTCCGAATAAGGAGTTTGGTTGACATACCTGCCGTTTTCAAGTTGAGGAGAACAGACAGAGAGATATCTGAACGAAAGGACCTTCAGATCATGTATGTAACAAATAATAAAAAAAACATTTGCTGAAGTAATAATTGTACAGCCACGTGATCCTTAACGATTCTGTTTATATACATGATTAAGTGAAATTCGCACACTCGGGCGTCAC
The DNA here is from genome assembly GCF_040414725.1 of Anabrus simplex. Classification (NCBI taxonomy): domain Eukaryota; kingdom Metazoa; phylum Arthropoda; class Insecta; order Orthoptera; family Tettigoniidae; genus Anabrus; species Anabrus simplex. The sequence goes on along the minus strand of NC_090267.1, from coordinate 387,558,392 downwards.
AGCGCGACTCCTCACATGCCAGCAATAAAAAAAATGTATCTCACAAAAGTTCGTACTTCGAGTATATCCGGCAGAAAAAGGACGTTGAAGAGTGGCAATCTGGCAACACTGTAACCACATGTAGGGCAACTACCTCTGTCAGCACATATTATTCGTGCTGTACAGTTAGTGCAGTGGATAGAGTTTTGGTTTAGTATGCAGGAGGTCGAGGAGTCGATTCTGGGTTGAAGCGTATGTTTTTTATTTATTTACTTTTTATTTTATTTCGTAAACGAACGAACTAATCTATGAGACCATTGGAAGAGGTTGCGAATAATTCACGCCCAGGACGTGTAAAGGGCGTCTTTCAAAGCTGATCAATGAAAACGAATGTTCGTCCATTTCTAGGATCGTAGTATGTAAGTGCAAATGGTTTCTAGAGGACCCGCTGCAATCGCTGTTGACGATTAAGATGCCAGATACCATACCACTTGGACTACATTTCTTTCCTTCTTAATCTGTTTATTGTCCAGGGTTGGTTTTTCCCTCGGACTTAGCGAGGGATCCCACCTCTACCGCCTCAAGGGCAGTGTTCTGGAGCTTCAGACATCGGATCGGGGAGTACAACTGGGGAGAATGATCAGTACCTCGCCCAGGCGGCCTTACCTGCTATACTGAACAGGGGCCTTGGTGGGGGATGGGAAGATTGGAAGGGATAGACAAAGAAGAGGGAAGGAACCGGCCGTGGCCTTAAGTTAGGTACCATCCCGGCATTTGCCTGGAGAAGTGGGAAACCACGGAAAACCACTTCCAGGATGGCTGAGGTGGGAATCGAACCCACCTCTACTCAGTCCCGAGGCTGAGTGACCCTGTTCCAGTCGTCGTACCACTTTTTAAATTTCGTGGCAGAGCCGGGAATCGAACCCGGGCCTCCGGGGGTGGCAGCTAATCACACTAACCAATACACCACAGAGGCGGACTCATAGAGTAGTACCAACTATTATTCTTGCCTCGTTCAGGTCCATTACATTTCGTTAGGGCCTTACGTTACCAGTAGGCCTAGCAAAGTATTTGTTGTGTCCAGCGTTACAAAATGTTGTAAATGTAGGATACATGTGACCTAAGGTACGGTGTCTTACTGTATTACAGTATGTAATGTCCGATGGAAATTTGCAAACAAAAAAATGCGCCTCAACCCAGTATCGACCTCCTGCATGCCAACCTAAAACTCTATCCACTGCACCAACTGTACAGCACGGGTAATATTTGCTCACAGAGGTACTTGCCGTACATGTGGTTACAGTGTTGCCAGATTACCACTCTTCAACGTCCTTTTTTTTTCCTGATATACTCGCAGGACGAACTTTTGTAAGATACATTTTTTATTGCTGGCATGTGAGGAGTCGTACTGCGACGCCCGAGTGCGCGAATTTCGCTTCACTCTGTATATCTTGGACTACCGAACAAGTTGGCTGTACGGTTAGAGTCGTGTAGTTGTGAGCTAGCTTTCTGGAGATCGTGGGTTCGAATCCCACCGTCGGCAGCCCTGATGATGGTTTTCCGCGGTTTCCCATTTTCATACCAGCCAATATCTTCTGTACCTTAATTAAGGCCCCGCCGTTACCTTCCCATCCTTGCGTCACCGAAAACTTTCGATGTATTAGTGCGGTATTAAACCACTAGCAAGAAAGTGGCAAAAATATAATATGTGGTAAAGTCTTTGCTTCTTTTCTTAAATATAAAGTTGAATATAAAGCTTGAATTGTGAGAAGAAAATAGATAAGTAAGATAATAGGATAGTTACTTTTAGATAGGCCTATGCTTCAAAGTGAAAACCACCGTCTTCACATTCGTCGATTGAACTGGTGATTCCTTTAGAAGATATGTTCGACCTACTCAGCCTCGTACGCTGATAGTTCCCTCAGGATATCGCTCGTCCCTTCGCGGATATTGGGCTGTCCCTGTTATCCATCTCAGATGCACGAGGATATCAAACCTTCCACTGGGACATGACAGTCGTTCTTATCCCACAAGGCAACGTATTGAAGCCTTTAAAATGGCTTGGTATTCATTCTTAAACTAAGCGCTTCGAAGTTATTGTTGAGAAAAATGAAATATGAATTTAGTTCACATTTCATAACTGAGACTTTTGTATTATTGTACAGATACGAATGAAAGTTTTATAAACGATTTGAATAAAAGAATTGTAGTTTTAATATAATTGCCTGTGAGCTTGCATCCGGGAGATAGTAGGTTCGAATCCCACTATCGGCAGCCCTGAAGATGGTTTTCCGTGGTTTCCCATTTTCACACCAGGAAAATGCTGGGGCTGTACCTTAATTAAGGCCACGGCCGCTTCCTTCCAACTCCTAGGCCTTTCCTATCCCATCGTCGCCATAGGACCTATCTGTGTCGGTGCGACGTAAAGCCCCTAACAAATATATATATAATTGCCGAATATCCAACATGGTTTTCTTAAAATAATTCCAAGGTCTTCCGCTAGGTACCATGATGGGTGATCAGCAGAATCGTCCCGATTCTCTCAGTTCTAAGGCCCCTACTACGGTCTGCGTGGCAGTAGGTATCATTGCTACTAGCGTTTAAGCGGGAGAATCGCCTGATTCGAGCGAGTTAGCGTACTTTCACGGCGGTAGTGTGAAGTTAGTATGAGGTGTGGCTTGCAGCTTTGTTGTTAAAAACCTGACGGCGTTACCTTCGCCGTACAACATTTAATATAATAATCAATATAATGCCATGTCCAGCTCCTTGGCTGAGTGTTTAGCCTAAATAATTTCGGTTCAGAGGGTCCCAGGTTCGATTCCCGACCTAGTTGGGGATTTTAGCTGCGTTTATTTAATTTCTAAGGCTCCGGGATCGTATGTATTAATACTTATCTTCATCCACGTACAACGCACTACACTACCAACCACCACAAACGTACGCATTAGTGAATACTTCCCTCCAGATAGGGTTGGTGTCAGAAAGGGCATTCAACCTTAAAATTGGGTGAAATTCATATCAGGTGCCGACCCGAATAAAGCTGGGTAAAAAGACTGAGATGAATTAGAATATGAATCAATGTACTGTCATGCCTGCTAGGAGACGTCCCCGTATTAGCAGCCGATTCTATAGAGGCTCATCTGAGAGGAACCGAGCCTAGAGTGTTCCAATGGCAACTGCTAGTTCACAAAGTTTGACTGCAGTTTCACCCCCAGGTAGGCTACCTTAGAACCATGAATGTGCAACACTTGCAGCACAAACTGTCGTATACCAAGTTCCTTGTACACAACATAAAGTTCAATAGTTTTACACAGTATTTACAAGAAATATAATGAAACTTGTCTTGAAGCTTGATTGATTGCATGCAGTTAATGCTGTTATTAAATGCTAGATGGTAAGTTTGTGGTACACATATATATTTACAAAGAGAGAGTCCTACTATATACACATTAAAACCTATCTTGAGGAGATTGTCTATTCCACTGGGAAATGTCCTTGGATAGTAGAAAACTATCTGCTGTGGGATAACAAGTGTAACTTGTAGAGAGAGACGCGTTTAATATAATGCTGGTATTGGACTTAGACTTGCAAGGAACTTGCATCAATATCTTAATTCGCAGAATGCTAAGATAGTCGTAGGAGCACTGGTCAGGACTTGAGAGTGTAGCAGAATGCTTGACTCGGGGCTCGACGTGGCTACGGGCATCAGGGAAGATGAGGCAATGTCCGGAGATGAGACCTCACAACCAGCAATCAGTCCACCTGTTCAAGACACATTTTTAAGAGGAATGCCTCCGTGTTTGACTTGCGGTGTGGTCTGGTCGTTGGACACTGGGGTAGTCCTCGGTAAGGCGAGGAACGTCGCTCCTTATATAGCGCTGGCTGACGTCACCGACGAGCATGCCAGGCGCAGTGCAGTCGTCTCGTAGGCTCTGGAAACATCAGTGATGCGGCGGGTTGCGGAGCTTGTAGGCGCGGAGCTGAGCGCGGAGGACACACACAACACAAACCACTGGCAATATTTAATTTACTAATATGTCAGATGCCCTTGGTTCATTATTATAGCTAATTGAGGTCTCAGGGAGCCAATTTCGATATAATTATTGCTGAATTCTTTGGTGATAAAAGTTCACGATTTTCGTAGGATGTGATAAAAGTTCATTATGATACGAAGAAATTCTGTCTTTCAATAAACTGGCTGTAAGTTATCAGAACATACTTATATTTCTTAATAATGTTATGAAACACGAACAGGTTACTACATTCGGCTACTCATTTTAAGTGAACACAGGGCAACCTCGATATCTCGAATTATCTCGGTTGCTAAATTTTATTTCGAGTTATCGAAATTTCGAGATGAAGGGACTACCGTTTTCGAGCATGAATAGCAAATAATTCAATCATATGTATCTACGGACTTTTACTGAATACATTATTTTGAACAGTATTTAGAAAATACACAAACAAACTCTATTTTACGGTATCGACGTTGTTGTTAATGTTTGTTGTTTTAAGGGGCGTAACATCGAAGGTCATCGGGCCTTTTACGGTATCACTTTAATTATAACTGATATTATAGTAACATTTTAGAAGACAGCTTACAGTACATACAGTGGAGAAACAAGAAACACATCTCGGCTAACACCTCTAGAAAAAAAATCCGTTAGTCTCTTCTGTTTTTTACTGTTAACCTCTCCTCCCTTCACGTTGCAACTTCCCGTCAATACCACGCAGTCGAGATTCGTAAATGGAGCTTTTCATCCGCGACTTCGAGGATTGCATTCGTACGTGAACGGTAATGAATTCACACCCGAGAAACAGCGATGATTCGCAAATTTTCCGATCATTAGAAGTTTTAGTTTTTCGGTTCCCGACATATTAGCTCCCATGATCACAGCAAACCTTTCTTTACTTGCTAATAGTTCCTCACAAACCACAAATGCCGTATTGCACAGTTAATGCTTCTGCTTCAAGGGAGAAAATGTTTGCTTCGAGACATCTAGGAATTCGTGTAACCGAATTTCGAGTAATAGAGCAAGAAGTACTCGTGAATAATGGGACAAACGGCCGGTAAATTGAAGTTACTTCGAGATACTGAAAATTAGAGATATCGATTTTCGACTGTACATTGTTCTCAGTATGAACATCGGAATCTAGAAGTTCTTGTTCTTCTCCTTCTTCTTTATCTGTTTACCCTCCAGGGTCGGTTTTTCCCTCGGACTCAGCGAGGGATCCTCCCTCTACCGCCTCAAGGGCAGTGTTTTGGCGCTTCAGACTCTGGGTCGGGAGATACAACAGGGGAGGATGATCAGTATCTCGCCCAGGAGGGCTCACCAGCTATGCCTAACAGGGGCCTTGCTGGGAGGATGGGAAGACTGGAAGGGATAGACGATGGAGAGGGAAGGAAACGGCCGTGGCCTTAAGTTAGGTACCATCCCGGCATTTGTCTGGAGGAGAAGTGGTAAACCGCGGAAAACCACTTCCAGGATGGCTGAGGTGGGAATCGAACCCCCCTCTACTCAGTTGACCTCCCGAGGCTGAGTGGACCCTGTTCCAGCCCTCATACCACTTTTCAAATTTCGTGGCAGAGCCGGGAATCGAACCCGGGCCTCCGGGGGTGGCAGCTAATCGCACTAACCACTGCACCACAGAGGCGAACATCTAGAGGCTCAACATCATCATTGTCTTCCTTCTTTCCTTCATACACCAACAGCGAGTCGTAAATCAGAGGAATATTCTTACTTACTCTCTGAAGTTGTAAGGCAGGTATAGTCCATTTTAATCTGACAAACTCCTGAGGTTTTCGTACTTCTAGAATACTGATGCTGTTATTTTTCTGAGCCACCGAATGAAATGGCCGTACGGTTAGGATAGAAAAGCTGTGAGCTTGCATTCGGGGAATTGTGGGTTCCAATCCCAAGGACGGCAGCTCTGGAGGTGGTTATCCGTTGTTTCCCATTTTCACACCAGGAAAATGCTGAAACCGTACGTTAATTAAGACCACGGGCGCTACCTTTCCAGCCCTAGCCCTTTCCAATCCTTCCGTCACCGGAAATCCTCGATGCGTTAGTGCGACGGTAAACAAGGAGAAATTTCTGAGCTAGTGAATGCCACATACATATAGCAAAGCGGATGCCTTAACTGGATTATGTATGATATATAATGAGGGGCTGCCCAGCCGAGGAAGTAAGCGTGTGCTTATTTCACTCGGAAGGATAAGGGTTCGATTCCCCATCAGGGAGTCGACAAATTTAAGAAACGATATTTCTACTTCTGGAGCGGCAAATGGCCCTTCAAGACTGCACCAGAAATGAATACCAGATTTATTTGTGAGGGGTAACGGCGGCCGGGGTTAGAGCTAACCACTTTGTCACACTTCGACCCTTCCATTCCCCCAACGGCCTTCATGGCCTGTACGGATATGTCAGTCAGTCAGTCAGTCAGTCAGTCAGTCAGTCAACAATGGTCTGCATTTAGGGCCATCACCATGTGGCATATTCTCTATCAATTGTTTCCCTAACTTTTCTTAAATGTTTTCAAAGAACTCGTAAATTTATTGAACATTTTCCATGATAGTTTATTCCAGTCCCTTACTCCTTATCCTATAAATGAATATTTGCCCATTGTCCTCTTGAATTTCAACTTTGACTTCATGATCTTTTCAATTTTCAAAAAATCGGGTCAAGCTTATTCGTCTACAAATCTAATTCCACGTCATCTCTTCACCAACAACTCGAAACATCCATGTAGTCGAACATCGCGTCTTCTTGCTTCCTAATCTTCCCAGCCCAAAGTTTGCGACATTTTCGGAACACTACTCTTTTGGCGGAAATCACCCAGAAGGAATTGCGCTGCTTTCCTTTGGATCTTTTCCAGTTTTCGGATCAAGTAGTCATGATGTGGGTCCCACTCTCTGAAACCATATTCTAATTGGGGTCTTAACAGAGACTTGTACACCCTGTCTTCTACATTGTTACTACAACCCCTAAATACTCTCATAACCATGTAAAGAGATCTATAACCTTTCTTAAAAACCTCATTAATATAATTACCCATAATTATATACATTTATTTTCGTGTGACTATTTCTTGCCGAGTGCAGCCCTTGTAAGGCAGACCCTCCGATGAGGGTGGGCGACATCTGCCATGTGTAGGTAAATGCGTGTTATTGTGATGGAGGATAGTGTTGCGTGTGAGTTGCAGAGTTGTTGGGGACGGCACAAACACCCAGACCGCGGGCCTTTGGAATTAACCAAAGAAGGTTAAAATCCCCAACCCGGCCAGGAATCGAATCCGGGACCCTATGAACCGAAGGGCAGTACGCTGACCATTCAGCCAACGAGTAGAACATTCCTTATATTAACACCTAAGTACTTAGTGTTCCCCGTGAGGTACAATCACCCCATCAACACAGTAATTAAAACTGAGAGAACATTTCTCCTTAGGGAAACTTATAACTTGACTTACCATTCCATTTAGCATCATATCATTGTTCACTGTCCATCTCACAACATTGTCATGGTCCCCACTACTTTGCTTTGTGATATACTGTTCATTGAGCTGTATTGGTTGAACTACGAGCGACTGCTTAATGTTCTTTAGCCAAGTCGCACCACGATAGACGTGCCTGTGTTCGACCTGTTTACTATAAAATATGAAACTGGTTTAAACGAACAGAACACATTACAGTACTTATCTTAGTTCAACCAATTAAAAATCTTACATTGTTCTATTCATGCGGATTTAGGTGCCACATAAATCGAATAGTAAACTTAGGAGGAGGAACTGTTCTCTTCGCATTACATTTAAACCTGGTATGTTCGCCAGACTTACTTCAAATGACTCTGGAAATGATGTCCCTTGTCAAGGTAAGATTTTTTTCCTTTTCATTTCTCCAGTGTCTTTCACTTCAGATTTTTTAATATTTAATCCTAATAGTTGTTAGAAATAACAAGCGTTGCAGTTTTAATAATTTTAATAATATGCTTATTAATAATAATAACATTCCTCGAAGAAAACTTTGAAAATCCGTGGCCATCATAACCACCAGATATACGTCGAGTCCTCAACCCGAAATATGGTCGGATGCCATGTCATCCGTCCTCGAAAACGAGAAATCTCGCATGCTATTGTCATATAAAGCTTCATTATAAGTAAAACAACCAGAGAACATTTTACTTCCCACCACAGAAGGTACTTCAGTTCCTTCTGCTTGTTCAGAAGTTTGGCCAGCTTAGACTCACGTCGGCTAAAATGTATTTCCCATCAAACTTGCATCTGTCGATACATCACCCTCGCAGTAGGACATACGATGTAAGACATGGATCTTAGTGCACTGAAGCTTTACACAGGATATTCCGCGCTCCATTCTCTGTGAAAAAATGTTATTTATGGCAGTCGTCCTTATCTGTTTCCGATCACTACATGTACAATATGTCAGGAAAAAGAACGAGAAAGGAAATTTACTTGGCATCAGGCCAGTGAACAACAAACATGTTAGTAAATTTATATTCTAAAGGCTGCTTGCTTATGCCCATAATATCGAGAGAGATATTTCTGTGGGGAACACGGGTGCTGTAGTGAGAAAATCTGTGGAAAGAGATCGGAAGTTTTAGAGAAGTTATGGTCGATACCACAGTTGAGATTTACTGCTTAGATTTAGTGGCCGAGTTCCTCATACATCTTGGCAGCATCGATCGTCCAGACGTTCTCTTCCCAAGTGGCTATTCTTCTTGTCAATTTAAGATTTCATCCTTGTTTCTCCAGTGTCCTTCACTTCAGATTTTCCATTTTGAATCCTAATAGTTGTTAGAAATTACAAACTTTCTCTATGTGTGGTCGTTTTTCTTTAAAATATAAATACTACTAATAATAATACCAAGTGGTTGACTGCCCGGTTGCTCAAGCTGTTACCTTACATTCGGAAAATTATGGGTTCGAATTCTACCATCGACAGCTCCGATGAGTGCAAAATAGACGGCTCGAAGTTGTTCTGAAATCAGTACAACACAAATATTTTTTCCTAATATAATAAATTAATAGGCCTATTTAAAACATGTACCTGCTAAAAGCTATTGTATTCATCCAGCAAGAAGGTGATTATGTGGTAACTGTCAGCTTGCATTCAAGAGTTAGTGGATTCGAACCCCACTGCTAGCAACCCTGAAGATGGTTTCGCATTTTCACACCAGGCAAATGCTGGGGCTCTACCCATCGCCCAGATGAGGGCGGTCTATGTCGGTGTGACGTAAAACAAATAGCAAAAGAAAACAGGTACTAGATGGTAACAATAATGTTATTCCCACTAACTACTTTTGCGGGTTTCGGAGACGCCGAGATGCCGGATTTCAGTCCCACAGGAGTTCTTTTACCTGCCAGTAAATCTATCGATACGAGGCATTAAATGGTGTGGAATATGATAACCTATAATACTTGTCCGTATCATGTGTTTACTTTGGATAAAGTTCCAAACAAAAAGTTCAGTAGATTCCATACGTACTGAGTTAGTAGCTGCAAGGTTCGAGTCACGTATCTGTCAACTTGCATTCGGGAGATGGTGGGTTCGAACCCGACTGCCAGTAACCCTGAAGATAGTTTTCTGTGGTTTCCCAATTTCACACCAGGCAAAAGCTGGGGCTGTACCTTAATTAAGGACATGGCCGCTTCCTTCCAACTCCTAGCTCTTTCCTATCCCATCGTCGCCGTAAAACCTATCTTTGTCGGCGCGATGTAAAGAAAATTGTAAACATAAAAATTAGTAAAATCCATACATTAGTCAACTAGTCCAGTTTGGTTCTGTTCATGACACATTGGGAGCAGTGTTTATTCTTAAGGATTATAAATTATTCTTGCTCATTCTGTGCATGTAATATAACATTCTCCGGGAATAAATTGTTTTCTCTACAGTGTGAATGTGGAGCTGATAGACAGACTGTTCAGCACATCACTCAGGAGTTGTTTATATATGCTTGCGCAGGAGACCCGACATACTTCCTGTTTTTTAACACCCTAGGCAATTGAATATGTCCGGAGTTTATACGTTTTAAAGTGTAGTAACTTTATTTTAATATGCATTCAATGTATTGCAAAGCCATATGCCCCATAATAATAAAAATAATAATAATAATAATAATAATAATAATAATAATAATAATAATAATAATAATAATAATAATTTCGTATGGCTATTTCTAGCCGAGTGCAGCCCTTGTAATGCAGACCCTCCGATGAGGGTGGGCGGGATCTGCCATGTGTTGGTAACTGCGTGTAATTGTAGTGGAGGATAATGTTATATGTGGTGTGCGAGTTACAGGGATGTTGGGGACAGCACAAATACCCAGCCCCCGGGCCAATGGAATTAACCAATTAAGGTTAAAATCTCCGACCTGGCCGGGAATCGAACCCGGGACCCTCTGAACCGAAGGCCAGTACGCTAACCAGTCCGCCAACGAATCGGACATAACAATACATTTCACGAAAAATATTTCGAAAATCCGTGACCATCATAATCACCAGAATGTCGAGTCCTCAGCCCGAAATATGGTTAGGTGTTGAATAGGTTCACCATCAGCTGTCGTGGATAGCTTAGGTGTCACTGATATAACGTAATATGTAAATGAGGAGTGAGATTGTTTCCCGTTACTTTCCTCACCGAGCTAGACAGTGCTATGTGTCAGTCTGACGAGTCCACTGAAATGTACACACCCTTCGATCTTGCGAGTGAAATGTTCACACCATTCATGACAGAGATTGGCTGTGTGAGGAGTGGCCTTACCAACATTGCTCATACCTGTCACTTTCGTACTGTCAAAGCTAAGGATGAGGCTGACACAGGTCAGTGAAAGTTACAAATTAGTTCTAGCCCACGCACAAGATACAGAGCACTGTAAGCACCATGTCGCATGAATCTGGTTGTAATGACCGGAATATATCAGTAAATGCCGGGCTGAATAGTTCAGGTGGTAGAGCGCTGGCCTTCTGATCTCAACTTGCTGGGTTCAAACTCGCCTCAGCTCGATAGTATTTGAAGGTGCACAATCTTCATATCTCTTGATTCTCCGGCACGTTAAACAACTCCTGCGGGACAAAATTCAATCACCTCGGAGTCTCCGGAAACGATAAAAGTAGTTAGTGGAACGAGAAACTAAAAACATTATAATTAGTATCAGTAAATCCACTGACATAGGCTTTTCGTATTTAAGCACTTTCAAATGTCGACCGAATGTACTCGTAGGCGACCTAGCAACCTCAAGTACGTGACACGAGTATCCAACCAGCTACTCTACAGATGGTCATGAAGGCGTGGATTATTATTATTTGTAACTTTCTAAACTTGCTGCGGAATGTGAAATGCAAGAGACAACATTTTGAATGACTCGCCTCAGAAGTTTATATACTTACTACGGTAGCCGAGATGCAATTTTTAAAGGGGCAGGTAGAGCAAACAGTAACTAAATGACTCCTTTCTTACACGTCTCAGGCCTCATCATATTCTGACGCCAAAAATTTGAAGGCCTCCGCGTACTGAACGGCGACACAAAAGCAGGAAATTGCCCATAAACTTGAGAAAAGAGAATTCATATCCAATAACCTTGTCATATCACCATCAAATGATACAAAGGATGTGCGTCAAGAAGATTTTCAAGAAGACTGGTGTCTAGTTAAAAACTGGAGCATGTTACAGCAACTTGTTAGTTTGAATCCACGTATTACACTTGCAATTTTTAATAATATAAAATATACAAAAATAATATTATTATCCATATATCTACGAAAGCACATGCTATATAATAACTTCGTGTGGCTATTTCTAGCCGAGTGCAGCCCTTGTAAGGCAGACCCTCCGATGAGGGTGGGCGGCATCTGCCATCTGCGTGGAGGATAGTGTTATGTGTGGTGTGTGAGTTGCAGGGATGTTGGGGACAGCACAAACACCCAGCCCCCGGGCCGTTGGAATTAACCAATGAAGGTTAAAATCTCCGACCCGGCCGGGAATCGAACCCGGGACCCTCTGAACCGCAGGCCAGTACGCTGACCATTCAGCCAACGAGTCGGACTACGAAAGCACATGCTGAAAAGCACGAAAAATTCCAAACCATTGGTATAATATCTGAAGTGTTTACACTTTTAACTCAAATTATTTACAGAAGAATGGAAATAGAAGTTGAAGCTGAATTGGGAGCAGACGTATAGATGCCAAAAACGTAGAAATACACGAAATAATACAACTTTTAGATTCTGAATGTGACTGGACTCAAGTACTCGTGAGGAAGGATTAATTAATAACTATAATGATATAAATGTAGGGATGTGAAAGAGAAGCAACAGTTCAGAATGGAATGATGCAGGGTTTCAGACTGTCTTTCTACATTTGTAATGTTAATGCAGATAATCAGCGGTGACATAAAAACAAACCTACTGCACTTGCTTCTAGTTCTTAGCAACATTGTTCCACGAGTTCTACGGTGCATGAATAATCTTGTCCGAGAACATAAAATACAGGCCAGTGGAATCAGTTCCGATTCACATCCATAGAATCGCAACTCGACTGAAATCCAAACAACAACCTCTGCTGTTGGCTCAAAAATTGATTTAAGATAATTGCTCAGAACTGCGAACCTGGAATGAAGAATGGACTAGGTTGTACTGATAAGGCCTCGATGCGATCTTCGACCTTACGCAGTCCCCTACCGATTTCACCTTCCCACCTTACCACTAAATTGAGTGAACACCGGGCATGGAAGAAGTGGTTTTCCGATGCATTCTTGGGGTCTACGGCCTTCTCCAAACTGCATCTGAGGGAAAGAATTCCAGGCAATGCGATGTATCACATTCAGGTGTCCACACAGAGCCTTCTTCCGAACTATCGATGACATCCCAATTTAGTTCACGTTTTTCATATGTTAATTTATCTATATACATCTTTTGCTTTATTTTACATTTTTGTATTTGCCCTTCTCTTTCTGTATTGTATCTCTCAATTTCTGTATTGTGTTTTCATACTGCTCTTTCTTCCTCAATTTATGCGCGGCTAAACTTGTACCATAAACTAAGTAAATAAAATGAAATTTAAATTTATAGAATCATATTTCTGTCTGAACTTCTAAAATCTTTGGTTTCGTTGTCACTCAAAGTCGGCTTCAGTTTAATGTCTGCTTATGTGTCACAGCACAATGGGAAAATTTCTGGGTGGTATTTCATGAAGTATGGTAAAGGCGATGCCGATTTTACGATCTTAGCTATAGTACTCCTTTTGTGACTTGTGTTAAAGGGAAAGAAGGAGGCGTTGTGAGGAAGACCTGAACACAAAACGAAGGATCATCGCGAATATCTTCCTCAATATCAGTCCGTTCGAAATAAAAGACTACTTCTACAGTAAGTCTATAATACGCGTCATCACCTATCTTCTGTATATTCATTCTTACGACAAACGATGTTTTCTTCAAAATTTACGTTACACAGATTGGTCTTACGGCGACGATGGGATAGGAACCCATATTTTACCTGGTTTGAAAGTGGAATACCACGGAAAACCATCTTCAGGGCTGCCGACATTGCGGTTCGAACACACTATCTCCCGATTGCAAGCTGATAGTTATATAACCCAAACCGCACTGCCACTTGTTCGGTGACGACGAAAGATATTCTATTGGCTCCTCTTCATATCTGAATAATTTCAAGCATCAAGTTCGCCGTTACAATCTGCGTCTATCTACATACGCCATGGTCTCCCTCTACTGTACTTCTCATACCCGTCATGGCTGAGCCGAGTATTATCCTAGGTATTCTAGGTATCCTAGGTATTATCCTCAATTCGTCTCACACGACCCTACAACCAAAGCCGGTTCATACATATAGCTTCATCCATCCTGTTTATTCCTAACTTAGACTCTACACCGACATCACAGTTGCTCTCCTGCCATTGTTCCCATCGGTTATTATTACAAATCATTCTCGCTACCTTCAAATCCGTTCATTCCTGCTTATGAATAAGATTTCATGAGTCCATCCAACTTTCATTTCCGTACAGATAAGTTGGTCAGAAAAAATAATGTGAAGATCATATCTTATAGAATGATTTTGATTGCAAATAATAGTTACTAGACCATAATGTGTCTTTGGAAATTACATCCTGTACGACAAGATAACCAGACAGTTAGCTCAGTGCGTTGCGGCACGGTCATTTATGGCTTCGAGTTCTGGACTCGGAAGGGAGGTGGGCTCGAATACCCCGTCGACAATTCTCGAAATGGTTTTCCGTGGTTTTCCTTTGAACTCCAGACAAATGTCGAGACGTTACATTTCTTAACAGTACGTCCGCTCCTTTCCCATTTTTAGCTCACAGAAAACATCCTCTTACAACGGCACGTATAGCTCATCCCCATGGGGTGTGCCTGAAAAGCATCCACAGAACTGACGAGACGAATATGTCCTCAGACAACACTCCCGGCACTGAAAGCCATAAGCTTAAGGAAAACAGACGGAAGTAGTGTTCAGTGCTGAAATTGTCAACTTCTCGTTCTTATTCCTACCTAATAAATATTCCAATGTATTTTACTACGAATGCCCTGCATGTGAAAGCCATTTCTTTAGACTGAGTAATTCATGCGTTTCTCGGTCTAGAAAGCTAAGAATAACGGCCGAAAGGACTCATCGTGCTGACCAAGCTTCACCTGGTGATCTGCAGGCCTTCGATCTGAGCAGCGATCACTTGGTAGGCCGAAGCCCATCAGGGCTGTAGCACAATAATGATTTTAAATTTATTTAATTCCCCCTTAATTTTCTTCCGTACAATAATTTCTTTGGGATCTGAGGCAGAAGAAAACATGTTGAAGTGGGACATATGGGGCGAGTTAAGTGCTTCGAGACTGTCTTCAGACTGGGAGGATTCCTAACAACAGCCACGATCTTTCACGGTACTAGTATGGCCTCATTTCAAAAGACTCAGTCCACTTGAGTTGAACAACCTTTATTCAATTGGAAGAAGTTAGACTGTTGAATATGATGGAAGAAACAGATTCTCTTCCTGCACATATCCTAATTGTCAAAAACCACCCATTGTAGAGTTATGAATATAACATATTTTCAATGGCAATAGATTTTAAGTGAGGCCATGTATCGATATTTTTTCCACGGGCGTCTTTTTACGTGCTGGAAGCAAACTTTTTTTTTTACAACTTTGCTTTACGTCGCACAGAACAGATAGGCCTTATGGCGACGATGGGATAGGAAAGGGCTAGTAGTGGGAAGATGTATTGGGGCTAATCGCCTGTGTTGTTCACTAATAAACCAATAAACCAATAAACCAATAGTAGTGGGAAGAAACGACCAGGGCCTTAATTAAGGTACAGCCCCAGGATTTGCCTGGTGTGAAAATAGGAAACCACGGAAAACCATCTTCAGTGGGGTTCGAACCTACTGTCTCCCGGATGCAAGGTCACAGTTGCGCACGGCAAACGCGCCCGGTAGCAAACGAATCATTGTTGTATTTAAACACATTCAAATGGCGCCTATCTCAGTCGGGATTGAACCCACTAGGTTGAGAATAGGCTATGCCACTGAGATCAGCTTTAGATGTGGTTTAGACTGCACATGGCTCCGTAGTGTGGGGATAGGATGTCTGCCCCTTACCCGAAGACCGTGAGGTCGATCCTGGCCAATACAAGTATTTCAATGTTGGACTGATCTCTGGAATACTACTAATAGCTTCACTCAGTCTCTTAAAAAAAATTGAGGAGCTGCCTGATATGGGAGGCAGTGACCAAGGTCACGAAATCCAAGTAATGCCACTGAAGGTGTCGTTACGCTAACGTGTGTCTCTCTAATGTTTGCAAACCATCCGACTGAGGATTAGCCGTCTAGAAAAGCCAAGGCATCCATTCTAATGACCTGTTTATTTCATTTTTCTTTAGATGCCATTTGGAGTATATAGTCTATCTGTCTTAGTTTCGTCCTGACTGAAAACGTGCACTAGGGTATGAGGAAATAAGTAAGTAAATAAATAAATATCAGAGCTTGTTGGATACTCGGTTTGGGTCACGTAGCTGTGAGCTTGTATTCGGGGGATAGTGGGTTCAAACCCCACTGTTGACAGCCCTGAAGATTGGCTTCCGTGGTTTCTCATTTCCAAACCAGGCAAATGATGGACTTGACTTACTTGACTTATTTCCTTTAATTCCAGGTGGAACATAGAGCCTCGACGAAATCTCTCCACCTTATTCTATCTGCCGCCATTACTTTCACCTTCCTCCATGTCTTGTTAACTCCAGCAATCTCCTTGTCTATGGTTCTCTTCCAGGTAATCCTCGGTCTGCCTTGCGTGCGACTGCCTTGTGGATTCCAACTCAATGCCTGCCTTGTGATACTTTCTTGTGGTCTTCTCATGGTGTTCCCAATCCATCTCCATTTTCTTCTCATTATCTGTCCCTGTATGGGACTTTGGCTTGTGGCCTTCCAAAGGTCCTTGCTTGAGATGGTTTTTGGCCACCATATTCTCATAATGTACTTCAAACACCGATCCCCTCACATTGGTATAAAGACGAAGCTAAGGATATTCAACTTACATGTTAAATCTGTGTTACTGTATGGAAGTGTGACCTGGAAAGTGACCAAAGACATTACCACAAGGTTACAGACTTGTATAAATCGGTGAAGCAAATGATGGTATGTACATTTATTTAGGCAACGGTCGCTTCCTTCCCTTTCGTACCCCCTCATCGCCGTATGACTTGCCGGCGTTGGTGTGACGTAAAGGAAATAGCAAAGAGAAAACTATATATGTATAAAAGTTATTAAAGCCAGAAAGTCTTATAGGTGACTGCCAAGCCTACGAGAGTACGTGGTTCACTAAGAAAAAGTCAGGAATTCGAAATATCTTTAAGGTATTCTTCTAGTTCTGGAGAGGAGAAAAACTTGGATTTTATTCATCCTACAACATAAATAAGTAACAGGTTAATAACGGGGGAAAAGTGGTCAGGAAGAGCGAACTCTCAATCCCACTTAGTCCCGAGATTAGTTACACTGGAGATAGTCAACTTTCACCCCTTCAGGATCATTTATGGTTTACTTTGCTATCACTCCTTCCATCCAGTACCTTCCAAGCCCCACAGAATGACGTAAGAGCTTCTCTAAATTTTTACTTGCACTGTGACTCCTGCTTACCCCCTCTTATTTAGGAATTAAACAAATTTTAATCATGTTGTTTAGATTTTTTTTGTTCTTTCTGAGATCTAAGAGTATCTCTAGAACTTATTTTAGTTTTCCTAAAAGTCCCTATGTTATTTTGACAAATGGCAATCTCTTCTGTGAAGACCTTTCTCCTTTAACCTGAGCAATTCTTGGGCTCAATAAATTACTCCTTTCGGATGTCTCACTAGCAATAGTTTCTTTGCAGTCTGAAGCCGAAAGAAAGAACATCACATGGGATGACGGGAGATGCAAATGCATGAAGTGCTTCCAGATAGTCTTGTGACAATCGAGGATTCCTAACAAGAGCGTAATTCTGATGTTATTCCTTATAAAGGCAAGTATTAGATATTTTAGCCTGGTGTTTTCTTAAAATTCAAGAAAGTCATTGAAACATCATTGCGGTAAGGGTTACTGGTAACCGTGTTACGAATGTGGACTAGAGGTGACTTTCACACCTGCAATTCATAATGTTTGCCGGGCTGAGTGGCTCAGGCGGTTAAGGCGCTGGTCTTCTAACTCCAACTTGGCAGGTTCGATCCTGGCTCAGTCCGGTGGTATTTGAAGGTGCTCAAATACGACAGCCCCGTGTCGGTAGATTTACTGGCACGTAAAAGAACTCCTGCGGGACTAAATTCCGGCACCTCGGCGTCTCCGAAGACCTTAAAAATGTAGTTAGCGGACGTAAAGCAAATAACATTATTAATTATTATTAATTCATAATGTCCTGATTTGATGTGCGAATACAATCCTTCATATGCTCTTCATCAGGTCTTCATCAGGAATGTGCAAACATTTACGCCTAAATAGAAGCATGATTCGTCAGAGTACAAAATAAGCCAAGGCATTGATCCTTCCAGTCATTGCTCTCGATGCGGCACTGCTTCTGTCAGTTTTGAACCAGTTTGTCATGAGTATCCTAGGAACTATGTGTCGAATATGCGGTAAATGAGGACGAACTTTTCAGATACATTCTATACAGCAGTGTTGTTCGCAAATACTATATTAACGTGGAATTCAATCACAGCGACTAATCAATTCTCAATAACATTTACCAGTGCTCACGCCGTACAGAGTTCGAGTTACATTGTCGGCAGTTCTGAAAATTATTTTCACCGAGCTCGATAGCTGCAGTCGCTTAAGTGCGGCCAGTATCCAGTATTCGGGAGATAGTAAGTTCGAACCCCACTGTCGGCATCCCTGAAAATGGTTTTCCGTGGTTTCCCATTTTCATACCAGGCAAATGCTGGGGCTGTACCTTAATTAAGGCCACGGCCGCTTCCTTCCCAGTCCTAGCCCTTTCCTGTCCCATCGTCGCCATAAGACCTGTCTGTGTCGGTGCGACGTAAAGCAACTAGCAAAAAAAATATATTTTCCGTATTTTCCTGTTGATTACACCAGGCAAATGTAGGTGCTGTACTTTAATGACAGCCAAGACAACTACCCTTCCAGCCCTTTCCCATCGTCATCATAAACCTTGCGATGTTAATACAACACTAAACAGGTGTTGTTGTTTGAGTCATCAGTCCATAGACTGGCTTGATGCAGCCCTCCATGCCACCCTACTATGTGCTAACCTTTTCATTTCTACGTAACTATTGCATCCTACATCTGTTCTAATCTGCTTGTCATATTTATATCTTTGTCTACCCCTACCGTTCTTACCACCTACACTAACTTCAAAAACCAACTCAACAAGTCCTGGGTGTCTTACGATGTGTCCTATCATTCTATCTCTTCTTCTCGTCAAATTTAGCCAAATCGTTCTCATCTCACCAATTCGATTCAGTATCTCTTCATTCGTAATTCGATCTATCCATCTCACCTTCAGCATTCTTCTGTAGCACCATTCTCATTCTTTCTGAACTAGTTATCGTCCATGTTTCACATCCATACAATGCCACGCTCCACACGATAGTCTTCAAAAACATCTAATTCCTATATCAATGTTTGGTAACAAAAAGGAATTATTAGTGTTGGGCATTATAAAAAGTTTGTTCATGTAGCATGCGCTTCTTCATTGTTCTGCATATTCTCTCTATGATGGAAAGTGCTGAAACCCGCAGATAGAACGATATTCCTATTTCACTCAGTAATGTCAAACCTGCAATCTCTTCTCCTAAATTTACCCATTTGATTGTATCTTACAAGCTTCTGTGGCAACTTTGACGACTTACTGGTAAGAAACTGACTTGGGCCTAGAGTCGTTATGTCAGTGAACATTATAAAATTTCACTGGGCCTAATAGCCAAATGACCAAATAATCTAAGGTACGTCGTATGACGTTGCAGCGTTTGGTAGCACTGAAGACATTACACGGAGATCAGCGATATCCAAAATATTGTTGATGTACTGAGTTTGGCTTTAGTGGTCCGCCTCATAATCTTTAGAGCGGGTTTTCGAATGGAATACTATATTTTAAATCGAATGAAAAATAACGCAATGCAGGTTATATCAATGAACATACGAGTATTTTAAATTTCTTATAGAATAAAAATATACTTAGGAAGCTCCCGTTTCTTTTTATTTTCTACAGGAAAATTTAGGAATTTAAATCGATTACATGCATACAAGGCTCAGGAACTGTTTTTACACCTACATTGCAAAATATTTCCCCAAATATCGACTTAGTACAAAGTATATAACTTAATACTCTTCACAATACTCTTACTATACTTTGTCTGTTGAACAAAAAGTACGGAAAAAAGGAGATTTTATTTCACTTTAAGGCTTTCTGTGTGAAATTTTTAATGTTTGTGACGTTTCTCGAGCAAGAGCAGTTGGTATCTTTAGAGTGAGTGATACGTTTTATCCAAAGAGCGTATTTAGTTCGCTTGCTGCAGGTCATTTGACGCTCATGGGTGACCTGTGCAGGTAGGGAGAGGGTGAATCCCGGTGTCGGCACACGGCTCACTCCTGACGAATAACACCAAGCGGCTTGCTCAAGGCATAACGTCCCATCCGACAGACGAATCACCACCAACAGTGGCTCACATCCTTGCTCTGTATGAACACTGTCGGATGGAATTTAGGTTTCTGGCACGAAATCTACCCTGCCAACCAACACTCCGATGGTAAAAACTGTTTCCACGTACAGGACTCGAACCGGCTGACCACAATCATAAAGACTTGTGCCTTAACGATCATAGTCAGCAGGCGAGCTTGAATGACAGGTATTTGGCAGTCGCATTGGAATTATATACTGTGGAGTGGTCAAACCCAAAGCTGTGTGAGTCCTATTCCGAGAAAAAACCGTGCTAATTCGAGTGATCAGTTCTATTATAGGCCTACCAGCCTTAATTTATGTCACAACACGTCCCTACACATTGTAGAGTATTTGTCGGAAGTTCGTTTCTAAGATCACCAAGTACCAGCACTTTGTGTGCTTTATTATGGTTGCAAGGTGAGTGAATCTCAGAGCCTTCTGCCCATCCAGAATTGGAAATCTGGTTTCTAAATTCCTGACAGATAATCCAATCTACATCCTTCGGGGTGAAGAGAGTAATACGCCTTTGCCGCCTCGGTTAGGCAGCCTAAATGAAACATGGAAGTAGATGAGTGTTGCTACATACATGTGTAGCAAAACACAAACCATGGCGTAACAGCCATGAAAGACCTTGGCCTATTATGAGACCGCTATCAATCCTGAAAAAGGCTAACAGATTATTAGGTGACATGTAGTTATCGCAACGAATCCTCTCAGCTAATATTCCTAGCTTTCTACCGTATACCCTGGGCCGCTATCTCACTGTCAGGTAGCTTCTCAATTGTTCTCACGTAGGCTGAGTGGTCCTCGAATCAGTCCTCAGATCGAGGTAAAAATTCCTGACCGCTGAGCTGAGTGGCTCAGACGGTTGAGGCAGTGGCGGCCTTCTGATCTCAACTCGGCAGGTTCGATCCTGGCTCAGTCCGGTGGTATTTGAAGGTGCTCAAATACGTCAGTCTCGTGTCGGTAGATTTACTGGCATGTAAAAGAACTCCTGTGGGACTAAATTGCGGCACCTCGGTGTCTCCGAAAACCGTAAAATGGTAGTTAGTGAGACGTAAAACAAATAGTAGTAGTATTATTAAAAAACCCATGACATGGCCGGGAGTCGAACTTTGGGTAAGAAGCAGGCTTCCTACTCACGCACCGTGGGGCTGGCCGCATGTGTAATAAACCTACATTAAATAATGACAGAAGCAAGAACGTAAAATTTGAACAGTTCCAAGCAATGAATGCTTTTCTTACAAAGAAAAAATGCGTTCAGCTCAAATGTTATATTAGTATTAGAAATATGTTTTCGAAGAAGTTTCTGCAAAGAGAGGCATTGCATGTAAGTGATACATAGATAATAAATGGCATGAAATGTGATGTTAAAAAGGAAGCTTGTAGCTGGACAGTTCGGAGCATGAAAAAATGAGATGCTGAATTCAGTTGAGAACGATTTGCCAAAATTTGTACATTGGTTTAGAGGAGGTTGGGGAGTAAGAAAACTAGAACTGACGTATACGCTTAATCTATACAATCTTTTGAAGTGTTCGATACTTCTTCTTCGCCTTAATCCCAATTTATTTGTTTTGGCATATTGGCACAGTTTTACGGCCGGTTACTCTTCCTGACACAACCCTATGTGGAGGGTTGTATTCACTATTGCATGTTTCTGTGATGGTTAGTAGTGTAATGTGATATGTATTTATGAAGAGATATGTATTGAAACGAACACGAACACCCATTTCCCGAAAGAGAGTAATCAACCCTAAGCAGTTAAAAACCTCGGCCCGGCCGGGAATCGAACCCCGGGCCCTTTGAATGGAAGATTAGTATGCTGACCATTCAGCCAAGTAGCCGAACTGAAGTTTTCATTACATACTTCAGGAATTGATAAGGGTTAGTCATTTATAGGATATTTTTCTCTCGCCTTGCTAGAGATTTATTTATTTATTTATTTATTTATTTATTTATTTATTTATTTATTTATTTATTTATTTATTTATTTATTTATTTATTTATTTATTTAATTTCACGCGTTTCAACTGCAAGAATAAGTGGCACGTCTTATTTTGCAGGGAGAGACAGACATTTTGGTTAATAATGGATATCGTATCCTTCCTTGTCCAGTTCTATAGGCTATTCCTTTCCGTCACCATTCTCCACTAGAACAACTATAGCCCTTCCGGCGACAAGCATGGTTGCACAGACTGCCTTTGACAAGGAAGTGTGTACACCATTTTACATTCTTCTCCAATCGTATTTCAAACCTGGAGTTATCTGCATTAGAAACAATGCACCCGCGCACCTAAACTAATTAAACCCCTATTAACTTCCTGGAATTCCTGGAATGTGTAGTTCGCATGGATTGGTGACTCGAATAGCCTTTTCCCTCTTAGTTGATTTAATCATTTCAATAGGCCGAGGAATTTGCAGAAAAACATATGAGACTCTAGTACTTTAATTTTATTGCCTGCCATGTGGTTCCTTATCTCATGAATCACAACTTTGTAACTTTACAAGTTCTAGCTCAGCGACATTTAGATCGTAAGTTCTGCTCGAAAGAGTAATTTATTATGTCCGTGCCCTACCAAGGAAGTGAATGGAATAGAGATAAAACTCTGTCCAAAATATCAGAAGAAAAGTGTTATTGTTGTTGATCCTACTTGAAAGAGAAAGTTTGGGATGTGTCTAGCACCAGCCCCTTGTATTTAAAAAGAAACTAAACAATCTAAAGGAAGGTGGTGTTTAATACGTGCTACACGACGTGATATTTCTACATCACAAGTTTTCAAGAACTTCTCAGATAGAGATAATATTTCTCGGGTGGGACTGAATGGCTCAAATGGACGAGCACTGGTTTCTGAACGCTCCATGTCGTATTGGCGGATTAGATCCGAGATCTGTCCGGTGAATATCCCAAAATAAGGCGGTCTTGTGCGATAGATTCATCGGCATGTAAAATAAGTCCTGTGAGACAAAGTTCAGGCAATTAGGCTTCTCTGATAATCATACAAGTAGATAGTGGAACGTAAATTCAGTTTCATTGTATACAGGATCTCTCTTATAAACCCAGACCGTCCAGCGGCGTTTCTACTCTCCGAGACCTAAGCAGCTGTACGGGAGGCGAGTTCTTGAACTTACAAGGAGCGTGCATGTGTTCGACCTAGCATCAATTGCCAGTCTGAATCTCAGCTGTTAACATGGTGAGACTGCCATTGCAACACCGTATTTTCGTATGTAAAAGTTATTTTAAGTGCGAGTCGGCATTTGTTCAGCAATTTCGTGGTGAAGTGCCACCGTCATGAACACAGATTCACATCATTGTAAATAAATTTTAAACGACTGTCTCAGTGCTCAATAAAAAACGTGGGCGCACACGAACAGTTTTAATAGAGGAAAAGCTAGATGACATTCGTGCGAATCTAGGACGGTCACCGAAAAAATCACTCACAAAATTAGCACAACAAGTAGGGGCTTCGGTTTCTTCTGCACAAAGAGTTACAAAGCTGTTACACATTGCTTAATACCTGCTGATCCAGCCACAAGAGTGAGATATTATGAGTGGTATCTTGGATCATTGAATGATTCGAACCACAGCTTGTGCTCTTTTTGGATGAGGCCTCGTTTCATCTTAATGGTCGTATGAACAGTCATAACTCTCGCTATTGGTGCTCAGAAATCCTAATTTTGTTTATGAAATCCCTCGTTATGAAAGGTTACACTTCCAGCATCTTTTATAAGGTAATATTTCATATATTTTATACGCCCTTAAAGCAGGGAGGCCGCACGCGACGTAAGTTGGGCTGAGGGAGCTGCTGTAGCGCAGAGTACAGACACCGTGCTCTCGGTCTAGGTTTATAAGGGAGACCCTGTATTATCTCCCTTCATCACTGAGTATCGTCCGGCTCCATAGCTAAATGGTTAGCGTGCTGGCCTTTGGTCACAGGGGTCCCGGGTTCGATTCCCGGCAGGGTCGGGAATTTTAACCATCATTGGTTAATTTCACTGGCACTGGGGCTGGGTGTATGTATCGTCTTCATCATCATTTCATCCTCATCACGACGCGCAGGTCACCTACGGGTGTCAAATCGACAGACCTGCACCTGGCGAGCCGAACATGTCCTCGGACACTCCCGGCACTAAAAGCCATACGCCATTTCATTTCATCACTGAGTGTCCATCGCCGGTTCAAAACTGCAAGAAATTTTAGGATTTTTGAGGGACAAAGACATAGCCAGTTGGTTTTCTATGTCGTATGATGTCAGCATGTAAAATAGCTCCAGTTACTCATTCGGAGTATATCAAATAAAATTAATTAAAAATGAGCAGTAGTTCGACCAATAAAACCCAGTTCCTCTGGCATCTGATGTAGTTTAGGGGAACGTCGAAGTTAATACACAAGCAACCTAATTAGCAACAAATCGTCCGACTCGTTGGCTGAACGGTCAGCGTACTGGCCTTCGGTTCAGAGGGTCCCGGGTTCGATTCCCGGCCGGGTCGGGGATTTTAACCTTAATTGGTTAATTCCAATGACACGGGGGCTGGGCGTATGTGTTGTCTTCATCATCATTTCATTCTCATCACGACACGCAGGTCGCCTACGGGAGTCAAATAGAAAGACCTGCACCTGGCGAGCCGAACCCGTCCTGGGATATCCCGGCACTAAAAGCCATACGACATTTCATTTCAGCAACAAATCAGAAGCAATACGGTAATAAAAAAATAATAGTAATAATCGAAGGCTAATAATAAATTAAATTAAATTATTCTATTATTATTAATAGTAATACTTGTAGAAGGCT
The DNA here is from genome assembly GCF_040414725.1 of Anabrus simplex. NCBI lineage: Eukaryota > Metazoa > Arthropoda > Insecta > Orthoptera > Tettigoniidae > Anabrus > Anabrus simplex. The sequence goes on along the minus strand of NC_090267.1, from coordinate 387,533,453 downwards.
CGGTAGCTCTGGTGACAGAGCGCCGGTCTCTCAACGCTGGGTTCCGTGGTTCAAATCCCAGTCATCCATGTGAGATTTGTGCTGGACAAAGCGGAAGTGGGACAAGATATTCTCCAGGTACTCCGGTTTTTCCTGTCATCTTTCATTCCAGCAACACTCTCCAATATCATTTCATTTGTCAGTCATTAATCATTGCCGCGGAGGAGTGCAACAGGCTTCGGCAGCCGGCACATTTTCTATCCTCGCCGCAAGATTCATTCCGTTCCTGACCCGGTCGAATGGCTGGAAACAGGCTGTGGATTTTCATTGTTTTGAATAGTTGCAGTAACTTCCTATTCCCAGTATAACTCAGAAGGCTAACTGGATTATTTCAGAGATCTTGTTTAATCATTGGTCTTACAACGGCTTTGTATTAGGCTTTCCAGCACTCACTGCAAGCATATCATCATCATAATCTATTAAGGAAAAATTCAATCGCACTGACAAATTGGCAATTTCAAGCTTTCCGATCAAAGGTGGGCCTGTATCGAGAACTATAGGCTTGCCTTCTAGCTATCCGTCGCCAGTGGTTGGTCACGAACTAAGTACTTCTTCATTTTAATGTAAATGAAGAGTAATGTTACGTTTGCCAAATTGATGGACAGAAGGGATTCGTTTTGCGTTGATATAAAATAAACGTATTTTTAAAAATCTCCTATTCCTCTTCATTTTACAAATTCATTTCATGAATGTTAAATCGATTACCGTTACGTGAATACAAGGATCAACAACTGCCTAACATCTAAATTGCAGAATATTTATCATAACATCCACCTGATACGGAGTGTGTACGACATTACTCGTCCCGAGGTGGTACAACTCTTTTTTAGGAGGTGGCTCCATGGCTAAATGGTTAGCGTGCTGGCCTTTGGTCACAAGGGTCCCGGGTTCGATTCCCGGCAGGGTCGGGAATTTTAACCATAATTGGTTAATTTCGCTGACACGGGGGCTGGGTGTATGTGTCGTCTTCATCATCATTTCATCCTCATCACGACGCGCAGGTCGCCTACGGCGTCAAATTGGAAGACCTGCATCTGGCGAGCCGAACTTGTCCTCGGACACTCCCGGCACTAAAAGCCATACGCCATTTAATGTAATTTTTCCCAGAGGAGGTAAGTAATCACAGACCAGCTCTCCTGCCATTCTTAAATCTCTAGGAGTACCGAGAATCGAACCAAGGGCCTCCAAGGATAGCAGGTATTAGCGTTAACAGCTAGACTACGGAGGTGGACTTCTGTTAACTAAACACTTCGAAAGAAAATAGTCGCGAATGGTGCTTGTCCTAGAACTTTTTTCATCAAGATAAACTCCTACTGAAGCTCAACATTGTGCAGTTTAAAACTTGGATCGCTTGGGGTGTCTACTAGTGTCTCTCTTTTAAATGTATTTCCTAAGTTCAGAAGTCGATAGCGTAAACTTGATCAAGTCTTTCCTGTTGAATCGCTGCTGTTAAATGCGAAGTTAGGGTACTTCACTCAGTTACAAAAACGAAAGTAAGTCTAGATATTTAAAATACAGAATCATGACGGAGTGGCACAATAATCAACTGATGTGGGTTCACAAATAAAACCGTAAGAATATGAATTCATTCTAGTTTGATTTTAAATAAAAAGTTACCTAACAATTTCAAAACACAGTATTAATCAATCGATTAATCTATCGATCGATCAATCAATCAGTCACCAATGATCTGCACTTAGGGCAGTCGCCCAGGTGGCAATTCCCTTTCTGTTGTTTGTCTAGTCTTTTCTTAAATAACTGCAAAGAATTTGTAAATCTATTGAACAACTCCCTTGGTAAATTATTCGAATGTACCGTTATGGTTCAGTTCAAAAAGCAGTAACTCCTTTGGTGGTGATCGTTTTTTCAAAGGTCCTAACATCTAGGTCATCGGTCTCAGTAAGTCCTTTGATCAGCATTGTGACAATCAAGGCCGATGGCCGGGCGATCGGCAATAATGCCAGCTTGAGATGATAATCGGGCCCCAGTTACGACAATGTGGATGGAACCAGCAGCGAGCAAAACTTAAACGCCAGCGAATTGTTAAGGCCCGCGATAAGGAGCCCCAATAAGAAGATGGGAGCTGATTAACAATGTACCAGTCACCTTTATAAACAGACACCAAGCAGTCTGGAGCCAGTCTCAAGTGAGTCAGTCTTGAGTGGGTCGCGAGTCCATGGCGTGCCATTCATCGAGAGCGAGGATTGCTAGTTATGAACTCTTCTGAGCGACACTGTGTTCTGAGAAGACGTGTGTTTGAGTGGCATTTGCAAATTGTGTGTTTAAAACAACTGCTTTAAGTGGAAAATTCAAATCCAATGAATTTGTGATTAACTGCAAATAGTAATTCACTACGTTTAGTTGGTAAGACAATCGAACTCTCTGTATGTTAATTTTGGTTTTAATGACCCTAAGAACGCGCCACAGTGATATTGTCATAGGACAGATTAAGTGAAGAATCATCACGCAATTAATGCAGTAGTTACTGAATGGAATGTGTAATGATTCTGTCATTTCAAAGAATATTTGGAAGACATTGACTCAAATTTTTCCCACACGAGAAATATAACCATACGGCTGAAAATACAAAAATATAATCAATTTTGTAAACTGTTCAGTTCGGGTGATGTGAGCCAAATCCGAAACGAGATGTTATATCTTAAGAGTGCTAATATTAATTTGATTACTACTTTTCCTTCCTCCAGGCCTTTCCTAAATTACTTGGGGTTGGCACTGCATTTAGATTAAGCCACGTATTACTGTAGGGTGCCTTTCTTGATGCCAAAACCGTGCAGAGGGACATATTCACTACTGCGTGTTCCTGTTGTGGTTGGTAGTGTGATGTGTTGTATGTAAACGAAGGTATCAAGCCCCGAATTAATAACACGCGGTTAAAATCCCTGACTCCGGGCCTTCTGAGTTTCTGGCAACTATGCTAGCCATTCATCCAAGGAGCCATTTATTTATATATATAGTGTATTATTCAAGTAGAATTCACAAACCATTCTGTTTGTTAAAGTATTTATATGTCGTAACTAAAATGAAAAAAACATACTAATAATATTATTAGTTTTGCGACCTACTAACTATTCTTATGGTTTTAGGAGACACCGGGGTGCCAGAATTTAATCCCACACGAGTTATTTTACATGCCAGTAAATCTGATGATGATGATGATGATGACTGTTGTTTAGAGGGGCCTAACATCTAAGTCATCGGCTTCTAATAGTATGGAATGGAACGAAATATAATGACAATTTAAAAGTCTAAAATCATCAACTGACCTGAATTCAAAACGTGACGACGGAGAATGAATGGGTGAATATGAATTTAAAACAATCAGTGGATCCGACCCGTAATGCCCCACATTCCCAGAAACTATCGTAAAACAATAGTATTACTGACCAAGGGACTGCTTCTAAAGCACAATCCTGAATCGATGATGCTTGCTGTCAAAAGGGGTCCAAAATCCTAGTCATCGGCCCACCATAATGCTACTTATTGTTAGAACCGTGGCATTTGTCATGTTGCGCTACTAATCAAAAGTAGCGTAGACTCATGGTATTCCATACAGTATGGTACTACTCACAGTTAATGTAATACGTGCATGTAACACAGACTTATGGTGTTTCTCACATTGTGGCGCCACTTACAGCTAACGCAAACCTATGGTGTTCCTCAAATAGATAGAATAGTCACAGGGAGTCGTACTATCCCGTGATATTCCTCACATAGTGGGTACTAATTATAGGCAACGCAGACCCACGATGTCGCTCATATAGTGGTTCTAATCACAGGCAACGCCCACACCCGTGGTGTTTCTCACATAATGGTACTAATTACAGGCAACGTAAGCCCGTAGTGTTCCGCATGTAGTTGTACTAATCCCACCCTGATTCACACACTGTTGGTATTAACCACAAACCTATTGTGTACCAAACATAGTGGTACTACTCGCAAGTAAAGGCGACTCATGGTGTTCCCCGCGTGATGGTACAAATTACAAGTAGTCTCACGGTTCTAATTCGATCATTCCTTGGTCACCCCTTTTAATCGCCTCTTACGACAGGCAGGGGGTACGGTGGGTGTATTCTTCGTCTGCGTCCCCCACCCACAGGGGTTAGGCCAGTAAATCTACCAATATCTGGTTGACTTATTTGAGCTTCTCCAAATACCACCGGGCAGAGCTGGGATCGAACACGCGAACTTGGACTCAGTACTTCTAGCGTCCGATCCACTCAGCTCAGCATAGTGTTACGAATACAAAGCTTATTATTGAGGCATTTTTAATTTGTGTTCATGAAACGATTGATTCAAACCAACTCTAGTCTTCTTCTTTCTCAAACCTGGTACCCTCTGAATTTGTGGCTACTATGTTGGCTAACGTGATGTGGAGAGAATATTGTGTTTCGTATAGATCTACATGAAGAGATGTATACAAAGGCTAACACAAACATCCAGTACGCGAGCCCGAGGATTTATCAGACACGGCTAAAATCTCTGGCCCAACTAGGAATCGAACCCAAAACCCTCTGACACTTAGCCAAGGAGTAGGGTGACAATAACCAAATGTAATGAAGGAAGAACAAATTTTCTTGGGAAATCTAATTAAGAGGATAATAATGTGGAGGAAAATGTTAATTTCAGGACGCCCTGAATTCCATAAGATCTAGATGATCCATTTCAGTGGATCGTTGCCCAATTGTACTTGCTCCTAAAAAAATCACCACCACCACTGCCAAGAATAAATTTCGGTGTCCATTTAATCCAAGAAGAGTGACGACTGGTTTATTACTGGAGAAAAATATTTGTATACGGTACTTAAGGTACAGACATTTTCTTTTGGATTCTTGACCAGTGTGGACGGTGAAGTTCCACACGTGATTGGTATTCAGTGCCTGGTATGAGGGCAGTGTGGATGCCACTATAGAGGAAACTCTCCAATAGCATTTTTCGCCGGAATGAATCGATCCTGAGATACTTGGAAAGAATAATAACAGTTCTTAAAGTGCTACTACACGGAAATGAACCTTAATCATTCTACTTGGGAAGTTACCATTCAGCCAGGGTGACGCTTTGTGTTCTTGCCTGACGCAAGTCCCTTCTCAACTGAAGAAATTCCTCAAAGTTTTGGTGTATGCATAAGAACAGGGTAGCTCGGTAAGAAGACGCAATACCTTGAAGTGAGCGGCAAAGACCTATCTTCTGTACTGAAACCACAAAGGTAAAACAGCACAGATTTTGTTCACTTCGTGAGATGTGTATACTATTTCACCAATTTCTTTTGACAACTGGCTCTATGATATTTTCTTTGTTACCTGGACACAATCAGCGAGTCAGCTTGCAAAGAACTTTGTGTCAAGTGCCAACTCATTTCCAAGAGCTGTCGATAACAAGTTCGAGCTTCTAACAGAGAGTGAAGAAATCCATGTAGAACCAAACCGCTATTTCTCAAGCAGAGATGTCCAACACCGAGCTTTGGTGTTGGCTTAAAATGTTCGAAACACCCTATTGAGCAACACGAACTTTACTCGCGTTCTACTACTGGGTATGATTATTATTATTATTATTATTATTATTATTATTATTATTATTATTATTATTATAAGCTATACAGTGTCATTTTAAGACAGCCGCAGGATTACTTATTTTGTATCACTCCGTACAAATGTCGGATTGATATGTCATGCGAAGTACAGGAACCCTTCACTCTTGTATGCAAAGCAAAATCCTTTATGTGTTGCGCATCTCATGCTAACTATTGAGTCTATCTAGAAATTAAATTACAAAGACATAATAAATATTCTCTAGCATCCCTTCGATTGCTATAGATTTCCATTACCGGGTGAGGTGGACATGCGATTAGAGGAGCGCAGCTGTGAGCTTGCATCCGGGAGATAGTGGGTTCGAATCCCACTGTCGGCAGCCTTGAAGATGGTTTCCCGTGGTTTCCCATTTTCACACCAGGCAAATGCTGAGGCTGTACCTTAATTAAGGCCAGGACCGCTTCCTTCCCACTCATTAATAGATAGATGATTTATTTTAACTGGCAAAGATAGGGAAAATTGTCCATACACTTAACCAGTGAATACGTAAGTTATATGAGCAATTTAAATAAACTACTGTTTTTAAATGCTATTTGTTCGGGGCGTCGACCTATAGAGATCTTTAGCCCCTACTTGCACCATGTGATATGGACCTGCGTGTAATTGGAATGGAGGAAGTGTCGAGTGTTGAATGTGAGGAAAGGAACGTTAAGGACGACACAAACGCCCAGTCCCCTGATCCAGCCGGGAATCGAACCTGGGGCCACCGGGTATCAGGCGGACGCGTTGTCCCCTACACCGCGGGGCCGGACAACTACTAAAATTCTGTGCTAGAACCTTCGCTGCTCAGGCGGCAGCGCGCTGGCCTTTCACCACTGGGTGCCGTATTTCAGATCCCGGTCACTCCATGTGAGATTTGTGATGGCCAAAGCGGAGGCGGGACAAATTTTTCTCCGCGTACTCCAGTTTTCTCTGCCATCTTTCATTCCATCAACACTCTAATATCATTTCATTTCATCTATCAGTCATTAACCTTCATCCACTCGCGCAGATGGCAGATTGGCTGCGTTTTTGTATTATGTCGCACATTTCTCGCCAGAGAGTTGAGAAAGGCCTGGGAGAGGTGCGTATTCCTTAGTCATGTCGTCGCTGGCCCCAGTTCGATTTCAGCCATCGATATGTTAATTGAACATTTACCCGTACTCACTGATATATGTTGAATCCAACGTAAACAGTTCCCTTGCTAAAAAAAGCTTTTATGTCTGGACCTTCGCTCAATAATCAAGCAAAGTGGTTTGTCTTTCCTGTTATTCTTATGTGTTTCAATCTTGAATGTTGTAACACTCTTTGTAGGCAAGCAATTACTACTCTACTTCCCTTAACCTACTTGCACTACAACCAGATTTAAACAAAGAGCGGTACAACTATCATTGTCTCTCAAAGCTATCATGCCATGACCTTGGAACACTTCTACATTGATATTGTGCTATCGCTTCCGGATTTGGAAGCGGCAACCAACTTCCTGAAGGGATGCAGTTCCGCAAAGCTCAAACCCTTCCAGCTTCATCTCGTACTAATTTAGGTACATCTTTATCTACAACAATTCCAATGAGCGAACATGAAAATTTTTCACCTCTATGTTACCTGAATTCCAGACCATAAAGATGCAACTCCACATAAAAAATTCATCATATCGGCTAGAATTTATTAGGGTACAGAATTCATTTTAAGCTCATTTGTATGGTCCAGACTTCAGTATGCCTCAATTGTTTAGATTCCCAAAAAATGTCACTTATCGAGAGTGCTGAATATAAGTTTCTATAATTCATGACATAAAACAACTGGAAATTACTCAGCAGGCATAAATTATTCAAGTACATCAGGAAACATGGTGTGAATAGCTTTCGCTACAGAAGAAAGTGCAAATATTTGAATTTCCTGTATAAAATAATTAATTATAAAATTGCTGACTCAAATACGTTGCAGTCAATCTCCTTCTATACACCGTCCTAGAAATATCTTCTTTCGTCCAAAGGCGAAGACCGTAATTCATATGAACTCTCCAATTAAAACAGCAATGAAACTTTATATTAATATTCATCCATAAGTTGGTATATTTAGTATGACAGAAGCTACATTCACTTCTTCATTTAACACTGTGCTTCTCAACTTAATTGAACAGATATGAAGACATTTTTAAAAAATACTGTAAACGATATAAATAATATTATTTGACTTATTATATTCCAAATGAAATATCCTGTTCTAACATACTTATTAGTATAAATTATTAGTATTGTTAGTTATGTTATCCTTTAGGTAGTTTTTCAATCTGTTTTGTGTGTTACTTGAAAGTAATTTTAAGAATATTCTAGTTAATATTTTACATCTAAGTAACTACTCCCGTGAACCTTGTAACTGGGACTCGTGACCAGTTATGCTTACAATAAATAAATAAATAAATAAATAAATAAATAAATAAATAAATAAATAAATAAATAAATAAATAAAGTCGTAGAGGATCCTCTGTCTGAAACTTCGTTTATTTTGCCACTTTTTCAGATATTTATCCGTTTTAAGTTAAGACCGTATCGGTGGTTTTTAGCTTTCCTTCCTGTTTGTCTGTTCCACCTTCACGGCAAAACGGCTAGATAGATCTCGACCGAACTTTATATTTGGGGTTTGCCCATCCAGGGTCAGGTGTGTATATATGCATACGATTTAAAAACCACTGACAGACTGGGGGTTTATAGGAAAACAACAACAATTTTCTTCCATTTTATCTTATACTATTCATTTTATGTAATATTTGTGGACTATATGTGAAACTCGTGGTTGTTCCTTGGGTAGAAGGCGAGAGAGACGTCAAGCTGCCATTCTGTGGGATATTTGCGGAATACCGTTGGAGGTTACAATCGTCTGAATAGCACTAAAGGGGACTGTTAATATTTGAACAATACCGCGGAGAGTGGCACATTGTTTCACATCATAAGACGTTTTCTGGCCTTTGCTATAATTGTTACTGTATTTCTAATCTACTTCTGGTTCCTGCCTTAATATTTGCCCCTTCCTTGCCTATTTAGGTTTAAGTAATAAGAAATAATAATCTTCTTATCTGTTTGCCTATGAATCCCTGCGCCTAAATTTCTCCTCTGTTGTCGCTTTCTTAAATCTGTAACTCATATCATCACAATTTATTGACGAACATTTCATTTTCTGACAAATCCTCTTGGTCTTTACACAATTTTCTTATCCGGCTGTTCTGTTATAATCCTATTTTCTATTAATTTCAACTTTCTCAACTGTATTACTTTCTTTTTTAATTACTTCTTATGGATGCGAGTGGTAATCCAGAAACCTGGATACTCTTTCTTTGAGGAAGAATTCCTAGCTGTTTAAATGTATACTTTTTTTTGGCCCCGGAACATATCGAAATGGAGGCAATTTGAATGATTGTGGAGGCCATCGTTTCGGGGTAATTGGTAGCTAAACGGTAAGTATGTGCCGTCTTCATCATCCTTCCATCTTCATCACGACGCGCGGTTCGTCTACGGGCATCAAATCAAAAGACTTGCACCTGGCGAGCCGAACTTGTCCTCGGCATTAAAAGCCATACGCCATTACGTCATTTTTTTTCCTAAACCCGAATTGCCTTTTATCACATCAAGTATTAAATTAGCCAAAGTCTCTCATATAATTAGAAAGAATACTTTCCCAGTGCTTACATGCAACACATGCCAAACTGAATGGCCTGCTTTAAATACGATTTATTTAGACTATTCTGGATTAATGTGGAGTACCTTTCTCTGCGCTGAAGGGCTATGAATGCTTCGTTTACTAAACTTCAAATTTGTTTTCCTACAACACATGGAACATGTGATTATTTCAGGTCTTAATTCAGAATTCTTATTTATTTTTTAAAAATCGGATTTTATCCTTTCATTTCCAGGTCATAGCAGGTCAGTGATTGCTGAAATTTACGTTTGAAATTAAATTTATATCGTGTAATTGATTTTTATTACCCGTGGATATCTGAAATATCAATCAATATATTTAAAATAGTTCATTTCTACACCCGTTTCCTCATATATCGTATAACTTCGTTACAAATCCATTTTAAAATTCTAATTAGAAAGAGAGTTTCACAGTAGATTACCATATAAATGCCTCATCATTGACGTCAATTTGTAACTGAATATAGGCCTATCGTGAAACACTGATGGGGAACAATAATAGCGTTATTGAACATACTTTTGAAAGTTTTAACAATTGCGAGTTTCTTCCAAAACTTTTACAGGCACCTTATACCTTGTCTCTGCTTTATGTCTGAACAATGAAGCTACCTTTCGAGGACCGAGGTTCGCAACCAACCAACTTTACAGCGTTGTTGGCAGGGAGTTCGTCCCCTATATTCATACTTCCAGTATATTTGGTTAAAATGTAATAGTGCCTTTTTGTAGGACAGGCCCATTCAGTAGATTTCCTGGCATATTGCACGAGGTGTTTCCTGTATTGCGGCATTTCTATGATCGATAGTGGTTGATTGGACGTTATAGGTTTGGCCATTAAAATTTTTGTCGTAAAGGACCTTGAAAGATGTTTGTAATTTTTACAAAAAATAAATCTTAACAAAATCAATGCTAATCTCACTTCATAAGAAATTACTTTTAATGAAAGAAACCTCACTATCAACACCGTTCAGTAATAATTAATGTGAAGCACATTTATGGGATAATTTTGTACCTCCAGAAGTACTTTGAACATTACATAAATTGAAACTAACGAGCTTCAAATACCTAAGAGTTAAGCCGAACTTGATAATAATAGAACGTTTGATCGGTTTGTTTCAATCCATTGAGAGTGAAAAGTCTGACGAGTGACCCTGGACCTAGGTACACGTACATAACTATTATTGACCCGAAGCAATTGGACATTATGAACGTGTCTGTCGACTGCAACATGAAAGTGATTAGGTTAGAAATCGGTGAAAAATTGCAGCATTTATGGGTAAATAATTCTTCCATTGAAATAAAACGTTGTTCTATTACAATTTTGGTACCAGTATCTAACATTAAGCTTTTAAACGTGCTGTACCTGTCAAGGATATGTTTAAGTGCTCAGTAGCTTCAAGTAATATAATATTCAAAACTTTGTGTAAAGTGCATGCCTTTGAATGGAGATGTCTTTCCTAGGAAAATCCACTCCCCAAAACAGCCGGTGAAAGACACCGTGGTTCCGAATCTTTCGTCTCAACATTTTCCTCCATAGGGCAATCTCCTGTCTCTGCAGTTGAATGTGTAGAAAGCGTGTGCTAGTTTGGAATAATGAAGTGTTCGTACTTTGACAAAATGTAATTTTGAAGACAAGAGTAGTAATTCTCGACCCTTATCCTACTTTTCTGGCTGTTTCATTCTTCCATTATCCTCTTTATGCCCAAGTTTTACAGAGGTTGAGATCGACTATATTCATTGAAGATTAAAAAGCTAGTGTTGTAGCTGGCAAATTACGTCCTTTGTTCTTCTAATGTTCCATCATTTACGCCTTTGTTCCAATTTTACTCGGTGTTTTAATAACCTCCATACGAAGCACACACTACTACTTGCAACAAAATAATATTTTAAACCAGTCTACATCCTCGTCTCGCCATTCTTCCATTGTTCTTCTCGCCTTCCGCTCACAATTATCGCACTTCATCACTTCCCTTTTATACGGATTATATTTTTCACTCCATTTTCACAGCACAGTTTTCAGAAATGGCCTCTCCTATTTATTCCTTAATCACAATCTCATTTCTTGCAAATGCTGAAAGACTTGCGTTTATACTTTTCTTTCAGCTCTGCGCTTCAAATAAATCAATCATTCAATCCAATCAATCAATCACTACTGATCTGCATTTAGGGCAGTCGCCTAGGTGGCAGATTCCCTATCTGTTGTTTTCCTAGCCTTTCCTTAAATGACTGCAAATAAATTGGAAAAATATTCAACACCTCCCTTGGTAAGTTATTCTACTCCCTAACTCCCCTTCCTATAAACGAAAATTTACCCCAATTTGTCCTCTTGAATTCCAACTTTATCTTCATGTTGTGATCTTTCCTACTTTTAAAGACACCAGTCAAACTTATTCGTCTACTGATGTCATTCCACGCTATCTCTCCACTGACAGCTCGGAACATACCAGTTAGTCGAACAGCTCGTATCCTTTCTCCCAATTCTTCCCATCCCAAACTTTGCAACATTCTTGTAACGGTATTATTTTGTCGGAAATCTCCCAGAATAAATCGAGCTGCTTTTCTTTGGATTTTTTCCAGTCTTGATTCAAGTAAATTGGTGAGGGTCCCATTAACTGGAACGACACTCCAGTTGGTGTCTCACCAGAGACTTATATGCCCTCTCCTTTACATCCTTACTACAACCCCTAAACACCGTCATAACCATGTACAGAGAGATCTGCACCCTTTTTTACAATTATATTTTTGTGATTACCCCGATGAAGATCTTTCCTTATATTAACACCTAGGTACTTACAATGATCTCCAAAAGGAACTTTCACCCGAACAACACAGTAATTAAAACTGAGAGGAATTTTCCTCTTTGCGAAACTCACGACCTGACTTTTAACCCCGTTTATCGTCATACCATTGCCTACTGTCCATCTTACAACATTATTGAGGTCATTTTGCAGTTGCTGACAATCTTGTAACTTATTTATTACTCTATACAGAATAACACCATCTGCAAAAAGCCTTATCTCTGATTCCACTTCTTTACGCATATCGTTGATATATATAAGAAAACATCAAAGTCCAATAATACTGCCTTGAGGAATTCCTCTCTTAATTATTACAGGGACAGATAAAGCTTCCCCTAACTGTCATCTACTTAGATCTTACTGTTATTTCTACCCGGACAGAATTAAAGATATATCTGCTACACCTTGGAGTGTCCGCCCGTTTTTATGCGCTACGGCTATAGAGCCAATTTCTACATTCGGTAGACAGATGGGTTCGAACCCCACTGTGCGCTGTTCTGAGAATTGTTTACTGTGGTTTGCCATTTTCACTTCCATGCGAATGCTGGGACCAACCGATTCCTTCCATCTTATTGCCCAGTTTCATTCGCAATCATTTCATTTTATCTTGATTAGCTCCTCAATTGAGGTTGGCGACAGGAAGTGCATATGGCCGTAAAATCAGACTATAGAAGTTTATCTCACCCCATGCCCGACTTCGTACCAGAAAACGGGACTAAGGGATTGACATACACAGTTCTATCTGGTACCACAGTTTTGGAGCTCATATCCCTTTCCCTTCAGTCTATACTATTTTAAATTTCTATGACGAAGGCATCTCCGTGTATACCACATAGACTGTTGGATGGAAAATTCCTCTATCAGTAACTTGAGTCATAGGTTGGTTGACTGACCAGCTTTGTCCGGAGACATTAAACTGGAATTCATTATTCGTATAGACCAGGGCCTCTCAGGGTGCATGCACCAGTGCATTGCACTGAGCACGGTGCAAAAGACGACTTCGCTTGGTTGACCAGAGTGCAGACCTCCACTCCTCGATTTGGAGCAATAGCGCTCTCTCTCTCTTTTCCCACGCCTGTCTCCCTCTTCCTCGCTTGCTCCGTAGCGCTCGAAATCCGAGCCCAGTTTAGCCGAGCTTAGCCGAGTAGGCCAGAGACGAAGCGTTGGTCCGAGCCGAGCTGAGTGGGACCGATGCACTGTGCACAGGAACTCTGCGCCTCAGTTTGCACGCGTGAGATTTTGGGCGTTTGAGAGGCCCCGGTGTAGACTGACGTTCGAGAAAACCTTACGGCCATGCGCTACTCTAGGAATCTCTTCTCTAAATATTTCGACTTCAAGAAAGGGAATCAAAATCAAGCCCTTCTGGGTAAAATGTGCATGCCTTTACCGCTTCGGTTAGCCAGCTCCCAGGCCCGGAGAATGGAATGGCAGGGCGTGGCATGTAACAGCGTGCACGTCAGACTTCGTACGGATTGTATCAGTCACAGTTGACTACAGGCTGTGAAAGATTCGAAAACTCAGCTGATATCACGAAACGAACACATTAGTTCATGCGCAGGTGCACGAATCCTATGGTCTTTCCCAAGCCCTACCCTAACCAGTCCACACCAATCGTTTTTTCCACAGGAAGCTAGAGGCCTAAGGTTGCTTCCCTTTTTTTTTATACGGGGGGCCCCTGTAGCCCGCTCCCCCGCCGTGACCATCGACTCAATCTACATGGCCTCCCACATGCTATTAATTTCTAAGAAGAAAAGAGATAGCTGGGTAGAGTGGGAAGTGATACAAGGAGTATCTGCCGGTTTCCGAGTCAGACTCGCTACCGCGGCAAAGTTTGTGTTGGTTGGATAGTGTTAAGGTGTGGTATTGAAGGGTCAGGGAAAAACCACATAGGCAGAAAGAAGAAAGAGCCTACATGTAAAACCTGACGTCTTTTGATAGCACATGCAAGGATGTGGGCTGGATAAAGACCAGAGGTTGTGTTAGTTGAGGTTGCTTCCCCATATCACTGGGCTTAGTTCCTAAGTAGGCAGGTTGGCAGCTTTGTGCACAGTTCGACCACGTCCTCTGCGAGAAGGCCGCGAGAGACAAACAAGCTTAAGTCGTTCCGCGCGTACTTGTATGTACTGTATGTAGAAAGTCTTAACGAGGGCCAAATTATTGACTTTCTACCATCCACCATACCAGTATCTTAAGCATTGAAAGTAACACATAACAAAAGTAACAAATAATATATTTCATACAATTTATGTAAAAGGCGATGTATGTTAGTATATTTTGTACGTTGCTCTAAAATAAATAGTTGAAAAACACCTAATGGTTGAATTAATAAACCCGGGTGAATCGGCGGGTATCTATCAGTTATAAATAATAATTATGACACATCCTGAGGCAAATCATCCATTTTTACTGTGAAGCGGAGTTAACCAATCAGAGGCGAATTCTTATTTAAAAAAAAGTGTGGAAAGTAATTACAGCACGATAAAGCAAGTTTTCCATACTGATTTCAGTGTACAAAGTAGGCAATTACGTGATGGTATGAAATAAATATGTATTACAAAACAGATATACAGTACACAATCAACAATTTCTGGCTTGCTTTTCTCTTTCTTGATACCTCTTAAGTATCGTGCTTATACGGTATGTCATTGCTTTGGTAACGGTGGGAGGGAAAGGAGAGGACAGAAAAGGTTAATAATAATAATAATAATAATAATAATAATAATAATAATAATAATAATAATAATAATAATAATAATAATAATAATAATTGCTTTACGTCCCACTAACTACTTTTACGGTTTTCGGAGACGCCAAAGTGCTGGAATTTAGTCCCTTGGGACTTCTTTTACGTGCCAGTAAATCTACCGACACAAGGCTGACGTATTTGAGCACCTCCAAATACCACCGGACTGAGCCAAGATCGAACTTGCCAAATCGGGGTCAGAAAGTGAGCGCCTCAACCGTCTGAGCCACTCAGCCCGGCGGACTGGAAAGGTTGTGACGGTATCTTCAATTAAGGTACATACCGGGTATGAAAGTTATAAACCACGTAAAACTACCTTTGGGACTGTCGACGGTATGGCTCGAACCAAACATCACCTCAATACAAGTTTATGACCACACAACCTTTGCTGCGTGCCAACTCGTTCAGTGTGCTACATCAGTGTCTGCGATACAGAGTTACTAAGAAGTTACCCTTCTTAGTTATACAAAGACCAAAATTAATTTGTACACACCCATGAAATTTTAAGTTTTGAATTTTGAGAAGTGGTCATAGGGCGCCTAAAACATCATTGCTGAGTAGTGAATTACCATTTGTTTGCGATGAAAGAACTGAAACGGGAAGTAAATATCAAGCCTTTTATTAAGCTAGGAACGCCAAGCGCGAGAACGTAAATCCTTTTCAACTGGTGACACAGTTGACATTTCAGCTGTTCAAATGTCACCAACATATGGGGTTATGTGGAGATCAATTGTAGCCTTTTATGATTGCTTTTTGGACTTCCAGTTCGCTGACAACAGTGTTCTAATATCGCCAGTGGCCTGTTACCTATTAAGATAGTTCGTATTTTTTCTAGCTGCAATCACTGTGCTTTGCTAAGACATGGTAGATTTGTCATTTGTAATTTGTTAAACAGTATTGAAAAGAACATTCAATTTGAATTATTAGAACTATCATCTTTCCTGATACATGGAAAGCCATAAGACCCATCTTGTCGATGCGATGTAAAGCCACTAGAAAAAAAAAGGATACGTGGAAAATGTTCGATAAGAAAGGACATAGTGGCCTCCAGAGCACAATGTAAGAGTGACTGCCGTTTTAAGGGTAAGAACAGCTAGAAAGCCACCCCCATTAACTCTAACCTCAAGAGAAAAGGCAGGTGTTTCAACCCATGGAGAATGAAGTATCGACATAAGAAATGGATAAGCCATGAATGGCGTGAAATTGAAAGACTCCTTAGGACCTATAAACCTTACTCCGTCGGAGTCGGAAGAGAACTAAAGGCCAAGTTGGAGAGATAAGGAGCCTAGCCCAAGTGAATGGAAGCCATGAAAAGGGGTAGAAAAATTCCAGGACGAGGAAATTAGAAGTACATAGACACTGTTTGGAAATTTTTCCAAAGAATGGATAATCTACTCATTCAGAATATATAGAGAGAAGGGGTGGTACACAGGGCTGCTGTATTAAAAACGAAAGGAACAACTACGTGCGAAGATGCCTAAAAGCGAGCATAATGAATTCAGGGCAGCTTGTAAACCTGAAGAGGAAAGCGTATCATAAATGGCTCCAAACAAGAACTGATGTAGATAAAGAACTCTGAATAAATGCAAGAAATAGAGGTAAAAAATCGGGAGTAAATATTTGAAACCACTTAATGTCGTACATAATAGGGCTACTAGAAATTTATCAGCACCATACTTATCACCTACCAAAGTTCTTGATGAGCAGATTAGGATACTGCGTTTGGAATTAGAAATCAAGACCAATGCTGCTGTTTATATTTTCAAAATTGTCAACAATGAGGTACATATAGGGGCCGATGAGCTTCGATGTTAGGCCCCTTAAAACAACAAGCATCATCATCATCATCATGAGGTACATAAGGTACATACCGTATCAGTCTTTCCATACAATATAATAAAGATATTCACCAACATGACATTCGCAAAAGATCTGTATATACCTGTCAATCAGGAAAAATGTCTGAAAAATGAATTGTCTAAAATGTATATGAAATAAAATATATTTCAACCGTTAATACATTTAAACTTAATTTAAGGAAATTGTGTTTCAGTCCAAACTGATTTAAAACATTTTTCTGTAAAGTAAAAAAAAGAAAAGAAATGATTTTTTTGTTATTAGGCTATAATTTAGTTTATTTCAATTTTGTTGTAGATTTTTGTTTAGATTATCATGAGTAATATTTTAGTAGCTTTCATTTCAAATTTAATTTAATTTTATAATTGATTTGTCACACATCTTGAAGTCATTCCAATGTTTATTATTTTCATATTACGCATATGTCTAATGTATACAGCCCTTTAAAGTGAGCTTTGCTCGCTGGAGCCTTTCACAGATAAATAAATAAATAAATAAATAAATAAATAAATAAATAAATAAATAAATAAATAAATAAATAAATAAATAGTTGTTGAGACCAAGAAGAAACCTTGGGAAGATGTTGTTAATAACCTGGAAAGGCTAGGGAAATCATTTATGTTTTGAGTAAATCAAGTGAAACTGGCTGTAGTTCCTAGGTAATCACTGAACAAATGGAAGGAACGTTTGGAAATTATTTTCATTGCAAATTGTCGGACTCATGACAACAATTAAAAAAGTATAACAATATCGAAAAATTTAAGAAGTCCTGTGACACACACAGCTCATGAAGAGCCCTCATCCTAGACAATGCAAGTGCTGCCAGGTCAGACAGCCTACCCCAAGAGTTCACTCACCTTGGGAGTATGGTTTGTCAACCACGAGGCCCCTACCTTAGTCTTACATTGCTTCCATTTACATTTGCCAGCGTTTTCACTTTCATATTTCCTAACCAACCTCCCTTGGCCTACTCTTGCTCCTTTATGACCCCGACGGTGTTAGATTTGCGAGATCCAGGGTGCTTTTCATTTCCTTCCTCTTTCTTTTGTCGATCTCCTTATTCATCGAGGTTGGCCCCACGGTCTTGGAGTCGCGAGGCTGTCCCTTAACAGGGGGCCCCGGGTTCATTTCCTATCCAGGTCAAAGATTTTCATCTGAACCTGAGAGCTGGTTCATGGCCGACTCAACTTACGTGACAACAATTATTGAGGAGGTAGCAAACGGTGAGGAACCGGGCCCAGTCTCGAAAATCAACAATAACGTCCGAGAGAATTCATCACGGATACACTTCTGGGAGTATGGTGGGCTGAGGGGGAGGGGTAATTAGTGAAAGGGAAAGGTAGAAAGGCGAAATGCAAGGCTAGGAAGAGGGATGGGACAAGGAAATGAGAGGTAGAGAAAGGAAAGCCGTCCGGGACTATAAGGATGACCAGGAGGGAAGGGGGATCTAATAAGGTCGAACGGGTTGAAGGTTTGGTCACGAGGGACTCCATTGTCAGGCACGTGGGGAAAATATGTGGAGTAGAGTGCTATCCACAAATTAGGTTGAGGTAGATGTGAGGAAACTAGAAAGAAAGGAGGAAGGTAAGAAGAGGGTGGTAATTTTGCACGTTGGCACCAACCCCGTAAGGCAATCAGAGCCACGCGTCACATTGTTATTCATAGGCAGTAAGACTGAGCAGCGGTCGCTTGGTAGGCCAAGACCAAAACCGATCAGGGCTGTAGTGCTATGACGTACTTTTTCATTTATCAAAGGGTCAGACCTTTGCCTTTTTCCTTCTGATTTGTGTTAAGAGAGGTTAGTTGTCCAGTTCTACTTCCTCTTTAAACAATAAATTAAACCACGACTGCGACTGTGACAGCCTACAGGTATTTGAGTTTATCTTGCCGGCATATTGCTGTGTTTCCTTAGCCGATTGCTTCGTCCCTTCGACCGCGTTCGCTGCCTCTCTTTTCACACAGGAGATTGGAATCCTTGTACCAGGTGTCCACGATTAAACTGACGATGGTCAGCGCGGCTGTAACGATCTTAGGAGTCTTAAATTTCGTAGATATGCGCTCGCGAATAGGCTATAAAAAGTGTTAGTTCCAAATCTCGCCACAAAGTGAAAATATGATGCTCTAAGCAGTCAGAACGTGCAATATTCCGAGACACTGACGTCATTTCCTTGGTGACGCGTATTAATTCATTTTTGCTGCGAGAAATTTTTAGTATTGACCACATCATCTTTAGACATTTTCCAGATCCGTGGCCTTCAAATCCCCCCACCTAAATCCATGTGACTTCTGGTTGTGGGGATATTTGAAGGATCTTGTCTATCAGGGACATGTCCGGCCACTGCCTGATCTAAAGACTAGCATACAACGACATGTCGCTTTGATTTCACCCGATATACTGCGGGCAACTGTCGACCATGCCGTGTTACGGATGCAGAATGTTGCTGAGTCACTAGGCCATATTGAACATTTTTGTAACAATAAACCTAAATAAACGTACCAGAACCATCGTTATCATATGTTTGATCTTTCCTGCCTTTTTTCTGCGACAATAACACCGGTTTCTTTCTTTTCTTAATCCGTTTACTCTCCAGCGTTTGTTCTTCCCTCGGATTCAGCGAGGGATTCCACCTGTTCCGCCTCTAGACTACCACCGCTTAAAACGCCACATTTTGGCCTGGTGGCAATATTTTGAACTAATACTTTTTCCCCCCATAATTCGCGAGTGCATTGTTTAGTTAGCATATGGACGAAATGTCAGACTCCTATGATCATTACAGCCCGGGCTGTGCCTTGCTGAACACTTTCATTTTTATTGTAGACATCCTGTACTTGTCATAAAACGAATCCGAGGCCTCTAGTTAAGAGACAGACACGCCTGAGTGTTTATGATCAATAGTGCCAACAGGAGAAAATGTTACGTCTTCGACGGCAGGTTTCATGCCTCACTTAATGTAGTTGTAAGTGATCGTGTTAACCCTCAGAGTGAGCTCGAGAACTATGTAGGAAATGAGAACGCGGAGTGATCTCCCCTATCCCGGACGTTGTTGAAAGCAATCTCTAACGACTTTCTATTTTAAGCCTTCCTAGATGAGTTATACCTGGCAATCTACCTCCAATGCGATTTTCATTACACTGCACTGTCATATGAGCACAATAGCCTTCGCAATTAAGCTTTATGGCCTATATTCCCTCGAAATAGATCAGTGATAGACACACACATACACACACACTAAACGGTATGTGCGATGCTCAGTTTATCTATATATCCATCAACAGTGGACATTTTCACAATATTACCGCTATCTGGCGCTCTTCAGTAAGAGGCACGACACTTGTTAAAGCCCCCAATATATGTTCCAGAAGGACAAGTATCTTTGCATTAAGATTGACAATGAAACTCGATCACACAATGCCATAACGTTTATGCATTCTAACACCCCCCCCCCAAAAAAAATCGGTTAGGGTTGCATACTTTTGAGCTTGGTTTCAGAGATGGTGAATTCGAATCCCAGCGTCAGCAGCCCTGAAGTCTTCCGGTGGTTTTTTTTTTTTTTTCACTTTTACACCAGGCATATGCTACACCTTAATTAAGGCCATGGCCGCTTCCTTCCCGTCTTTGCGTCGCCGTAAACCTTCCATGTTTTAGAGCAGGGCCTCTCAGGGTGCATGCACTGTGCACGGTACGAAAGACGACTTCGCTTGGTTGACCAGAGTGCAGACCTCTGCTCTTCGATTTGGAGCAATAGCGCTGTCTCTCTCTTTCCCCACGCCTGTCTCCCTCTTCCTCACTTGCTCCGTAGCGCTCCAAATCCGAGCCGAGTTGAGCCGAGCTTAGCCGAGTAGCCCAGAGACGAAGCGTTGGTCCGTGCCGAGTGGGACCCATGCACTATGCAGAGGAACTCTGCGCCGCTGTTTGCACGCGTGACATTTTGGGCGTTTGAAAGGTCCTGTTTTAGAGTGACTTTAAACCACTAGCAAACAACAAAAGAAAACATTGTAGTAATTGTAGCCGACACTTTGTTTGAACCGATTTCCATTCCTGCCTGAGAGTAGAAACATGTACAGAATCAGAAGATACATACTTCTTCATTGTAGACCGTTATGCCTTTCAGCGTTCAGTCTGCAGGCCTTTGTGAATTTACTAAACGCTGCCACAATCATCTATTTGTAACTAGTTAGGTGGCCTCGTTTAGTACTATACCCCTTATCCTTAAATCGTTAAAAACTGAGTCTTGGTCTTCCTCAACTTCTCTTAACCTCCATAACAGAGTCCATTATTCTCCTAGGCAAACTACCCTCCTCCATTCGCTTCACATCACCCTACCACCAAAGCCTGCTTCATCCATCCAGTTCATTCCTAAGTTGCCCTTTATCTCCTTTCCGAATGCCCTCCTGCTATTGTTCCCATCTGTTTGTTCCAGCAATCATTCTCCCTACTTTCATGTCTGTTACTTCTAACTTACGAATAAGATATACTGATTCCACCCAGCTTTCACTTCCGTAAAGCAAAGTTGGTCTGAAAACAGACCGATGTTTAGACAGTTTCGTCCGGGAGCTGATATCCTTTTTACAGACTACTGTTGATCACAACTGTTACGGACTTTTCCGTGGTAGGTAGAGGTGTAAGAAGGTGCGGGCGTGAATGGGTCTCAAACTACGGAATCAAAGTTAACGTAAAATTTAACAAGGTTATATTTTCTTTTCAAAATTAGGTAACAACAAATAGAACAGGTACTTAGTAGCCGAAACACAATTGAAAAATACATTTACATAGGTACCCCATTTGGGGCTTCAAAAGTCAGAAACATAATTCTTGGGCAATCATCTCAGTTTTACCCCAAACACAATTTTAACAGAGGGGCAGAAAACCCCATTCATACCTAGGAGCCCTTGCTCCAAATTACACTGAAAAGCCTCCTCGAGGCATACAATATACCATTTTCAAAAGAGCCACTCGCTCTCAATTTTAAGCCTCTCCCAGGCCACACCAAACTCCACCTTTAAGCTGTCCTCAAAGGACATATACACAGGGGTAAAATACCCAACCTACTGAGGTCTATTAAATGACAAGAAGGTTAATTAAATGACCTCTAAAACAATTTGAGAGGAGGCGAACTTGCCCTCCTAATACACTTTGATTAAGATCTACTTGGCGCTAGGCCGTTAATACAAGGGCTAATCCCATACTAAAGAGGTGACTTAAGAAGAGAACAATTTGTTTTACATTATCGAAGAATAGGTTGAGAAAAATAAGTTCACCTCAAAACAATATGAGTGGGAGCTCGAGAGGGTTAGCACTCTCTATCCCAGAATGTAGCTTTACAAGAGAATCGAAGAAAAGAGTAGTTACATTTTAGGAAAAGGTTACATGGTAGAACGCTTCGCACCCGCCCCGAGAGTTAAACTGCTGAGCAAGAAAAGAAAGAATTTATTAATCGGCCATTACCTTATTGTTGACCGCTGCAGAAGAAAGAGGCGCTACCCGCCTCCTGCGATGTACTTAATACACTGAAAGATGGAACAGAAGTGGCACGGAGACCCGAAAATCAGCAGTTTATAACCTCTCGTGGAAGGTTCTAGGCGTTAGGGGAATGAAAACACCCGCCCACAATTATTTTATTGGCTAGGACCCCGCAATCGATTCAAGTTGGGGGAAGATACATCTGATTGGATAGAAATTAATTTAAGAAATTCGGGATTGGCTACATGCAAAACAAGGGGAAAGAGAGGGGTATACAGCCAACTTAAACAATAACAGAAAGAAATTTAGCAAAGAACAAACATTTGAAATAAAAATTTCTTCAACAAAATAGTTCTTTGACTCCGCACTAGGTTGCACTATTGTTGATCTTCAGTAGTGTCCTCTAGAAGAGAAAGTTCACACTTCTTACTTCAAGCTAAACAAAAACACATCAAAAATGACACAGTTCAAAAACTCAAAATTTTCCACGTGGTGACATCTTCTGAGAAAGTAGAGAATTAATAGAGTAGATAAAGTTCAACCTTCCTCCGGAAGAGGAGTTTCAACTGGCGCAACTTTTAAATAAACGGTGTAGAGGTGTACCGCCCGGTACAACAACCACGAGCTCACTGTATTAGCTTTACTGCAACTTGATTCAATCTCACTTACTACCATCCTGGGAGAACACACATCCTAAATACTTGAAATTATCAACCTGTTCCACCTTTGTGTCCCCAATATGACATTCATTTCTTTTGGATTTCTTACCTAGTGACATCAGTTTAGTCTGGGAAAGGCTACTTTCCATACCATACTAATTGCACCTATTTTCAAATTTTCAGATATTACAATGCAGGCTTTCGGCACAGTCTGTCATTAAGACCAAGTCGCCAGCATAGGCCAGACTGCTAACTACATTTTCACCTAAGTGAATCCCTCCATGCCACTTTATACATTTCAGCGGATGATCCATGAAACTATGAACAAGAACGGTGAAAGATTACAGCCTTGTCTAACCCATGTAAGTACCATGAAACCAGAACTCATTCTACCATCAATTCTCACTGCAGCCCAATTGTCAACATAAATGCCTTTGATTTTAATAATCTACCTTTATTTCCATTGTTCCCCGGTTTGACGAGCTTCTTTTCCTCGGCACTCGGTCGCATGCATTCTCTATATCAGAGGTGCTCAGCTGGGCGCCCGTTGAGGCTAGCCCAGTGCGGGCGGGCTGGCCTGACGTAAATGCGGGCAGCATACGTGGCAAGCACATGTCATATTGAAGCGAGAGGGTGACCGCACTTTGCAGGGAAGGAGCAGTGACGTGCGATTGTGACTATTAAGCTCTCCTCCATTACTCAGCAAAAATGTTGATTGGAGAACAGTAGCCTGTCAAAAACGAAACAAAAGCGATGGTATAATCGCAAGAAAACCGAGCTTTTCAACATATTACGGTTTCATTTATACTGCGCTCCATATAACAGTTTTATTTTCGTACGTTTATACATTCAAGGAAAACTGACACGTTATCAGGGTTTAAGCGTACAAGCTACGATTTACAATTTATTCGACGGGAATGACAGTATTTCCATGTAAAAATGTAAAATTTATGTTATTCATTCAACAAATTGTAATATACATAGAGGATTCAACAAGTTTACTGCTTGATTTTGCACAGTGTTGTAGTGTTGCTTGACTTTCTCCGTTCACTGAATTTCTGAAAATAGTATTTTTAACTTATCAAGCGCCCGATGATAAATGGCGAGGGGGTATCCTCGCACGGAGAAAATATATTATATGGACGTTGGTCTGGGAACGCTTTATTTCCATGTTAAAACTCATTTCCAACCGAGCGAGTTGGCCGTACGGGTAGGGGCGCGCAGCTTTGAGCTTGCATTCGGGAGATAGTGGGTTTGAATCCCACTGTCGACAGCCCTGAAAATGGTTTCCCGTGGTTTCAAATTTTAACTCCCGGAAAATGCTGGGGCTGTACCTCAATTAAGGCCACGGCCGTTTTCCTCCCACTTCTAGCCCTTTCTTATCCCATCGTCACCATAAGACCTACCTGTGTGCGTGCGACATGAAACAACTTGTGCAAAAAAAATCTCATCTCCAAAACTCGCCCTAGTGGGAAACACACAGGAACAGAAAGTACCAGCATACCATATGAAACTCTTTCTTACTGAAATGAATAAAATGTCCTCCTTTAGCAATGGTACATACATCAACCCGCCGTCGCACTGAATCCCAGATGAGCTGGTGTATCCCTGGAGTATTGCAAATGGTCTCTTGGTTACGTCTAGTTGAATTACAATTGTTATGCTCAGGGGCAGTGTTTTGTGTTCCATTTGACTGAAGGTAATGTTGACAGGCGACTAACGGCATTGCTTGTGTTGACATGCCACTCACTTCATTGCCTTACTGCACGAAGCATCAGCTGTTTATTGTTCATTACAGATTTGGCAAGCACATAACTGTTTACTAGTATTCATCACGAATTTGGTTTGCGGTACAGTGGAATGGAAGTGTACACAAAAGCGGAGTTAGCAGATGCCCATGTGATGTACATGTGGATTAGCGTACGGAAATGTCCTTGCCTCTCAACTTTTGTATCGGGAGAGATTTCCAGATTGCCCCGACAGGAAGACGTTGGAAGCAATCGATCGTCATCTTTTTTTTTCTTTACGTCGCACCGACAGAGACAGGTCGTATGACGACGATGGGATATGATAGGGCTAGGAGTGGGAAGGAACCGGCCGTGGCCTTAATTAAGGTAGAGCCCCAGCATTTTCCTGGTGTGAATATGAGAAACCATGGAAAAAAATATTCAGGGCTGCCGACAGTGTGGCTCGAACCCACTATCTCCCGGATGCAAGCTCACAGCTGCGCGCCCCTAACCGCACGACCAACTCGCCCGATGATCGTCGTCTTAGGCTAGCCGCACACCGGAAGGGACGAGATAGCTTCAGAAGAGTCATTCTTGTCGAAGACTGGCTCGAGGATGAGCTTAGTATGGTTTGTAATGGATGAATCGTACACCGGGCAAGAGGCTCGTCTCGTTTGACACAAAACTGGGAAGAAACCCACCCAGAATTACGTCTCGTCTCATGGGTGCTCCAGACATTTCGCTTTACGCATGCACGACGTAGGCATCTCGATTGCTGCAATAGGCCTACATCATCAGTGTAGAAGGCCGAAATTAGCACCAGATATGGGCTACAAAAACAATGGCGTGATGAACGTCATATCTGTTCGTCTTTTAAATTCTTACATGATCTGAGTTCAGACCGGCGTAAGTCAGGTCGGTTTCTATCTTTATTGTTGTGGAATATTTTAGTACGAAAGGACCAAATATTCAAAATAATTTTTATTGGGATGATAAATATTAATACCGAGCTTGATACCTGCAGTCGCTTAATTGCGGCCAGAATCCAGTAATCGGGAGATAGTGGGTTCGAATCCCACTGTCGGCAGCCCTGAAGATGGTTTTTCGTGGTTTCCTATTTTCACACCAGGCAAATGCTGGGGCTGTACCTTAATTAAGGCCACGGCCGCTTCCTTCCCAATCCTAGGCCTTTCCTATCCCATCGTCGCAATAAGACATATCGGTGTCGGTGCGACGTAAGGCAAATAGCAAAAAAAAAAAAAAAAGATAAATAAATATTAATACTAGGTGTACTTTGGCAGAGAAGTGCACTAGATTTAGAATTCTATCATTGAAATGAATTTCTTATCGTCCTCTCGTTATTCATCCAAGAAACATAGTTAATTTTCCGGCTTTTTGTTAATGGGATATACCCATAACTTGCGACAAACTGTCCTTTCCTCGTCTGACCATAGGAGATAATAATATAATAACAGCAATTTCATAGCACGCCATATCGACTCAACACTGCCAGATAAAAACGAGGCATATCGCAGACTGTCAAAGACAGTCTGAAGCAAAAGATTTAGTCTCCGACGGTTTTGTCTCGAGACGTTTTGTCGCTAACAGTTTCGTCTCTTCCGGTGTACACCCAGCCTTAGAGAAAATGGGTCGCTTAAGATTGCTACTCGCGACTGGGAGGAGGCCCAGAAGGACGAGGTACCGCAACTGGAGGAGTCAATTCTTCATGCTGTTGACGAGGACCCTAGTGTTAGCGTAAGACAGTTAGCTGCAGCAATTCGTTTTGACCACAGGACTGAATAGAATAGAATAGAATAGAATAGAATAGAATAGAATAGAATAGAATAGAATAGATTACTGCCGACCCCACAGTTCCGGATCACCTGAAGCTGGGGATGGAGCAATTATGTATTGTAATCCAAAATGTGTTTTGATACATGCATTCTTCTCCCTATTACAACATTAAATATTACAATTAAACTTGTTAACTGTTTCGATCTAATTTCTAAATTGTACTTTTCCTTTTAAAGTTTATTTATTTATTTTGTCCTAGACGTTTAAAGAGTCGTATAGTCCAGAGCAAACATGCGTCTTACCCTCCCTAAGTTGTATTGGTGCTTAATTGTCGCATCGGTCTTTATAGAGTTATCGCACGCTTACAACATACACACATTTTGAATGACTGAAAGAATGACCGAATGCCTATATGATTTGGTGAGTGAATGATTTCATGACTGAATTGTGCTCGTGCATGAATGAATGAATAAACATTGTTTTCACCCAGTCATGGATAGCCACTGACTGGGGAGAGAGCGTTGCGACCACATGACAGTCAGGCGAGTGTTGCATGAGAACCTGTTATATATATACGATTTACAGTGTGTGCAAGTACTATCAGCAGCTGATTTTCCTGCACGGATACACTTCTGCGATGATTTATTCAACAGCGTGTCAACCCTGATTTTAGTGCAACTCTGCTCTTCGCGGATATGTCGCCGTTTCAACGTTTTCACAAACGGCACATACGGGCTGGCGTGAATTCACATGCCGCTGTTGAAGCACGTTATCAGCAAAGAGTTTCTGTCAGTGTTTGAGCCGGTATTGTTACTGACTGTTTGATAGGTCCTTATGTTCTTACACTCAGGCTGAACGGAGAAACGTATCATGCTTTTTTAGAGAATAATCTACCTTTTCTGCTAGAAGACTATTTCGATCTAATTTCTAATTTGTACTTTTTTCTCTTTAAATGTTATTTATTGATTTTGTCCTAGAGGTTTACAGAGTCATATAGTCGAGGACAGGGCCTCTCAGGGTGCTACGAGAACAAGTGCGACGAAACATGTACTTCGTGCACGATGGAACTACGAAGCTGCGTTTTCACAGATACCTCCATCTGCGGCATATCACCCTTTCATATAGGCTGAGTGTTTAATAAAACATGTAGGCCTAATACAATTCAATAAACTTTGACTCGTTTCTAAGTTCGTTCTAATACACTGACGGAAAAAGAAATCCCAAAACCAAGAAGGAGTAGTGCTAGATAAATGTAATTTGGGAGGCGTGTTTGCACATCTGAAAGATGAAGCCTATTCAGATTTACGCTCTAGTCCACGACGAGTTGAGCTAGTACCGTTACTATGACATTGCAAAGCAAAGTGGCTTTAAATACGCGCTGTACATTTAGTCATCGTCTGGTGTTGGCGTTGTGAGGAAGGTGTGAGTCAAACGTGCCTTTAAGGAGACGAAGAAGGCAGTGTGAGCAGTGCACTGTGTTTGAATGAGGCCGTGCAATAGGGCTATGAGAACATGGATGTTCTTTCAATGATATTGCAGAAACACTTGGCAGAGATGTATTCATAGTTCATCAGTGTTAGCAACAATGGTCACGGGATGACACTGTCTCAACAAGAATAGAGTTCGGCGAGCACGAGCCACTATGCAGTGGGAAGACCGCCGTATTCCCCGCCTGGCTGTGGTGGAGACATTAGAGCAGGGCCTCTCAGGGTGCATGCGCGTGGTGCATGCACTGTGCACGGTGCAAAAGACGACTTGCCTTGGTTGACCAGAGTGCAGACCCCCCACTCCTCGATTTGGAGCAATAGCGCTTACTCTCTCTTTCCTCACACCTGTCTCGCTCGCTCTGCCTGTCTCCCTCTGCCCCACTTGCGCCGTAGCGCTCCAAATCCGGGCTGACTTGAGCCGAGTATAGGCGAGTTGAGCCGAGCTTAGCCGAGTAGCCCAGAGACGAAGCGTTGATCCGAGCCATGCCGAGCGGCAGCGATGCACAGTGCACGGAGCTGTTGCGCCTCTGTCTGCACGCGTGAGATTTTGGGCGTTTGAGAGGCCCTGCATTAGAGCTTCAGTTGCCACCCGAGTGACACTGCGATCTGTAACATATCTATTACATCAGGGACAGGTCCGAGCCAGACGTCCTGTAGCGTCAATACCTCTAACGCCGAATCACTGCCATTTGAGACTTAAGTGGTGTAAAGATAGAGCTTATAGACATGATACTGTATAGGATTTCGAGCTTATGCCGTGTCAAGAAAATAAGGTGAAATTCTTTACGTTTCGCAGAGAACTGTGCTCTGCGTCATCAGAAGAAAATCTTGACTGTCCACGAGAAAGGCTTCTTAAACAATGACTTTTTGAAATTAGACGTTATAATAGAAGTGGAAATGGTACGTCCATTCGTCACCAGATGGTTCCCCAGACGTAGCACAGCGCTAGCGTTCGAAGCGGAAGCTGACTGAACCATCACAACCAGTCTAAGAGGGTCACATAAAATGTGTACGTAACATATGACATTGGCAGGTGTATGAAATTGACACAAGCCTGGAATGAAACATCTGGCGAAGTGGAACGTACGAATTTGGAAAACACCGAGGAGAAATAACAATAGTGAAGGGACAGGGAAGGGAACTACCTACGTAAATCCTTAATGGCTGGAAAACAGGTATTACTTAATTGATAGGCAGTGTCCGTGTTGAAATTGTTAGGATTTCTACGTATTTCCACAGCTTCCCGTATAATCCTGGACCTGTAGTGTCTAGTGTGGGTAAGAGTTCTAGCATCTTGGAACATGATATCATGACCCGACGATAAAGCGTGCTCAGCTATTGTCGATTTGCCTGGTTGGTTTTGACGAATATTATGTTCATGTTCCTTGATACGGGTACCAATGGACCGGCATGTTTGGCTGATATATACCTTACCGCAAGTACAGGGAATTGTATATACCCCAGGATGTAAAAGTGGGAACTATTTGTCCTTGGTTTTACTCAGACTGTGAGCAATTTTAGTGGCGGTGCCAAACACGGTTTTTTATTGTGTTTGCGGAGGACCTTGGCAATTCGATCTGTGGTATTGTGAATGTAAGGCAAGTAGGCAGTTCCTTTCACTTCTTCCTTCTGTGAGCTTTGCTCGGTCGTTTCTCTGGGATGCAGGGCTCTATGAATCTGCAAATCGCTGTAACCGTTACCCTTGAACGTGACTTTGAGCGTGTCCATCTCCACCTGGATATTTGATGGCTCACAAATTCGTCTCGCCCTCTTGACGAGTGTCGTGAGAATGCCTTGTTTTTGTGCTGGATAGTGGTGAGAATCTGCATGAATCTGCGATTTGTGTGGGTAGGTTTACGATGGACGGTATGTTCTAAGGAACCGTCCGGTTTCTTCTTACTAGAATATACACCATGTCACATTTCTTCTCGCGCATACTTGAACCTGTGTCTTGGAAACTTCAATCAAATAAATATGTTACCTAGACCATTGCATAGCCTGAATTGCATTCCTCTAAATTAATGTGTCCTTGGTGTCGGAATTTCATTTTCCGCCAGTGTAATAGCAACAGGCTATTTTCGACCAGCTTTTAATAAACCTTTCTCGCCGGTCGCACTAAACGTCAGACTTTTTTTTCCTATTTGCTTTACTTCGCACCGACACAGATAAGTCTTATGGCGATGATGGGACAAGAAGGGGCTAGAAGTGAGAAGGAAGCGGCCGTGGCCTTTATTAAGGTACAGCCCCGTCATTTGCATTGTGTGAAAATGGGAAACCACGGAAAACAATCTTTAGGGTTGCCGACAGTGGGGTTCGAACCCACTATCTCCCGAATACTGGATTCTGGCTGCACTTAAGCAACTGGAACTATCGAGCTCGGTGTAAACGTCAGAATCAAATTCTCAGATTCCGTGACAGATGGATAGGTATAGGTTGACCAATTGCCTGGTCTCCACTCTCTCCAGACCTAAACCCACTAGACTTTTATCTGTGGGAGCAATTGAAAGCTTTTGTGAATCGAACCCCGGTACAAGATGCAGAGAGTCTTCGTGACCGTACTGTGGAAGGCTGTGAAACCATATGCAATACTCTTCGTTTACATACAACCCACCACACTACCAACCATCACAGAAACACGCAACACAAGGATAAAACTGAAACTGATCCACCTAAGTGCTTACCCTAACCAACTGAAGAGAAAAAAAAGCGAACAAGAAGAGAAATCTTTTGATAAAGTGAACCAAGTGGGAATGACAGCCAAGTGTCATGACTACTGGCTTCTCACCAAAGTGACTGCAGTCCGGATCGTGGCCAATACATGTGGGATTTTTGAAATAAATGTCACGTCCCTGGTGAACAGATTCCACGTAAAACAAGCAGCTTGTTTTTTCATAGAAGTGAAGTTACGGTTGTATGAAAGAGAGAACAGCTTCACTCAGCTGTGTGTTGTGAGAAACCTTGAAAATTACGAACACCAAGCAAGTGGCTACGCTGTTTGAGGCATGAAGCTACCTTGCATTCGGGATATAGTAGGTTCGAACCTCACTATCGGGATCCATGAACATGGTTTTCCATGGTTTTCCCATTTTTTCACCAGGCTGTAAATGAAGGCCACTGTCGCTTCCTTCCCTTTCCTAACCCTGTCTTCTCCCATAGTCGTACTAAGATCTGTCTGTAGCGGTGTAACGTAAACAAATAGCTCCAATTGTCAATGTCTCGTGCTGTCCCTATTTTACATTGAATCATTATCTTCGAATGTGGTCAGGGATAGTTCATGAACGCTGCTTAGTATAAGGCACTTTTTTGGACCATCTGTTCCTTGTATACGTATAGAAACTAACTCACTAATGGCAGCGTGTGTTTGCAATGACACCAAGCGATTTTGCTACTTGGTACCGTTCATGTAGCTACGATCTTACATTCGGTAAATCGTAGGTTCCCACCCTGCTATCGGCAGCCTTGAAGTGGGTTTGCTAATTTTTACATCAGATAAATGCTGCAGCTTTAAGCTTAGTTAAGGCCTCGGTCGTTTCCTTCCCAGTCCTAGCCCATTGTTGCCGTAGGACCTGTCTGCAACGGTGCGACGTAAAACAAAGAGTAAACAAAAAATGAACTCATGGAAGCCGTAGTATATTCCTGGCACCCACTCATAGTGCACACCACTGAGCGGTATGTGTGTGTGCAGAATGCAAGATAACATATCTACTGAAGACAGCCGGAAACACGTAACAGATACAAATTAATTTACACTTGGCTTCCCTTATCTAAACACTACCCAAACAGAGCAGCGCGCCATAGTATATGTGAAATAAAAGACCATATGAACCGATATGTGACCTACATTCTTTGTTCCATATTGTGATAAGATGACTTCGTGTAATTGTTCTGAATTTAAACCACCAGTTACTAATCACATTTCGTGCTTTCCTTCACCTACTGTTTTCTTTCTTTTTTTTTACAATTTGCCTTATGTCGCACCGGCACGGGTAGGTCTTACGGCGACGATGGGATAGGAAAGAGCTAGGAGTGGGAAGGAAATGTCCGTGGCCTTAAGGTACAGCCCCAACATTTGCCTGGCGTTAAAATGGGAAAACACGGTAAACCATCTTTAGGGCTGCCGACAGTGGGGTTCGAACCCACTACCTCCCGGATGCAAGCACACAGCTGCGCGGCCCTAACCGCACGGCCAACTCGCCCGGTGTTTGACACTCACAATCGCAGTTGAACACAGGAGAAAAACAGTCGTAGGCTAAATACCACAGAATGAAAAATCAACAGCCTGTTTCAAGTCATTCAACAGGGTCCGGAATGGAATGAATGAAGTTCCATCTAGAGACGAGGATAAGAAATGTGCCGGGTGCCGAAGCCTGTCGCACTTTGATTAATTACTGACTGATGAAATGAAATGATTTTGGAGAATGTTAATGGAATGAAACATGACAGAGAAAACCTGAGTACCCGGGAGAAAAACCTCTCGCGCCTTCCCTTTTTCCGGTACCAATCCCACATGGAGTGATCAGGATTTGAAGCACGGAACCCAGCGGTGAGAGGCCGGCGCACTGCCACCTGAGCCACGGAAATACCACAGTATACGAAGCCGTAGTATTGATATAACAATGCTACCAATGTAAATAATGAAGTTTTCTGAAAATCACTGAAAACTACATTTTATTTGGAAGCATAGAGGTTTCAGTCCATGCCAAAATTACAGCAAATACATTTTAACTACAATTACATAAGTTGTTCATTTAAATTTATCGAAAAACATTCATAACTTTCTAACGATGGAAGCCAAGGTTTTCATCGTCGACTTAGACAAAGTAACTTTTAAATTCTTCAGTCTGCTGAACACAAGATACAAGTTTATGAAACACTAGTATTCCTAACTGTTCTTTTCACGCACGTAATAATGCCTTTAATTTTGCAACCTGTGCACGATAGACTGAAAAGAACTATATCTCATCAAAAAATCAAATTAAAATTATTTTCGGGGTCAAAAGTAAAG
The DNA here is from genome assembly GCF_040414725.1 of Anabrus simplex. NCBI lineage: Eukaryota > Metazoa > Arthropoda > Insecta > Orthoptera > Tettigoniidae > Anabrus > Anabrus simplex. The sequence goes on along the minus strand of NC_090267.1, from coordinate 387,500,606 downwards.
AAAATAAAAAAATCTCCTTTTATAGTTCCATCTCCTCCAAGTTCCATCCATAACAGATCCTGTGATTCCTTGAATGGTTCAGACACAAATTTACAGCAATTCTTACCTATAAATGTATAAGTTGGTAATCGAAATTTATTAAAAAACATTCACAACTTTCTAAAGATAGAAGCGATGGTTTTCAGTGTTCGTTTTAGAAGGAAGCAGAATTTTTGTAGTTTAATGTGACTGTTGATTTGATTCTCGTAGCCACAGGACTTTGATTAAATTTTAATTATACGAACCTGGATTTTCATTTCAGAAATCTCACATGCATTCGCCAGGACTCGAAGCGCAGCCGCCTTAGCGAGAATTTAACCATTTTGCCATTTTGCCATTTTGCCACTCGACTATCACACTCCCTCTATTGCCTATAAGGGCTGCAATATTCTATCAATATCCGCACGGAGTTATTAAATCTGTGACTGGGAGGTAGTGGGTACTATGTAACAAATATAAAATTTTACAGGAGAGCTGTATTGAAGCTACTCTTTTGCGAGACATATGAATCATAGAAACAAGACTTCTCATTTCAATAATACTATATGCTCTAACCGGGAGTCGAACTACAGCTAAGAAGAGCAGACTTTTTTGTGGGGGCATGGATAGAGACTTGAAGCGATTCGTGAAGTGCTTTGTATGGAGCGTGGCACTGTATGGAGCTGAGACTTGGACATTGAGAAAAGAAGACGAAAGAAGACTGGAAGCATTTGAGATGTGGATTTGGAGGAGAATGGAAAGTATACAATGGATAGAAAAAGTAAAGAATGAAGAAGTCTTGAGAAGAGTTGGGGAAGAGAGAAATATATTAAGAGTAATCAAGCAGAGAAAGCACAATTGGATTGGTCATTGGATGAGGAGAGATTGCTTGCTTGTAGATGGTGTAGAAGGAACGGTAAATGGAAAAAGACAAAGAGGACGAAGAAGATATCAGATGCTGGACAGTATCAGGATAGAATACAAGTATGAGGAAACAAAGAAGGTGGCAAGAGACAGGATTGCGTGGAGAGCTGCCATGTGAAGACCTGCCGTATGGCAGAATACTGATGATGATGAATGGCTATTTCACTGGAATACTATAGCGTTAATGAATAAAAAACAAATTGCATGCACGTGTAACAATTAGCACGTTTTAACATGTAATCTGTGAATAACAAAGGTGAAAGATTACAGCCTTGTCCAACCCCTGTTAGTACCTTGAAACAAGAACTAATTCTACCATACTGCAATTTTATTTCTATCCTATTTTACACGGAATGCCGCATACATCATACACCGTGGTGTATTTTGTTTCTCTCTAAATAATTAACGCTTTAAACAGATCTCTCTATAAAATAATTTATCTAATTCCATTCCCTGTATTAGCTCATATAAAAATTAAATTGAACGAGCCGTTTTTAAATGAAATGTCGAAAGCATTTTTACTTTTACCTAAAATTATTGCCCAGATCAGGGCATATTCTAGAAGGATTAGCAGCTCTAATCACCTCTCAAGAGATCTAAACGTCCTTCGAAATCGTCCTGCACACTATCGTCAACTGGCCTGTACCTTTTTGTAGGGCCTATGAATCTCGTTGACTGGTAATCAGCAGTGTGTGTGTATGTGTGTGTGTGTGTGTGTGTGTGTGTGTGTGTGTGTGTGTGTGTGTGTGTGTGTGTGTGTGTGTGTGTGTGTGTGTGTGCGAGCAGAGACAACTCATTCACTGCAGTATACAGTGACAGGTTGGTTGACTATGAACTAGCCACTAATGACAGGGGAAAGTCAATTTCCTTTGTAGTGGTCAGAAAACGTATTTTTTTATTACTTTACGTTTCATTAATTCGAGAAAATAAGACTTTTATTGCGTTTTATTTAGGCACCAATTCGTGTTGCTAACAGTCCTTAGAAATGTATTATTAATGTTAAAACAGAATTGCTTTTATTATTTGCAGCTAGTTTATGAGAATTTATATCATTTGTCAGCACTTTGATACACTAAAGTGGGGCTAATTTCGATACGGAAACAGGTAGATGAATATTGAATTTTAACGTCCGCACTGTAATCGAAACGAACTTTCAACCCATTAGGTCATATTCCGTACATATAGTACGTGTTGAAGAGATGTCAAATACAGAGCAAACCTACTGAACAAACCTATTAGGTAGTTTTGCGGTCCGCCTCTGTGGTGTAGTCATTAGTGTGATTAGCTGCCACCCCCGGAGTCCCGGGTTCGGTTCCAGGCTCTGCAACGAAATTTGAAAAGTGGTACGAGGGCTGGAACGGCATCCACTCAGCCTCGGGAGGTCAACTGAGTAGAGATGGTTCGATTCCCACCTCAGCCATCCTCAAACTGGTTTTCCACTTTTCTTCGAAGTAAATGCGGGTATGGTACCTAACTTTAGGCCACGGCCACTTCCATCGCTCTTTTTTATCTATCTCTTCCAGTCTTCCCAACCCTCCCCCCCCCCCCCCCCGCGCATAAACAAGGCCTTTGTTCAGTATATCAAGTGAGGCCGCCTGGGCGAGGTAATGCTTCTCCTACCCCAGTTGTATCCTCCTACCCAATGTTTTACGCTCCAGGACACTGCCTTTGAGGCGGTAGAGGTGGGATCCCTTGCTGAGTCCGAGGAAAGAAACAACCCTGAACGGTAAACGGATTAAGAAAGAAAGCAGAAAAGGTCGCGTTGAAGACATGTTAAGTACAGAACAAAAATGGCCAACCTGACACCGGTGGATCCAAACCCACAACGTCCCGACTTCGCATTGGTTGCTCTACCAATTGAGGTATGGTGCCCTAGGTCATATTTGTTCAGTTGGATTGGATCTAAGCTACAGGTCTGTCACTACTGCCTTCACACTGTAGAGGCCACCACAGCTCTTTTTGTAGAGCAACCGACGCGAAATCGGAGATTGTGGGTTAGTATCGCACTGGTGTTCGGTTGGCCATTTTTATTCTGCACTTAACAAGTCTTCAACACGTACTACATGTACGGAACACGATTTAATAGGTTGAAAGTTAATTTCGGAAACAGGTAGTGTTCGCGACACTAAGGAAAGTGTTTCATGCGTGAAACCTCTTCTTGTGAGTCGGGGATGTGCTTGAGCTGAAATGAATAAATGTCGAAACTTGGATCTTGTCGCATGCCAACTTCTAACATTTCAGTATCGTCACAAACCATCGTACTAGAACCACCGTCAGCATTAAATATGGCACCAACATCGCCGTCAACTTGCATTGTTTACACACTTGTAGTGGTCGCTGACTCGACTGTCTGCTCCCTCTATTGCTTACAAGGGCTATAATAGGCTAGCAATATCCGCACAGAATTATTTTGTCACTCCCCATTTTTTTCTGGCACGTTCCAAGGATTTAATTCTGGGCTTCCTAGGTTGAGAATTCGATGCTCTTTTATCCTTTAACTTCTTTTTGCAGGCATTCACTTTCTTATTTCACAAATTTGTCAGTTTTTAACGTTTCTTTGTTTTCTTGCTTGTATCCAGTAGAACGATCTAACGCTTTAAAATGAATGCACTCGCGAATTCCTCGCACGGTTGTACGTCGAGCTGCAATAATTTTACGTAGGCGGTGGCACGTATTTTTATGCCATCTTCTTTTGTATGATGTCGACTTCAATTCCAGAATGTCCTTTATTTTAATCTCTCAACCTTCCTCATACGTTTCGAGTTAATAAGGAATGTTTGGTATACACAATAACACTTCATCACTACCAGCCACACGTCTCCTCATACCGATTTATAAAAATGTCACTCCAAAAATGCTTTCGTTAAAATAAGTAAAGCGTTACTAGAACAGAAATATAATTATGACTTATGACTAATGGCAGCTTATTCCTTCTATTATTTTTGTATTTTTTGTCTGATTTGAACACAATAATTTAGTTTGCTGTTGTTTAAAGGAAGATTGCTTTTATATGTTGTATAGGTATCAAGGTTAAGAATGATTTTAGTATAATAATAGTAATGGCGTGTGCAGGTTTTTAGAATTGACGCCTTATAGGCGACTTGCGCGTCCCTACCTAAGATGAAATCTAATATTGAATATGTCATAAACAATTAGTCCCCAAGCCATAGGAATAAACTAGTGAAAGTTGAAATTCACGACCCGACTGGGCAAAGAAACCGGACCTCTTGGATCAAAGTCAATCATTTAGCTATGGAACCGGTCATAATTTTAGCTGTTATTAGACATGTTTTAAACACAAGGGTGATACGACCTAAACTTACAGTAGTTTTGCGCTAGATTTTTCAACAATATGATGCCATAGAATTTGTTGTGTTTGTTAGTCGTTTAGTCGCTTTCGGCTCTCCGTGACCCCATAGACCAAAGTGCGCCATTTCTTCCTGTCATGAACTATTTTCCGAAGTCTTTCTAAATTGAGAGCCGTGGCTTCCTTTATGCCATCAATCCACCTCATCCGTTGTCGCCCTCTTCTCCTGTTACCATCAGTCTTCCCCAGCATTAAGGACTTTTCCAGTGAATCATGTTTTCTCATAATATGACCGAAGTACTTTAGTTTTTGTCTGAGTATTTGACCTTCGAGAGAACAGCCTGGGTTGATTTCCTGTAATATGGACTTATTAGACCTCTTCGCAGTCCACAGAACTCTAAGGAGTTTTCTCCAACACCATAGTTCAAATGCGTCTATTCTTCGACGCTCAGCCTTTCTTACTGTCCAGGTTTCGCTTCCGTACATTGCTACTGGAAAGACCATAGCCTTCACTATACGAATCTTCGTTCTTAAAGTTACGTCTCTACTCTTGAAAATGTTATCAAGGTTGGCCATTGCCTTCCTCCCAAGGAGCAAGCGTCTCTTAATTTCATGGCTGCAATCGCCGTCAGCAGTTATTTTGGAGCCCAAGTAGATGAAACTAGGAACAACCTCCATTGTTTCACCATTTATATGCCAGGAGGTGATAGGTTTAGTTGCCATTATCTTTGTTGCCATAGAATTACTTTATAACAAAAAGCTATTTCCTTTCAAACATTTTTACAAGAACAAAATATTATGATTTCTGTCCCAAGAGGGAGAGTAAATTCTTGTATCATTTTCTTTCAAATAAAACATATTTATTTAATTTTGTCTATTAAAATTACAACACCGATTCTGCAGTTGGCTGCCTGGCAGATGCTACTGTTATCACGTAATTCATCTCCACCCCCACCCCCTTTCGCCTGCTGCTCGTACACCACTTGAAGACCAGGCCCTTGTTCACGACAAACTCCAGTCTATGGGATTGTGCTCTGAGCTGATGGATGCTGAGCTATGCGCAATATAGTAAGCCATAAGGCCTGCACAAACTTTACAATGGAAAAATTGTTTCTGAGTAGTGATGCTGCACACTTGTCCATTAACCGGAATGTGTACATCATATCAGTGTTGCTTAAATAAAACGTCAATCATTCTGAAATCATGATCGCGATTTACAGATAAAATTCTTGTTATCGAGCTGCTTCATCACCTTATCTAAAACCTATATATATACACACACACACGAGTAACAGGATTATAGGAGAGTGGCAATCACATATGTGATATGTATCGCACTTAAAGAGTAACTAATTGCATTGAGTGTCATAAGTATTTTAATATTAGTAAGCTGAATTTGATTCTAGAAGAAAGGCAACCAAACACTTCAGTAAACTGTTAATGTCCTCCTTTTACGCAGTGCTATCATGCGGTACAGCAATTAGAAGTGGGATTGCACCATATACAACTATGACTGCAACAGTCTATTTAATGAACCAGATAATGATCAATTCATTGAGATCAAGAGCTGAACATATACTTCATGCCGAAAATACAGGATGATGAAATAACTTTTTGATACATTGCCAAGGATCTCGGAAAGATGGCGAACGAAAGCTGAGGTGCAAGGAACGTGCTTGTCAGGGCATCAGAATCCCGAGAATTAATAACTGGAGGAGCATGGCACTGAACATAAAAGACGGAACGAACTTCTGACGAAGGCTAAGAACTGCAAAGTGCTGTCGTGTCAATGATGATTCCACGTAAATGAATATTCAAGAAGGAAATATTAAACGGGAGGCCCTGCGGTTATGATTACAATATCAACAGGTACATAAACTAAATGATTGCTGGCTTTTCATTTGACTGTTAATATTGTTTTTGTTATTGTCTTTTGTTTCATTTAAGATTCTACGTTCAACCGTTTCAAGCACAAAGTAGGCTTAAGCTCTCTCTTATGTCTTATGTTGCCCTAGTATCACAATTGGTGGGAGTATTTCTTTATTACATTGATTCTAGTTATAGAAAGATATCGGATGCGGCCCGTATATCAAGTATCATACCTGAAGTTCAAGTAGATAAACACGGAAGAGCACTTTTAAACTCACCAAGAGTGCGATTGTTTCCATTTTCCTTCTTAGTCTTGTTTCCGGAAGTTATTTCACCCTTTTCCGGATCCTCAAACTAGTCTTAAATTCATTATTCATCCGGGAAACAAACCCCAATCAGCTGTTCGAAAAGATACAATGCTAGCTGGGCTGAGTGGCTCAGACGGTTGAGGTACTGGCCTTCTGGCCCCAACTTGTAAGATTCGATCCTGGCTCAGTCCGGTTTTATTTGAAGGGACTCAAATACGTCATCCTCGTATCGGTTGATTTATTGGCACGTAAAACTCTCCTGCGGGACTTAATCCCGGCACCTCGGCGTCTCCGAAAACCGTAAAAGTAGTTAGTGGTACGAAAAGCCAGTAACATTGTTAGATACAATGCCAGCCCCTAGACTGCGTGCGGTGACAGACAGGTGCTTCATCTAACACCATCTGTTAATTTAGCAATTAAACTAATGACTTCCTACTACTAAGGAGTACACGTTGTTCATTACCATCAAGAATATATTTTCGTTTCCAAATAAGAACATCTGAAGGATGGTTAAGGCAGCAGTGCATAATCGTTTGATTACCAACACATCTTGCGGATTCCTTAACGTAAATTGGACGGTGTTATGTATCAACCGGCTAAGCGACAATCTTCAAAAAACGGAATACTGGTACGATCTATCGCCTAAAGCAGGGGTGGCAAACATTTACCGACTAGCATGTCAATTAAGGTCTTCCGTACTATTTTTACTGTCTAGTGTGCCATCGGTTGCTTTCCTTTAAAATGATCATGAAATCCCTCCTTTGACTTCAGTTAAGTATTAGATTGCTTAATATACAAATCAATTCAACTGAATGTTTCAAATTTTATTTTGCAAAATTCACTAAAAATTACAATTTAAAAACAGGTATTTCTTTCCTTTAACACTGAGATACTCAGCTGGGCACCCATTGAGGCTAGCCCAGTGCGGCCGGGCTGACGTGACGTAAATGCGGGCAACTTACGTAGCAAGCACACGTCACACTGAAGTGAGAAAGTGAACACACTTTGCAGGGAGGTGAACAGTGACGTTCGATTGTCATTACGAAGCTCTCCTGCACCACTCAGCGAAATGATGAATGGGGTACAGTATTTAAGAAAAAACGCTATAATCTCAAGAAAACCGACCTTTTCAAGATATTCCTGTTTGATTTATACTGCGCTCGATATAAACAGTCAGTTTTATTTTCTTATATTTATACATTCAAAGAAAACTAACACATTATTTTTGTATTACAATTTACAAAGTTACTGGGTTTAGGCATACAAGCTACGATTTATAATACCTTGGATGAGAATGAGAGTATTTCCATTTCTTGAAAAGTAAAATTCCTGTTCCTCATTCAGCAAAAGGTGATATATTTACATAATTCATCAAGTTTACTGATTGATTTTGCACAGTGTTGTAGTATTGTTTGCATTTCCCTGTTCATTGAATTTGAAAATAATATTTAAAACTTATCAGGCGCCCGATAATAATAGCCAGCCTCTAAACGGCGAGGGAGTTTCAACACGTGTGGGGACATAGATATTTACTATCCAAGATTAAAGTACAACAATGTAAATGTATCTACCAAGTAGATATACAGTGTGCCTTCAAATAAATAACCTAACTGATGTTATTCCCGGTAAGAATGATTGGATTGTCGGTGTGTATATCAGGTCATTTAAACCCAAGCAACCACAAGCCACAGCTTATCCACCTTAACTCTGTATTATATTAGAAATGCTATTAAATGACCTCTTAAAATATAATAGTGAAAATTGTAATTCATTACGTACATTACAAAAATATTTGATGTTGTTGGCCTCTTTATTCTATCCGGTGAAAATACATAAATTGCAATGAATATAAATAACATTTCTTACAATGTAAATATGAATGACGTGGATTTCGATCCTCTTTCTTTCATTATTTTCTGCCTCAATTTCAAATTCGTGTATCGCCGTAGTGATCGAGAATAACTGGGAGAACTTCGCCCAATCTTCACGGCTTGTGACGTAACCACAACGTCACTGGCTGAATAGCGTACGCTCTTCGCCTGTCCGCCCGCCCGCTTAACAGTGCTGGACGCCCGCGGGATGAAATGCCCAGCGTGAGCACCTTTGCTTTAACCTAATAACATTTGTATAAAGTATCGCCATAGAATTAATTGAGACATACTTCTTTATTAAAGAGTAATGTTTCTTTTTACAAGTTGCTCTACGTCGCACCGACACAGATAGGTTTTATGGCGACGATAAAGCGTAATGTTAAAATAGGCTTTATTACCTTCATGTTGTCTGACCTGCCACACAAGTCGTGTTCGCGTGTCACCTAGTGGCACGCGTGTCATAGGTTTACCATCCCTGGCCTAATGAGTTGATCTAACTGCCCGAATACTCGCGGAGCTCTATTTGAATTTAAACAGCTGTAACAGAACAAAAACCTAAGCTCCACTATCATAATGCGGAGTTACAAGTTATGCATCAACCGTCTATCCGATTTATTCAAAAAATTGATTCGCCAAGTGGTAGGCCTATTTGACGTTCTGTAATATCCTCCTATATATCACGGGTATGTAGTAGGCCTACAAGTTATTGCTAAAGGGCCTACAGTGCATTATAATTAGTCCATTAGCTATTTGGATTTAAGTAACATAATTTCACCAAGCAGTTCAGTAATACATCCAGCACGGTCATAAGCTTTCTTTAAGTTGATAAGTAATTATAAGTCAACCAATAATGCCTCGAAGTAGGTGTGCTAGCACAGGTAATAAAAGTGTACCTGGAAGGATGTCGGTTCGGTTTCTCGTCAGGTAGTCAGAATTTAGGAATGATACTACCACTTCCTTCTTTATCTACTAATTGTTTTACGAGTTCGACACTTATTTGCCTGTATTTTTCTGTGAAATTCTTATACAGTATAATAATATAGTAATAGGTATTGAAAACATAATATTATACTGCTGGTTCTTGGTTATTAACAACTAAATGTCGCGCAGTGGCGCTCAAATTGTTGAGCATTAACAAGTTAACCGCCACTGTTTGATGCTTACCCGCTTGATGCGTATCTTCGGTCCGCAAACTGTAAATTTGAGGAAAGCAAGGAAAATATTGCGTTGACTTTTTTTCTTATGAATAATTGCGTTGTCCGCCTCTGTGGTGTAGTGGTGTAGTGTGATTAGCTGCCACCCCCCGGAGGCCCGGGTTCGATTCCTGGCTCTGCCACGAAATTTGAAAAGTGGTACGAGGGCTAGAACGGGGTCCACTCAGCCTCGGAAGGTCAAATGAGTAGAGGTGGGTTCGATTCCCACCTTATCAATCCTCGAAGTGATTTTCCGTGGTTTCCCACTTCTTCTCTAGGCAAATGCAGGGATGGTACCTAACTTAAGGCCGCATGGGAGATTTACTGGTCATTCTCCCCAGTTGTATCCCCCGACACAAATTATCACGCTCGAGGACACTGCCCCTTAGGCGGTAGAGGTGGGATCCCTCGCTGAGTCGGAGGGAAAAACCAACCCTGGAGAGTAAACAGACAAGAAGGCAGGAAAGAAAGAAAGAAAGAAAGAAAGAAAGAAAGAAAGAAAGAAAGAATAATCGCATTACTCGCACAGGATTACGTAACTGTACCAAATATGTATTTATTTTGACTAAAATATCTCTTCTAAGATGCTCAAAACTAAGATTAGACGCATAGCCGCTCGATGCATAGCACCGTCCAATTGTCAATCTATTTTAACTAAGAATATTGTTTTTGTAATGTATTGATAAATATTTCATGTATCTGCCTGTTCCCTTTCTACTTTTAAGATGAAGTGTTGTTGTACAAACAAATGACGAACTTTGAACATTTTTAAAGTGACAAATCTTTCTAAAACAGATAATTATTTTTTTCTGAATCTTTTTACCGTCCAGGGTTGGTTTTTCCCTCGGACTCAGCGAGGGATTCCACCTCCACCGCCTCAAGGGCAGTGTCCTGCAGCTTCAGACTTTGGGTCGGGGGATACAACTGGGTAGAATGACCAGTACCTCGCCCACGCGGCCTCACCTGCTATGCTGAACAGGGGCCTTGTGGAGGGATGGGAAGATTAGATGGGACAGGCAAGGAAGAGGGAAGGAAGCGGCCGTGGCCTGAAGTTAGGTACCATCCCGGCATTTGCCTGAAGGAGAAGTGGGAAATCACGGAAGACCACTTCCAGGATGGCTGAGGTGGGAATCGAACCCACCTCTACTCAGTTGACCTCCCGAGGCTGAGTAGACCCCGTTCCAGCCCTCGTACCACTTTTCAAATTTCGTGGCAGAGCCGGGAATCGAACCCGGGACTCCGGGGATGGCAGCTACTCATGCTAACCACTACACCACAGAGGCGGACTCAGAGAATTATCCAAAATGTATTAGTTGATTTATGTTTTTATAACTTTTCAGTACCGCAGGTATGCATTATATACCGGGTGAGTCAGCCGCCCCTCACGTTTTATGCTGTTAGGCATCCCAACGAACGACACTGGTGTCGTTATGGTCTATTCTCCTTTGCCGCATACTAAGCAACAATCGCCTTTAATCACTCACTGCACCCTTAGCTTTGCAAAAAAATGTACCATGTGCTACAGGCATTTACACAATGCATCAAACTGTCATACGGTTATGAAAGTACGTGCCAGTTATGAGCTTTCATTATGTTATGAAATGAACGCTAAAAGAGATGGCATACTGATAGAAAACGTGTGTGCATTTGTGAAGCGGAAATAGTAGTCCATCTAGTAGGCTTTCTGGAAACCAACTTGCTTGAGTCGCCGTGGTGTCATAAGTTAAGTGCGGTACCGTTAATAGAGATGCGTTTGGTAGGTGAGTTCGAATCCCACTTGAGCCAGTAAATTTTATTCGCATTTTGTACTTCGAGAATCATCCACAGAGCCAATGTATCCGAATGCCCTCAAGTCGTGGGTTATTTATTGTATTTATATATTTTATTTATGTATTTATTTTGGCATTGCTCTAGGACATTAGGGCTGCTTTTGTGGATGTTTCATTAGCAGGGCTGGGCGAGGATAGAATGGTTGGGGTTTTGAATCCGCTTGGCTGAGCAACAACTTGTTAGCGCAGTAAGTGTTCGAATAGATGGCTTTCTGCAGTAATGCACGTTTCAGCAAACGTCGCTCCACCCTCCCAAACGTATTTGCGTTTGGTTGTTGTCTGTGTGAAAATCTTTCCTGGTATAGGCTCTGTGCTTCCTGTGCATTCTATCTTGCTTCGCCATAGATGAGGAGCATGTCAACATACTCATCTGCTGAATACATAGCGAAAAAATGATCAGGACTGCTATGCTACACCAAGTGTCAATCCACTGCACGTTCAACATGCATTCTATTGGTCCAGTGTGGCACGAATGGCCTCTTATTTGATCCTCAAAGTTTAAAATGTGAATAAACCCACCTACCAGCGCAACATGCGTCAACACGTCTGTGGATAGTCCACTACACCACGGTGACAGTTACCTCCAGTTTATCAGAAATCTTACTTTGTGTTGTTGTTGTTGTTGTTGTTATGTGCTTTACGTCGCACCGACACGGATAGGTCTTATGTCGACGATGGGACAGGGAAGGGCTAGGAGTGGGAAGGAAGCGGCCGTGGCCTTAATTAAGGTACAGCCCCAGCATTTGCCTGGTGTGGAAATGGGAAACCACGGAAAACCATCTTCAGGGCTGCCGACAGTGGGGTTCGAACCCACGATCTCCCGAATACTGGATACTGACCGCACTTAAGCGACTGCAGCTATCGAGCTTGGTGCTTACTTTGTGCAAAACTACGTCCCGCTTCACAAACTCATACACCTTTTCTGTCAGTATGTCATCGCTTTCAGCGATAATTTCATAACCGATCGAAAGCTTATAATTGGCACGTACATTTGACATAACCGTAAGGCAGTTTGATTTATCGTGTAAATACCTGTTGCATACATGTTTTTGCAAAAGTCGTGCAGTGATGACACAGTAAGTGCTTTAAAGGTGACTGTAGCTTGGTATAACGGCAAAGGAAAATCGACCATCACCCCACTGACGTTCGTTGGGATGCCTAAAAGCAGAAACGTCAGGCGTGGCGGACTCACCCGGTATAGTTCCATCCCATTCAGTATTTCTTCATACTGGTTGTCAGCGGGTGCGCTTGCTTATATTCGTCATATACAGTAATTCAAAGAATACTCGTTTTCCTAATTCCATGGTCCACGAAACAACTCATACAGTTGAGAAAAGATGCTTGAAACTTCTGGTTGGTCATGGAACAGTTTCATTATTCCGTAACTTGTAATAAGAGAGCAATGTTAGGGAAACCAGTTATATAATTACATGGTATTTGGTACTCTAAGGGATTTTTCGGTCGTGGGAAAAAGATTGTAACATCACCGGATGTTCGTGAATTGAAGACAGTGTTTGTCGGTTGCTCTTGGAATAAATCACGTGAGACGGCCTGTGTGTCATCATTAGCCCACTCTGCTTTTCAGCAGTTTATGAATATTCATAGCGACAACGAACAAAGAGGGAAGTGAATTCTTATTAATTACCACCGTTTCACGACGTCCATATATTCATTAAGGAGAAATCAAGGAGATTTACTGCAGCGGTTACTTTCTGGAGCACAAATTACTTCCCAACAGTTTAGCTGAAGATGTGCGTGGATGTCATAAAATTGGGTCGTCATATCATTTCTTTTCCTGATCGTTACTATTTAAAGTGCACTTTCATTAATTCACATTTTAACCCTGATTTAACGACGTTAAAACTGGTACATCTTCCTTGCGTACGCTATCACTGGAAGATAATTCTGATTCACTATAGTTCATTACTCATGCAGTTTAAAAAGATATCCTGTATTTCTGCGCCAGTTACTACCCAGTATCATTTCATTTTATCTGCAGTCATTAATCATTGTCCCAGAGAAGTATAACAGGTTTTGGCAACCGGCACAGTTCCTATCCTTGCCGCTAGATGGGGGATTCATTCATTCCATTCCTGACTCGGTCGAATGACTGGAAACAGGCTGGGGATTTTTTTCTGTCAGTATGACTGACCCCATGAGTAACACCTTTCACGGCAGTCAGGCCCACAAATCCTGCTCTGAATGCTCTTATTCAACTTCGGCAGCTCCATACTGTAACAGACATAAATAAGACTGGAACTTCGGTGGAAACATTATTTATTTTGCTCTGGCTTGTACGGACATAAAGGTTCAAACATTCTTTATCCATCAAGAAATGGCAACTGGTGGATTTTAGAATTTACCTAACCAAAAACAAAAGGACGGAAAGAAAGCTGTAGAAATTTCAGTTTTGTGACATAATATCGCACAGTACCAATCTGGAAAGTGCTCTGAATATCTTCACCACTTTCTCTCACTCCGGAGAAGTTCAAATATTTCCAGTTCAGGGAAAGTAACCCGCCCCCATATTACCCTACCGACCTTAGTTGACCTTCTGTTGACAAGAAATTATTATTTCTAACGCACAATCTCGTTATTCTTTTAATAATATCTCATATTCCTACAAAACTAACTTTGTGGCATATGGCTTTTAGTGCCGGGGGTGTCCGAGGACAATTTCGGCTCGCCAGATGCAGGTCTTTCAATTTGGCGCCTGTAGGTGACCTGATGAATTGTCCTGGACCGGAGAATGATAAGCTAAAAAACCAAACCAAACCACATTGCACTACAGCCCTTGAAGGGCCTTGGCCTACCAAGCGACCGCTGCTCAGCCCGAAGGCCTGCAGATTACGAGGTGTCGTGTGGTCAACACGACGAATCCTCTCGGCAATTATTCTTGGCTTTCTAGACCGGGGCTGCTATCTCACCGTCAGATAGCTCCTCAATTCTAATCACGTAGGCTGAGTGTACCTCGAACCAGCCCTCAGATCCAGGTAAAATTCCCTGACCTGGCCGGGAATCGAACCCGGGGCTTCCGGGTAAGAGGCAGGCACGCTACCCCTACACCACGGGAATGATAAGCTAAGGTTTCCTAAATTACAGTTAAAATTGAATTAACGCAAAACAATGTTTGGTAATTGTAGCATAAGGTATATACATGTAGTGTTGACGTATTCATATATTTATAGGGTTGTATATGTCAGGAGTTATCCACGATAAACATCCCATATGTGTGTGTGTCATATGATAGTATACAGAGAGAGTATATGGTTGAAATAATCAATATTGATATCAGTAGTCATAATTGAGCTGTTCAATGGATTGAAAGAACTGAATATACGCAAGAGAAGAATTATACTACATTGATAGTTGAGCATATATTTTTAGGTGAGAGCTGTACTCAGTCAAGAATGAATAGAGTTAGAATACTGTTAACGATTTTCATTTCCTTTGGTTATGACATATGATTGAGGTAGTCAAATAGAGTACGGTTAGGCTAGTAGATGTAACAATTTGCTTGGCAAGGAAGACTGTGAAACTTAGCATATCATTAACAGGTAGTCATGATAAATAATCATGGTGGGAAAAGAATGTAGCGGTCAAGAATAATTTCAAATTTAGGAAACTGGTAGATAGATGTATGGGAAATAACATTCTTTCAAGGAATGTCAGCATGTATGTGGACATTACTTCTTTTAAATAAGTTCAGTCTGCGGAATAGAATGTCGTAATGTTAGGTTAGCTCATATCAAGCAAGTGATGATCATAAATGGAAAACAAAAATGTACCCTGGTTGTAAATAGAACCACTCCCGTGTGATTTATTTGATTTTTAGATACAATGAACCATTATTCTTTTCTCTTTCCTAAACATTTTATTTTGCTTTAATAAACCGTATAGTTAAGATTAACCATATGTAGTGAAATTATTTATAGGTAGGAGTTGTAGAATAGTTTATAGGTGTAAGTGAAATGCTATTCTTATCTCTTCACGTTGTTAAACCGGGTGCGCAGGGTGGAGATGTCCATCTGAGGTACTGATAGGCCATACTGTTTAGGAGCACCGCACCAATCTTCAGACTCTACGTTAAACGAAGATATTTGCCTTACGCCTCTACTGGACGCAGTAAGGTGCAACACTAATTAGAAGGGAAAAGAAAGGGGTCCAAAAATTCGAAGATTGAAGATATCGACAAAAGAAAGGCGAAGCGAACGACGTGAAAATGACAGACTCCCTCTTCTTCGCAAACCCAATACCATCACGGGTGGGAAAATACAAGTGTTGATCAAGAGAGGTCAGGTATGAAAGAAGGAAAGTAGGAAACTGCCACAAATAACTGGAAGGAACGCCATGGTCGGCAACCTACGCTCCAAGTTGGAGAGCTCCTGGTCCCCCTTTTAGTCGCCTCTTAGGTAAGACAGCGGATACCGCGGATGTGTTCCACCACCGCCACTCACAGAGGGACACACCTGCAGAGAGAGCACGTCTCAAATAATAACAGTCGGTGTAATTTTATAGTACTGCTGATCAGTTTTATGTGCTTAGGACAGTGAAGTCCACCGCTTTTAATCATCAGGCTCGACGATGTTAGGGCACCCGAGGTCAGGGGAGTCATTGATTTTCACCTCCCTTTAGGTCCGACTCGTTGGCTGAATGTTCAGCGTCCTGGCCTTCGGTTCAGACGATCTCAGGTTCGATTCCCGGCCGGGTCGGGGATTTTAAACCTTCATTGGTTAATTACAATGGCCCGGGGGCTGGGTGTTTGTGCTGTCCTCAACATCGCTGCAACACACACACCACCACCACACACAACACTATCCTCCACCACAATAACACGCAGTTACCTCCACATGGCAGATGCCGCCCACACTCATCGGAGGGTCTGCCTTACAAGGGCTGCACTCGGCTAGAAATAGTCACCCGAAATTATTATTACATTCCGTTAATCCTTCCTTATTGTTTTCCTTCAAATTTACCTTCTCATGTTGATATGTTGATGATTCTATCTTCCTGATCAATGCGGGCTGATGATCAGACGGTTTTGTGCATTATAAAAATCAGTCGTGAGAACAACGACCGTTTACCATTCGTTCTTTCTTTCTTAATCTGCTTACCGTCCAGGGTTAGTTTTTTCCTTGGACTCAGCGAGGGATCCACCTCTACTGCCTCAAGGGCAGTGCCCTGGAGCTTAAGACTCTGGGTCGGGGGATACAATTGAGGAGGATGACAGTACCTCGCCCAGGCGGCCTTAACTGCTATGCTGAACAGGGGCCTTGCAGGGTGATGTGAAGATTGGAAGGGATAGACAAGGAAGAGGGAAGGAAGCGGCCGTGGCCTTAAGTTAGATACCATCCCAGCATTTGCCTGGAGGAGAAGTAGGAAACCACGGAAAACCACTTCCAGGATGGCTGAGGTGGGAATCGAGCCCACCTCTACTCATTCGAGTGGACCCCGCTCATGCCCTCGTACCACTTCTCAAATTTCGTGGCAGAGCCGGGAATCGAACCCGGGCCTCCGGGCGTGGCAGCTAATCACACTAAACACTACACCACAGAGGCGGACACCGTCACCATTACGATTTAATAATGTTTTCATGACGGTAATGTTCAGAGTTAGTGGAATTTTCAGCTAAACTATAAATTCCTTACAATATCTGTAATCACATTCCTCGCAGTCAAAATATATGAGACATTAATGATCGGAAATTTAAGTTTCGATAACTTTTATTAAGTAAGGGTGATCGATAAAACAAATATAGGGTGGTCGGAAACAACGTGAACGAGGTACATGAGCGTAAGAGGGCTGCTCATACTAATGAATAATTTTTTAAAAATTCGATATCTCACACCAATGTTATTTTATCAGCTGCTGAAGTTAGTCAATCTGGTCGCTTCGCCGGCGAATTCAAATGGGCTTTGCGAATCCGAGTTGGTAAGTCAGCACGTCTAATAAAATCGGCTTGAAATCATGAATACTGAAGAAATAATTTTCACTAGAGGAGGGATATGAACACAGACCTCCGAGCTGACAGGATCGCGTCGTAGCATGTACGCTATGGTGACACGGGCTAAAACCCACGATGTGTTGTATTTGACCGGGCGAGTTGGCCGTGTGGTTAGGGGCGCGCAGCTGTAAGCTTTCATCCGGGAGATAGTGGGTTCGAACCCCACTGTTGGCACCCTGAAGATGGTTTTCCGTGGTTTCCCATTTTCCCACCAGGAAAATTCTGAGGATGTACGTTAATTAAGGGCACGATCGATGCCTTCCCACTCCTAGCCCTTTCCTATCCTATCGATCCTATGTGTGTCGGAGCGACGTAAAACAAATTAGAAAAGCAGCGTTGTGTCTGATGCTGATTTCTCGCTATGGCTCTCAAGCCGGTCTTAAGAGGCTTGCAGACTTAGAAACACGGCCTCGCAAAGTCCATTTGAATTCGCCCGCGAAGCGATCTGATTGGCAAACTTCAACAGCTCATCAAATGGCATCGACAAGAGAGATCAAATTATTTACTTCAAATTATTTATCAGTATGACCAACCGTCTTACGCTCATATACCCGCTTCAAGTTATTTCCGACCACGCTGTATATCCGGAGATGTTTGTAAGTTTGTGAAACAAGAAATAATCTGGAAATCTCTGTTATTTTTATTCGCCAGTCGAACAGTTCTGCTACCTGGGGAGTATTGTCACCACGGATGTGGGAACTCTGGAGGATATTAGAAATAGACTGAAAAGGCTAAAAGTGTATTTGTGAAGATGAGGCCGATCTGGAGATCTACGAAGCTGAACACCAACCCTAAATTGCGCATACAAAGACAGACAGTTTGTGTACATCTTGATATATTTCTCTTCATTATAATGCATACCATATGCTACAATTGTAACCTCCACAGAAACAATAGTGAATGCAACCCTCTGCATGAGGGTTGTCATCAGAATGGGCATCTGTCCTTAAATCTGGGCCAAATACACATAAAGTGCTGCCCCTATTAAGGGCACCCGGAAGGGGCTATGTCTGCCATGTTAAAATGGTAGTTTTTAAGGAACATTTTCTCATAATGTTATGAACCAAGGAAAGTCATTTTTTGTATACATATTTATTTGACCCTCGCACGTAGATAGACGACGTCATATTTTAAAATCTTCCCTTTTTTAAAAAAATATACATTTTTAAATAAACATCAAAATTTTAGGTTTTAAAATCGGACATTTTGTTCCATAATTCAGAAACTGTACATTTGATTTTTAAAATCTCGTGTTAAAAACGTAGAATGATTAGTTACGTACCACCTACAAGTTTGGTTAATGTACGTTCAATGGCATCCGAATAAATGTTCCTTAGACACACAAAAAACTACTTTTCAGGAAACTAGCCTCAAAGTTCCTTATACATTTTATCTCCATATGGAGGATCATCTGGGTTCTCTTCCATTTCATCTTGTAATCTTTTATTTACACTTCTTTTCTAAGCTTCACCAGCTTCCTTTCTGCTGCATCTGCTTTCCTTTTTCGTTCCTTATCTATAACTGACATTCGTTTCAGTGTTGTGTCCTGGAAGTAGATATAGGCCTAGTCTGTGTAGTCTTCGTGATTTTGCCCCCATTGTATGTTGCCACAGCATCATAAACACCAAAGTGGAATGGTTATTTTTCTCACAATTACTCTCTTGGGTATCCGGGGCCAGATCAAATTATTTAAGCATTCATTATGGTTTTGGGTTTTACCGTGAAGGCATTTCCGGAGGAGGTTTTCATAGGATAAGACTCTGAAGGCTGGCCTTATGGATTCCACGACTGCATACGGGAGACTGTGCTTGTGGTCGTGGTCGTGGGCGCAGTTTCCTTCATTTTATGGTATTTGCACCACGTGTCCTCTCCTTTTGGACACAAACTGTGCGGTGGTTGTTCGTTCTGCATCTCTTTTTTTTTATTCAATTGGGAACACACGTTTACACACTCACTTGTAACGTTCGGAATAACAACAGTGATTTTTGGCTTTCCCACATTCTTGCGAACCTTGAAAATCCTATTACTATGTCTAGGCATCTTGTTCAATGTATAAAACCGAACAGAAACAAAGCAGCTGAGTACTGATGTAGAAGAAGTCCCCAAAACAAGCAATAAACGCACACAGTTATGTTCTCAATCGTTCTGATGTCCAGGTTGGCCAACAATTGAAAGCTGTACTTTCCTGCAGCAGAGATATCCTCTCGCAGAAAATGACCACGTTCTGAAACATGAACACCTTCAACAGAATCTTTGTCACCGCTGACAAATGGAAAGTAATGTTATGTCACATCAGTTCAAGGACATGTCATGCCCGACATCTGAAGCACTCCAGATAATATAAAAATTAAGACCCTTTCAAACGTCGCAGAGGTCTGAAATGAAAAGTATTCGAAAGAAGAAAGTCACATGTATATAAAACAGCAAGAAAATAAAAAAATGAAAATTTTTCGACTTCACCCTTTCCGAGTGCCCTTAAACTCGAAAATATGTCACGAGGAAGAACAAGAAAACATGGGGTAGAAAATTGGTACAACACTGCCACACATACAAGAGAATAATGATAAAATAATGTTTTTTTCACGTCGCAGTAATTAC
Organism: Anabrus simplex; assembly: GCF_040414725.1. Lineage (NCBI taxonomy): Eukaryota > Metazoa > Arthropoda > Insecta > Orthoptera > Tettigoniidae > Anabrus > Anabrus simplex. The sequence goes on along the minus strand of NC_090267.1, from coordinate 387,480,685 downwards.
TTTTATGAATTTCGGAGGCTCTGAGGTACCAGAATTTTGTCTCGCAGGAGTTACTTTACTTTCCAGTAAACCTACAGACAAGAGGCTTACGTATATCAAATATCACCGGACTGAGACGGGTTCGAATCTGCTAACTAAAAATCAGTAAGCCATCGCTCTACCATCCGAGCTATTTAGCCCAGGACAAAGGAATGACTCCCCCATGTAGCAGATAAGGGAATCTCAGCAACGCGTAATAGTAAACACGATCGCCTGGTAGCCTAACCGAAAGGAATACAGCTCCAGTATACAAGGACTTGTCCCGTGAAGATACATCAAAATTCAAACGGAGAATATTGCGAAAAGCCGTGAGGTACATGGAGAAGGAGGGCTGGAATTCACGGTGTACTAGTGGCGTAGTAGACCTTTCCCCATCGTCTGCCGTCCTAGCTGCCAGATCAGTCATAAAATCCTTACAGTTGTGGAATACCATTCATGTCATTCATTTTGATCTCTTGTATTCATTTTACTCAGAACTATCTGCATTAAGCCGTATTCTGTTTTATTTTATATTGATGTTATCAATTGTACGCAAATGAAAGTGGTTAAACAACGGATATGAGATTTCTATGGTCGTCATTAATTTCCGTCCGATTAATTTATCAACTGGAAATATATAATACAATATTCTAATTACAAGCTGCCGTTGGTGAGTTAGTTTGTGTATATTTTGCAGGAAACAGATGTTTTAGTAAAATGTCTTGTGCTAAGCAGCTCCATGAATTATCTGTGGATATATACTCAAGGAGAATGAATCCATAACAGAAGAGAGAGAACACGAGGTCAGTAGGTAAACTCGTGTCCTCATCCCAAAGTGGTGTAGCTCTCTTCAGGCACACTCCCAATGGAGGTGAACTGCATGTACCATTTTAACCACATACCAGCCCTCCTAAATCCAAACTAAACCCCATGGCGCAACAGCGCCGAAGGGCCATGACCTACCACGCGACCGCTGCTCAGCCCGAAGGCCTGCAGATTATGAGGTGACATGTGGTCAGTACGACGAATCCTCTCGGCCTTTCTTATTGGCTTTCTATACCGGAGCCTCCATCTCACAGTCATATAGATACTTGATTGTAATCACGTAGGCTGAGTGGACCTTGAACTAGCCCTTAGATCCAGGTAAAATTCGCTGACCTGGCCGGGAATCGAACCCGGGGCGTCCGGGTAAGGGGCAGACACACTACTTCTATACCGCGGGGTCGACTCATACCAGCCCTCTTACCATTCTTACATTTCTGGCAGTACGGGAATCGAAACCGAGCCACTGAGGACGGCAGCTAATGGTGGTAACCATTACGCTACGATGGTGGACAACACGAAGTACTAACAATTGGAGCGCTAAGGTGATGGTGATTATTATTTTGAAGAGGAACTACAACTGGGTAAATATTCCTAACACTAATCAATGGAAAAAATAGAATAGGTCCGACCTTACGAAGTGTAAGGTTAACGGCAAAATGAAGAGAAGAGCTATGAACCTATTACCATCGGCTTTGGAACAGAACAATAGTTGAACAAGGGAGGTCAGAGAGAAAAGATGAAAGTGAATAGCTTGGCCTCAAGTAAGTAATAAATTTAGTAGACTTTGTTAGGTGTCCCATGGTCGCAACCAATACTCGCAAGCTGGGAACCTCTAAGGGTTCCCCCTCTAGTCGCCTCTTACGACAGGCAGGTGATATAGTGAATGTATTCTCCAACCATGGGGAGAGTGAGTTGTTGGTTCATATTAACTGACCTGGCAGCTAGGAAGACCCCGCTACTCGTACACTGTCAGTTCCAGTACTCCTCCTCCACGTACCTCGCGCCTATACGCAATGTTCTCCGAGTGAATTCTGATTTTTTCACCGAGAAAGTCCTTGTATAACCAAGCTCGATAGTTGCAGTCGCTTAAGTGTGGCCAGTATCCAGTATTCGGGAGATAGTGGGTTCGAACCCCACTGTCGGCAGCCCTGAGGATGGTTTTTCGTGGTTTCCCATTTCCACACTAGGCAAATGCTGGGGCTGCACCTTAATTAAGGCCACGGCCGCTCCCTTCCCACTCCTAGCCCTTTCCTTTCCCATCGTCACCATAAGACCTATCTGTGTCAGTGCGACGTAAAGCAACTTGGAAAAAAATAGTCCTTGTATACTTTTCTTCTTCTGTGTTCTCACAAAATGTGGGCGACAATCATGAAGTAATTTAGGTATTTTTTTCCTATTTTGATTTTTCCATTTCAGAGTTGTCGTATCGTGGATGTTGAACCACTGCGAGAGGTTCCGCGCCCAAAGTAATCTGAAATGACCATTATTAGAAAATTAGTAGCCAGCAGATAGAAATAATATTTTATTTATATCGAAATTTTTATAATGATTGTGGACATTTTTGAACATCTTCCAATTCTGACTTCAGTACAAAAGCAATGCTCTTAAGGTACAATAATTGTTTATGAACCTCTCCCTACCAAGCATTTTCTAACCTCATCCACGTAAATAGTCATGTAATAAAGAACAAACTTTCTCAGTACCTTTTTAGAAGTTCAAACATAAGCATGTAGCTGCAAAAAGAAGTACATTAAATTACAATGTGAAAAAAGAAAGCAGCTAATATAGCTCAGTTAAGTGCGGGTTGAGGGAGGTAAACTGAAAATGAGGTCCAGTCGCCAGTTTCAGAAAATACGTTTCTCATACGAGTCACTTGTGTGTGAGAAAATATTAACGCACGAACCTTCATACTTAACAATATGAGGACAAAAGAAATGTAGACTCTATAGAGGATAACGACGGACTCAGAGAAACTTCATTCAAATGTGCTGGCGCTAATGGACATTGTCCGTAAATGGAGCGAAGACATTCAGTGATTTTCAGTACGCGGTTTGATTCCTCCCAACGGCCATGCATATCACAAGAAATAAATTTCATAATTAATCCGTATTGTCAGCCTCAACAAGATAGAAGGTCATAATAATTGAATGGCTCCACCTTCACAATACAGTACAGTGTTATTCCTTTTTATGAGCTTGCATCCGGGAGATAGTAGGTTCGAATCCCACTATCGGCAGCCCTGAAGATGGTTTTCCGTGGTTTCCCATTTTCACACCAGGCAAATGCTGGGGCTGTACCTTAATTAAGGCCACGGCCGCTTCCTTCCAACTCCTAGGCCTTTCCTATCCCATCGTCGCCATAAGATCTATCTGTGTCGGTGCGACGTAAAGCCCCTAGCAAAAAAAAAATATTCCTTTTTACTTTATTTTTAAAAGGGGACATGTTTCGCCTCTTGTCGCAATTTTTAACAACATGAACTGTTTTTAAAACCTGTGTTTACGTATGACAGATTGAGTCATCTTGACTCTTAAACGTTTTAAGGATAAGTCATTGTTTTTGTAGTGTTAAGGATATCATGTGTTTATTATTATATTACTCTTTTAGGCTGGGTATGTCTCGCAAGGAAAAGACGAAACATGTCCCCTTTTTAAAATAATGTAAAAAAGGAATAACATTGTACTGTATTGAAAAGGTGGAGTCGCTCAATTATTAAGACCTTCTATCCTGGCCTTGCATGTGATCTTCTTTTTGTGCGTTCTTCAGTTAGTGGATATTTTAAGGTTCTGCTCTTATGAGGACTTTCATCTCATATTCAATTGTACCTACAATGGAAAAGAACATTCATCCATTGAAAGTCCTCACGTTCCAGCATGTGCGTGATGCCATCGAGTGGGGTGGTTTAATGGTTTGCGTCAGGAAGCTGTAAGCTTGCATTCGGAAGATAGTGCGTTCGAACCCCACTGTCAGCAAGCCCTGAAGATGGCTTTCCGTGGTTTCCCATTTTCATACCAGGCAAATGCTGGGGGTGTACCTTAATCAAAGCGAAAAACATATTTTTGTCGGTGCGACGTAAAGCAAATTGTTGTACATGATACCGGAAATACATTATTATTATTATTATTATTATTATTATTATTATTATTATTATTATTATTATTATTATTATTATTATTATTGTTATTATTGTTACGGAGTTTTGTGGATGTGCAGAGGTGAAAGAAGGTGCTGGGATGAACAGGTCTCAATCTACGAAATTAAAGTTAATTTAAAATTTAACAAGGTTATATTTTCTTTTCAAGATTAAGAAATAACAAATATAACAGGTACTCAGTAGCCGAAACACAAATCGAGAATGTACAATTACAGAGTTACAGAATTTGGGCTCCGAGAGCCAGACACACAATTCTTGAGCTATAAGCCCAACCTTACGATATACAGGATTCAACAAAGGGGCAGAAGTCCCCAATCATGCCCAGGAGCACTTGCTCCCAATTACACAGTAAAGCCTCCTCCAGGCACGCAGAAACAGATTTTAAGAAAGAGCAACCCGCTCTTAAGTTCAAGCCTATCAAAGGCCACACCAAACTCCACTTTCAAGTTGACCTCCAAACACAAATAACACAGGGGTAAAAATACCCAACCTACTGAGGCCTATTCAGTGAAGAAACAGAAATATTACATGGCCTCCAAAATACCAACTTGAGAGGAGGCGAAACTGCAGTCCTAATATACTTTACTAAAACCTACTTGGCACTAGGCCGCTAATGCAAGGGCTAGTCCCATACTAAAGAGGTGACTTATATAAGAAAACGATTTACATTACATTAGAAGGGAAGAAACGGTTGTGAAAATAAGTTCACCTCAAAGCAATATGAGTGGGAGCTCGAGAGGGTTAAGCACTCTCTATCCCAATTTGTAGTTTAAAAAGATAGAATAGATACCAAGTGTCTTTACATTTTAAAGGAAAGTTACATGGTAAAAGGCTTCGGACCTGCCCCGAGAGTTAAACTGCTGAGCTAGCAAGAAAAGAAGTTATTAAAAGGCCATTACCTGGTGGTTGAACTGCTGCCCGAAGAAAGAGGCGCTTCCCGCCCCCTGCTACGTGCTTTACACACTGATAGATGTTACTGAAGTGGCGCGGAGACCCGAAAATCAGCAGTTTATATACCCTCGTGGAAAGTTCGAGGCGTTTCAGGAATGAGAACACCCGCCCACAAGCCTTTTATTGGTTAATGGCAAAAACTACTACACTAGACGAAGAAGAAACACCTTATTGGTGGAAAATTAATTACAGAAATTCCTTATTGGTTAAATTCAAAACTGGCGGAAAGAAAGGGTTAATATTGCCAACTTAAACAATGACTGAAAGAAATTTAACAAAGAACAAACTTGGGAACCCAAACTTTCTCCAAAAACACAGTTCTTTCACTTCGCACTAGGGTGCATAATTGTAGTCCTTCAGTAGTGCCATCCAGAAGAGAATGTCCACACTTCTTACTACAGGCAAAACAAAAATACATCGAAAACGACCCAGTTCAGAAACTTCAAAATTTACAAGTAGGGACATCTTCTGAGAAACTTGAGAATTAACACTGTAGATAAAGTTCAGGCTTCCCCCAGTAGAGGAGTTTCAACTGGCGCAAAGTTTGAATTAGCGGCGTGGAGGTGTACCACCTGGTACAATTATTATTATTATTATTATTATTATTATTATTATTATTATTATTATTATTATTATTATTATTATTATTATTACTATTGACTCAAGAATTGAGATCATTTTACAAAAATTGAAGTACTTATTAATAAATAACGTGAAGACGTTTCCATTTAACAAACAAAAATATTATTGTTGTTACATTCGAGGCCTCTAGGGTTTTGGGATAACATTAGAATCAAGCCTATTTACTTCGGTGGGCAGAAATTCTCTAATATTGTTTATTACTGATTCACTTGCTTGTCATTTGAGCCTGAAGTTGGTACCGGTTTCCAAGATTTCAGATAAACTTTAATTCCATTACTTTCGAGAAGTCAGTGCGGAGAATCTGGAGAGAAAAATCAACTGAGCACATTGATGTCAGCATCAAGATGCCGGCCTCGAATCTTAGAACTGCTATCTATCGCAATTCTAATGGCAATTGCAACAATATAGTCGTCTACGAAGGTGGCGGAAAGAAAATATGTGATGTCAGTTCTAAATTTTCGCTAAAGGAAGAGATATATTAAGTGTAAAATTCGAAGTAATCAGGGTGTTTTACTGGTACCTTAAGCAAGCATATCTTCAAATACAAGTAAAACAATAAGATAAGGGCCAAGTGTTCAGTACACGTTACTCACACGTTGAACAGTTATGTCATATGGATATGGGTCCGAAAGCATTTTATTTCCATGTTAGTAGTAGTGCACCTGTCCAGGGCTCTAGTGCATGACAATTTATATTAATTGGCTTATAAAGTGGCTGTAAGGATTTATTCGACGAGACCCTTGGACATTCCCTGGAATCGAAAGCCATCACCCCTACTTGAGTTTCCTTCGGCTGGCTCAAGAGCTTGGGTTCGTGGTATGTCCGGAAGGGGGCTTAAACTATTTAATTCTAAGTAAGGGGAAAGAGTCTCGGATATCAGAGGAATACGAACACGCTACTAATGAGAAGGAATACCGTCTATTTTGCAAAAAAACACTTTTAATTAACTAAGGAAAACACTTGAAATTTCATTACAGACAGATATGCCGAAATATCTATTAACACACTACAATAATTATTAATCAGGTCTGAGCTTGAATGTCCTTTTCTGTCTTTTTCTCAGACCGGCATTTGTCATTTCATAACCTTCAAATCATTAAACACACTGAAAAGGGCGTCCCCTTTGAATTATCTAACACACGAAAACCTTATTATGTTAAGCATTTTATACATATGTTATTTACAAGGGCATATCTTCTTACGGCACGAGTTGTATCGCCCAATTCATTCGAATCATGTTAATTGAGTTTGTTTAAATGTTCGAGTACCCTTCGAAATACATGATAGCTATGTCACAGTCTCTATGCTAATGACCTCGTCTGATTTATCACACGGAGTATTTACCCCTTATAACGCCTGTTTCATAGGGATTTACCTAGGCGTTAATACAACAAATGACATTTCATTTCAACGGCGTTCCTAAAAACAACAGGCATATCACCAATAACCAATAAATTGCATCACTTAACATATAACACACACACTGGAAGAAATAACATAACACCTTGCATTTGCTTCTCCATGCCAGAGAAGAGAAAAAAAAACAACAACAACACAGGATCTTGATACAGCTCCGATTTGTTACCACATGCGGGTAACAGTCCCCTTTGAACCCTGGAGCCTCGAGCCCAGGACTTCCATGATTTGTTACCACATGTGGGCACCAGTCTTCTTCGAACCCTGGAGCCTCGAGCCCAGGACTTCCATATGTGGGGTGTACAAAAAAAGAACCTGAAACCCTATCCCGTTTTTTTTAAATTTTAATAATAATAACAAAGGTGGAAGGAGTTCATTCATCTGTCATACCTAAGATATGCGCGACGGTGTCTTTATCTTGAAACGTGCACTGTTTTCGTTCTACCATGGAAAGAAGAGAGGGCTGAAACATCCCTTTCATACAGTGGCCAGCGAGTTCCTTTCATTCCCCCAGGCCATAAACCTGTCAAGCGGTTTGGCTCGCTTGTCTTTTATTTTCTTTTTCTTCACCCACAGAGCAAGGCTATCCACTTACTTGCAATATTCTAATTCTCGTATTATCGCAAAAATAACCTTCTTGCTGCGATTCATTGGCACTCTCAGCGCATCACCCTACATATGCCCTCAGCCATCTTATCCCTGTGCCGGCATTTTTTTTCACTGTCCAAATGTCTCTTCTACCGGAGAACACATATATGTACGCACCACTGTACTTTCAAACTTACGAACTCACAAATCACATACCGTCCCTTCTCCCTTCATATCCCGAAAACAGTGCACAGTAGAGCAGTGATCAACGGTCACGGAGGGTCTGCCCTTACGATGGAACCTCCATAGCTCCTATACTAGTGCACTGGAACCTGCGTTGCTCCCCCAGTAGAGGTTATTGACCTGAGGTCATTGAATCCTAGTAGTGTACCGAGGCCGGTTCCGACTCCGCCAATTGCACAAGATGGTGGCTATACACAGCTCCTTATGAGACGTCCTAGGGGCGCTTGCGCAAGATGGCGGCTGCTCTTATGAGACGGCCTAGGGGCGCTTGCGCAAGTTGGCGGCTATACACGGCTTCTTATGGAGAAAGATGCCGGCCATGGGCGACTGGGCAAGATGGCGGCTATACATAGACTCTTATGGAGAAAGATGCTGGCTATGGGCGATTGTACAAGATGGCGGCTATACACAGGATTATATGGAGAAAGCTATCTTAGAGGCTACTACGCAAGATGGCGGCTGCTCTTATGGAGAAAGCTGGCTGAGGGGGCCTACTGGGCAAGATGGCGGCTATACATAGACTCTTATGGAGAAAGATGCTGGCTATGGGCGATTTCGCATGATGGCGGCTATACATGGGCTCTTATAGAGAAATATGACGGCCTATGGGCGATTGCGCATGATGGCGCTATATATAGGCTCTTATGAAGAAAGATGCCGGCTATGGGAGATTGTACAAGATGGCGGCTATACACAGGATTATATGGAGAAAGCCAGCTTAGAGGCTACTGCGCAAGATGGCGGGTGCTCTTATGAGACGGCTTATGGGCGCTTGCGCAAGATGGCGGCTGCTCTTATGGAGAAAGCTGGCTGAGGGGGCCTACTGGGCAAGATGGCGGCTATACATAGGTTGTTATGACCTACTCCTCCTCCTCTGTCAAGGCATAGCATTATGTGTCTATCGAACAAATTTAAACATGCATTACAATAACGACGCGATCATATGCTTAAAGCTAGAGTGAGCACGTGCTATTATTCTGTTTTTAACCTGCAGCGATGACGTCATCGTAGTTGTACATATTTAGATTTGTTCGTTATGAATGTTACTTACTGACTGAAGTCTTTATAGATAATATGAGTGAGAATTTTTCTTTAGCCTTCGAGATACAGTGATAGAGAGTAGAGCGCTTTATTCAAACATGACGAGAACATTACTAGTTGATGTACAAGGCTCCAAAGTAAACGACAACAAATTTGTGTTTGAAGAGGTGGCTGTGTTATATTGCAGCATGTTGTGGGCACCAAAACTTGTTAGTTTAGTATTTAGTCCAACTTTCCCTCACTGTTTGCAAACAGATGAAGATAAAAAAGCAGATTCAATGGATTTAAAAAATTTAGGTTTGCAATGGGAAGAAAAAGGAATACCTTATCGTTTTCTATCTTTAATGATGAACGCGCATTTGCCAAGAGCAGATCTTACTTTTTAAAGGGTTGTGAAAAGAAACAATGGTTGCGCGAGTATCTACCATCATCATGTGAAATTATCGACATGCATGAATTAGCGTGTCCATCATTTAAAACTCTTCTTAAGGAGCATAGTGGAGAAAAAGTAAACAGTCTTTACAACATGTGTGCATGCTCTTTGATTGTGTTGCAGTGCATGCCGGGAGGTGAACAACATATGTAAATTGCAGTGTCGAAACACAGTTACTGTGAAAGAAACAGTTGTAGAGTAAAGACATCATGCCATTTCTAAATGTTACGTGTGACGCAGTTGAAAAGGCAATCGTAAAATTTTATGCATGCAAAAATAAACTGAACACTTCTACTTTTTTTTGCTAGGGGCTTTACGTCGCACCGACACAGATAGGTCTCATGGCGACGATGGGATAGGAAAGGCCTAGGAGTTGGAAGGAAGCGTCCGTGGCCTTAATTAAGGTACAGCCCCAGCATTTGCCTGGTGTGAAAATGGGAAACCACGGAAAACCATTTTCAGGGCTGCCGATAGTGGGATTCGAACCTACTATCTCCCGGATGCAAGTTCACAGCCGGGCGCCTCTACGCGCACGGCCAACTCGCCCGGTAACACTTTTACTGAAGGAGAGTTAAATGCATTACCAAAGATCCTATTTCGTCAGAGCTTCAAATGCGTAGTTTACATCACGAACAAGTGAGTTTAGGTAGGAGACCTTCAGTGAGACAGTGTCGTACATGTTAACTCATTAAACTGTATCACGGACCTAAAACTAACAAGTTGTCATCGCTTATAAACACTTATCATGGCTGCGAAAAGAGTAAACAAGTTGTCGCAGAAAAAAGTGAAGAAACGTGCTGGGAGAAAGTTGAGGAAGCATGCTGGGCATGGGCTCATCAATAAAGTGATTGATCTTCCTCCCTTCGAGCTTCATCTTCCTAGTTACGAGTACTGCGGCCCTAGAACACGACTTGACGTTCGCTTGGCACGTGGTGTTCCTGGTATTAATATGTTAGATGCTGCCTGCAAAGAGCATGGCCTTGCTTATCGACAAAACAATCCTAAACTAAGACGTGTAGCTGATGAAAATCTGCTTCGTAAAGCTATGCTGCGTGTGTTGTCACCTAGTGCTTCAGTTGCTGAGAAGATAGCAGCATTTGTTGTTGCCAGTGCAATAAAAGGAAAACTGTTACTAGGTAGTGGCTAAGACAGTACAGTAAAGAAAGCGTCGGGAAAGACATCTCGCCGTAAAACTACGTCCTGTAAGGTTAAGCCCCTAGAAGGTAACGACTGTCCACGTCGAGAAGGGCATCTAGCTGTAAAACTAAGGTTAGGCCCCTCCATGAGGTTAGGCTTGCTCTCTTAGGTGTCGGGAAGGGCAACTACCCTTTTCAGTGTAGTTAGGCCCCTCAAGATAGCGACTATGAGGTTAGGCTCGCTCTCTTATGCAAAGATCCGCAAATCGACATTGTTCACCTACTATACTAGGGGTCAATGACCTCGGATTAATGACCGCGGAGTCGGAACCGGCCTAGGTACACTACTAGGGGTCATTGACCTCAAGTCAATAACAGCTAGTAGGGGAGCAATGTAGGTTCCAATGCACTAGTAGGGGAGCTATTCAGGTTCCATCGCAAGGGCAGGCCCTCAGTGGCCGCAGAACTGTCAGTGCCCTAATACTCATTTTAGAATTAATTTTCTGCAATTCTACATACTGTACTTCCCTATTTCTTTTTCTTGTAAAGTAAACTAGCCGAAGAATATGAAAATGCGCAACAGATCTATAACGTAGCAAATAATACACTGGCCGCACAAGTCCCGCGTGGCAGTAGCAGCAGCAGCAGCAGCAGTGTCTCGAAATGGCGGCTCCTATTCTCCCTCCCGCCGCCTGCGAGGTTCGTTCTGTGATAAAGTTCCTACGCACGTTGCGATGGGCCATTCAAAACAAGAGGCTTGAAGTGCTCAGTGCAGGTTCTGATCCATGGCAATGCTCGCCCTCATACGGCTTGGCATTCAGCAACTGTTCTTGCATTAGTTCGGCTAGGAGGTGTTTGATCATCCACCGCACAGTCCTAATCATTACCCAGGATTTTCTTGCACCTCAAGAAATTCCTGTCCTCCTGTCAGCATTTTTCATTTTTACCACTTGCTTTACGTTGCGCCGACACAGATAGGTCTAATGGCGACGATGGGATAGGCCTAGGAATGAGAAGGAAGCGCCTGCGGCCTTCATTAATGTACAGCCTCAGCATTTGTCTGGTATGAAAATGGGAAACCCCGGAAAACCATCTTCAGGGCTGCCGACAGTGGGGTTCGAACCCACTACCTTCCGAATGCAAGCCCGCAGCTGCGCGGCCCTAACAGCATGGCCAACTCGCCTGGCGTCAGCATTTTCACACGGAAGAAGAGCTGATGTCGAATGTCACACGCTGATTCCATTTCCAGGCGGCAGACTTCTACGACACCATCATGCAGAAGTTAATCCCTCGATATGATAATTGTCTCAATTATTCTGGTGGTGATTATGTCTCAAAATAGCTCCAACTTTGCGGCATCGTTTGCCGATAATTATTTAATGTAGGTATTGTGCCCTTTTAAAGGCACCCAATGCGGTGGTCTTCTTTCTTGATCTGTGCGCCGGCTGCTCCTGAACATAATGACATTTAAAAATACCTACCGCCTCATGTAGACTCTTCTTCCTCAGGGATGGTGCGTCCTTGGATCCCTCGGGTTGATGGGCCACACGTCGATCGGGAGGTGAGGAAATGAAAGATGGGGTAAACTAAACTATTAAATGACGGTACCCAAAGACTGAATTAAAATGTAAATAAATAAAATGTTTATTTAACAAAATTTGCAAAGTGTAAAATGAAAGTAAAATGGTGTGAAATAAAACAATGTGAAATGAAATTAGAATTAAAAAACAATTAAAAGGTCTGCATTACAATAAGTTAATTATCTGCCTTAATAAATTTCGACTGAAGGTCGATTGGATTTAAATATACTGGAGTACATCGAACCACTGTCTCCGTGACGATGACGTGACCACATTCAAACACTGGTCAGAAATACAGTCTCATTTGAATAAATGATTTGCAATACCTTGGTAAATGTCCTCTCAAAATAAATTCAGTAATTAATTAATTTATTTATTAATTCATCCAGTTGCCATTGACTTTAAGGTGTCTATCAAATATTTAACCCATATTCCACTCCAGTTGGGAAACACCCAACTCTAAAATAAATAGTAAAATACACTAACCATGTGTAACAATAAAAGAAAGAAAAAAATAAAACAACCATGAACATGGTACTTCATCCGTTCTATAATCTTTGCCACATATTTAAACTACTCGTGGCTGAAAACAAGAAAATCTATTGAGCCAAAAACCTGAGTGCTACCATCACTCATTCAATTATTTAAACCTTACTTATTTAACTGTGATAGACTGGACGCTTAAAATACTTAAATTAATTAGGCCAAGTGCCTCAAGTTAACATCTCAAATGAAAGCGATCCTTTTACATCGTTAACTTTACCTAGTTTGCCGCTGCCTGCATTTTCATTGCGAATGCCTATTTTTGTGTGGTACCAACTCTAGATGGAGGCAGATCCCATCGTATTTATGTGACTCATTTGCGGCATTTGTGATACAACTGCTTATTAAAGATCGCTTCATTTGCCTAAGTTAAATGTAGTGGATTTCTAAGGTTTGGTGATTACTGACTGTCTTCTGGTATGAGCATACCACTACAATGGTTTTGACTATGAACTAATCGATGATCTATTACCCTAACACATGAAATCTTATTTACACAAATGAACATGTCAATGGAGAAACACTGCTTCCAAGAAATACTGAAATTAAAATAACCTGACTACACCTATTTTATTTACATAAATCAAATACACACACTATTCACGTATCAGATTCTAAAATAATACAGTGACAAAATATATACAAAGAAAATGATATCATAATGAATTCTAGATCCCAAAAATCGATGCCTAATAAAATTTTAAAATAAAAATGCGCAATATCGCAGTATAAAATATTACCCTGATCCAATTAGCAAAATTACGTCAATTTGATGGCAATCTTCTAACCTCAGACTAAAATGTCTGGACATGACCTTATTTAATCTTTACGCACAATAATTATTGGTATCACATGTCATCAATGATTATACTTGACTGTCGAAACACACATTGATCGGTCGCTCTGTTGACAATTTACCTCGGACTCTAAATTGCATATTTCCGAGCATTTATTTTCCCTGGAAACTATTTGAAGCAATACAGGCTTTCCGCCTACAACGATTACACATGTCGTCGCATATTTAACACTCTCGGTTAAATTATTCATCTCTCAATTCTATTTATTCATCAATATTCTCGACGTAGTAACTCATAATACGGCCTCGCTCGTATCCGGCGGGCGAAATAACTGTGTCGTTCACACATTCATTTTACGACATAATTCATGACATGGTCCAAATATCACATTTTCCATTTCTCAACGCAGATCATCAGGGATATTATTATTACTTTGATCGTTATTTTGATCATCTACCGTTTCACATGTTATGAAATATCAGAGCTAACTTATCAATGGCTTCCTGTCACTAATTACTTAACTGACACAACGAGATTGCCTCTCAAAAACACGGCTATCGAAATGTGTAACCAGGTTACAATAAAGAAATTAACTTTCGCGTATCAACCAGATCGTCGCGAAATACAAAGTATGAGAGCTACCGGAAACGGTCATCTGAAGAATGATTACAGAACATGAAATAATAAGCTGAATGCGGTAGCAGAAAAAATAAACATTTAAACTAACATGACGGCATCTAAAATATCAAAACGTCAACAAAATAGCACTCATTACCACAATTATTATTATTATTATTATTATTATTATTATTATTATTATTATTATTATTATTATCTCTTTAAAAATCTGCACTACACCGTATGTAAATTTTCTTAGCAAAATAGGATCCTCATATGTCAAAATTACTTACTTCAAAATGATCCAGAAATAATATGAAAACATTAACTTAAGGAACTGCGCTAATAACACTCGCTAACACTTATTTATTATTATTATTATTATTATTATTATTATTATTATTATCATTATTATTTCGATCCTAATTTCTATAATTACTATTATTGTAACACTATGGCATTTATATTCGGAATCGCCAAATATAATTGTCGTAGTCTCAAGTTTAACTCAAAATTAAAATGATATCAAACTATAATTAATACCATCCGATCCGTGAATTATTTACAATCCTATCTAAAATTCTAAACTACATTTTTGATCATCGATTGTTCATAGTCCTACATATTTACATATTTACATATTTACATATTTACATTTTGCTCATTTACCTTATTTGTGCTGGAGGCAGGTCAGATCATCCTCCGGACTCCGTCATGATGAATTTAGTACTTCATCTTCAAGCTGGTGTTATCCAAGAGGTCACACACGCATACTTGATGCATTTTTACAATAGCGTTGCACACGTCCTTATTTATATTAGCACTCGCATTTTTAACACTCCTACGAAGAATATTCAATGACACTGCATTGAGCACCTGACGTGAAGTTGAAAGTCTGGACTCCGCTACCTGCCTAGCTTCCTGCTGTCGTCTCCTTCACGCCTCTCAGTTTGTTTGTGTAAAGGATTATTGGTTATTCACCTTCTCTGACCATAACACTGGACTCAAGGTCTTAGTGCGGCAGCATTCCACAAGCGAAACAAAGTTTTTCTCCCTGTAACTGGCTTGACTAATTCTGCTCCCAAATATCTCACTTGCAATAATAGTTCTATGAGAGTGTGGAAAAATTAAATGTAATGTTCCCGATGATGTGGAGAATTTTATAATAATCGTCCTCCAAAATATGACTTTTCCACGAAATATACAAGCTACACATGAACTAGGGAAAATGTTATGCAGCTACGTGTTACGACGAGATTCATTGTTCATTCCGGTCCTAGCATGTTACCGTATAAGTTCATTCAAGGTAAGTGTTGAAAATATAACTACCATTGTCATTTGTTAATTTAATTGCCTGATTATCTCTGCATAAAGTAAAGTTGAATAAAAGTTTGTCAAAGTGTTCATTTCGGCTAAGATATTACTCATACAAATAAATACGTTACTCACTCGGATGCCAACTACTGTACAAGACACTGAAGTTTCTTACAAAACCGTGAATTCTCACGAGACTGAAATTCTCCAAGACTGAAAGTTCGTACAAGACTGAAGATTCACCCCAAGACTGAGAATTCTGACGAGACTGAGATTTCGTACAAGACTGAAGTTCATCACACTGGTGTTGTCGTTTTTGTAAACAGTCCTCCCCCCAATTCGAAAATAGTTCTGTGGAAGGGATGTGGCGTAGTAATTCTGCACTTGGGACCGATTTATCATACGTCCGTAGGTTAGAATTTTAGGAAATGTGTTCTAAACATTCCTAATTTTGGTCCGACTTACGCGTTACATTGCGTTATGAGAAAAGATCACAGGTTAATTTATACGACGGCGCGCGTCACTGGCTCTATTTTCTGTCAGAGTATGGCGCCTTCCCGCCACGACTGTTCATTTCCTGGGCGATACCACTCTTCCATGTAAATTTGAAAATTTCTTATTTAACCACTGATTAACCGCACATTTGCACTGATAAATCCTCAAATATTGCTTGGATGTCAGGACACAATATTTCACAGCTACTTCGGGCACCAAATCGCGAAATACTAGCCGTAGATTCCCGCTATGACAAGATATTAAAATTTGCAATTTTGTGATTGGCTGAGACGTTCGCGCTCTTAGTAGTTTGGATTCTTCCATTTTCTGCCAAGGGATGATGGGTATTATTCGTGTCTCTCTCGCACTTCTTAGGCAGGGCAAATTCCGACGTGCGGATTCACGTGAGAACTGGATAGAAAGTTTCCACTTCTCGTCGGCATCATAAAACATAATTGGACGTACCACTCAGGCTAGCTACTTCCTGTTCGTGCCTTAAGACGTATTCTGTGGATATATTTTCAGTCTGAACGGCGCCTGACTGTTGCTTTGTGAGACTGCAAGCTTTTCCCAGCCTACTGTAGTATTCCCATGTGCGAATTATTAAACATTTAATATATGCATTTATTAGGCACATTCGCTTATTGGTGCAGTATCTATGTTGTCTTCTTTTTAATAGGGAAACTTAATTTCTGGATGGCCCACACCTACTATACTAGGGGTCAATGACCTCTGGTTAACCGCGGAGTCGGAACCGGCCTACGTACACTACTAGGGGTCAATGTCCTCAGGTCAATAACCGCTAGTAGGGGAGCAATGCAGGTTCCAATGCACTAGTAGGGGCGCTGTACAAGTTCCATTATGGGAAATACACAGGAACGGAATGTACCAGTATAGGACATGAACTATTTCTCGCATGCAATGTTAAAAATGCCCTTCGTTTGCATTGATACCTGCATCAAATGGCCATTGCACTGTAAGAAAGAGTTTCATGTGCTATGCTGGTACATTTTGTTCCTATGTGTTTCCCTTGATAAGTGTACTATATAGAGTTGCTGAAAATGAGTTCTATAACATGGAAATAAAGCATTTCCAGGCCCATGTCCATATAACATAATTTCTTCTTCTACCTATGAGGAATGTGTCATGGAAGTTTAGCCTGCCTTATTGTTTATACAATTTGCTTTACGTCGGAACGACACAGACAGGTCTTATAACGACGATGCGATAGGAAATGGCTAAGAGTGGGAAGGAAGCGGCCGTGGCCTAAATTTTGTCGTTTTGTTTCCCTCTATTTCATTCTTCTGGTGTGAAAATGGGAAACCACGGACAAACCATCTTCAGGGCTACCGACAGTGGGGTTCGTACCTACTATCTATCGGATGCAAGCTCACAGTTGCGCACCCCTAACCGCACGGCCAACTCACCCGGTACCTTATTGTTACGCCTGTATTTGAAGATATGCTGGGCGTCATTCGTTTGTCCGTGCCTGGAGTAGTATTAATTTTGTAATCTGGAGGAGTGGTACTGTACTTGTAATCGAAAAAATTTGCAAATTTTTGGTAAATTTTTAAGTGTCTGCGTTATAATATTATACTATCCTACGTGTAGGTGACTATTGTAAGTTATTTATTTGGAAATTTGGTATTCATTCCTTCGCGATTGCTTTTAATTACAATATTACAATACTCGTACATCGTTTATAATTCTGGACGTCAAAGGCAAATTATCTTAAGTGACATTTCACTAACTTTCCAGGAGATCTGAAAGAAGCTGGTGAGGCGAGTACCTTTCTACCTTTAAGGCAAGTCGAATCGTCACTTCTGACCGTAGTAAACTATAATAAAAGTCGCTTAAGTGCGGTTTTCCGTGGTTTCCCATTTTCACACCAGGCAAATACTGGTGCTGTACCTTAATTAAGGTCACGGCCGCTTCCTTCCCACTCCTAGCTATTTTCTGTCGCATCGTCGCCATAAGACCTATCCGTGTCGGTGCGATGTAAAGCAACTAGGAAAAAGACTATAAGAAGAGCCAATACCATATGCAGTGTGGCGGACGGCATAAGGATGAACTGTTGTATGATCACTTACAATTATTTATCGCCCGGTAGTATAGTATCACATCGTTTATCTTCGTTCCTGCGAAACATACAATAGTGTACCCATAAGAAGACCACCAATACGATGAAAACCTCAAAATCATCGTTTTTTTGTTTTGTTTTTTTTTTACTATAATTTAATTCTGACGTCCAGAATTGTCAGGTCTGTCTTTTCCTTTTTTGATGTTTTGTTTCCTTCCATTTCATTCTTCTTTTGTTACCATAAAAGTTCTTCTTTCGCTATAATTTCCTGTAATATTTGATTTTTCGTAGAATTGTTTGTTTTATTTTTGTTGTTGTCATATAATTTATTCAATTTTACTTATCTGTCATATTACTGAAAATAAGCATTGCCACTGAGATATGTCCAAATTATCCCCTTCCCTAGCCCTTACGGTTAGCACTATAAGTTGCCGTTCTCGGAAGTTCGGGTTCGATTTACGGACTAATATAAATTTAAGAACGGCAGGAGAGCTGGTATATTGTTAAAATAGTACATGAAACCTCACCTCCATCGGGGGTGTGCCTGAAAATACTTGCAACACCTCGGGACGAGGATACACGTTTATCTCCCGATTACAATTGTTGTTGTTAATAATAGCAATAATAGGATTGAGTTTCTGAGTTCACTGTCATTGTAAAAAAATAAATGTCGTATGGCTTTTAGTGCCGGGATATCCCAGGACGGGTTCGGCTTGCCAGGTGCAGGCCTTTCTACTTGACGCCCGTAGGCGACCTGCGCGTCGTGATGAGGATGGAATGATGATAAAGACAAAACATACACCCAGCCCCCGTGCCATAGGAATTAACCAATTAAGGTTAAAATCCCCGACCCGGCCGGGAATCGAACCCGGGACCCTCTGAACCGAAGGCCAGTACGCTGACCGTTCAGCCAACGAGTCGGACTTCACTGTCGTTGAAAACCTCTAGCGTATTTCTTCAGGAAAAGTCTTGGCACGTCTAAATAATCTTCATTAAATGGTAGGTACCTTCCACCATGACAGTCGCCTTCATATTAAGGTTGGCAATACCACTAAGCGAGATTTAGCGCATCGTATTTAATCGCCACCCTGCACGCACTGATGAAACTCTCCTCATTTAAGGCTATCTGGATGTAGATTGCTTTCCCAGGACAAGCTACAGCGGCCCTACCTTTCTTGTTAAACCTAACACTGGAGGTACTTCTCCCTGGCGGAGGCGACTTTCTCTGAATTCTATTATTTTCCTAATCAACGATTTCACAAATTGTTGTCAACAAGTGTTAAAATAACATCCCCATAATCAGAATAAAATTCTCCTCTTAACAGGTGTAACTCTTGACCTGTAATGGATGGATTTCTATCTTAATTCCCGCCTTTGCCTTTTGTACTTTTCATTCAGTTAGTTATTGTATGCCTCTGTAGCGTAACGGTTAGCATTATTAGCTGCCATCTTCTAAGTCCGAGTTAGATTCTGGGTACTGCCAGAGATTTAAGAATAGCAGGAGTGTTAGTTCTGTATGTGGCTGAAATGATACATTCAGCTGTCTCCACTGGGGGCGTGTCTGAAGAAAGCTGCTCCACCTTGGGAGGTGGACACGAGTTGTCTGACTCCTTAGATGAATGGTCAACGGATTCGATTCCCGGTGCTGCCAGAGGGCCGATACGTGGTTAAAATGGTACATATACCGAGCTCGATAGCTGCAGTCGCTTAAGTGCGGCCAGTATCCAGTATTCGGGAGATAGTAGGTTCGAATCCCACTGTCGGCAGCCCTGAAAATGGTTTTCCGTGGTTTCCCATTTTCACACCAGGCAAATGCTGGGGCTATACCTTAAATAAGGCCACGGACGCTTCCTTCCCACTCCTAGCCCTTCCCTGTCCCATCGTCGCCGTAAGACCTATCTGTGTCGGTGCGACGTAAAGCAACTAGCAAAAAAAAAAAAAAAAAATGGTACATGCAGGTCACCTCCATTGAAGGTACTTCAAGCTATCAACAACTGTCTATCACCACCGTAGCTTATTATCGTTTTCCTGTTATCACTTTCGTACTATCGCACTTATGTCCACTTATTCTTATATAAATTCATCAGAATGAAGCCCGGTTCTTGGATGAATGGTCAGTGTAGTGGCCTTTGGTTCAGAGGGTCGCGGGCTCGATTCCCGGTCGGTTCGGAGATTTTAGTTTTAATCCCTTGGCTCGAAGCCTGGGTATTTGTGCTATTCCCAACATCCCTGCAACTCGAACATAACACAAACACCCAGTTTCGTGTACATGGCAGATGACTCCCAAACCTAGTCGGAGGGTCTGCTTTACAAGGGCTGCACCAGGCTAGCAATCTCTCTGTCTCCTGTCCATGCACCATTCACAGGGTGTGGTGGCATGTCATGTGCGTTTGCAGCGATTTTGCCATGCGCTTCTTTCCTGCGCTAGATACGTCTCTTGATGTAGAGACCTACTGGTCAATCCACCTTGCTGGAGCTCTTCCACGGGTCCTTATTCCTTGTCCACCTGCCGAGTTGTATCCCCGACCCAAAGTCTCACGCTCCAGGACACTGCTGTTTTGACAGTAGGGATCCCTGGCTGAATCCGAGGTAAAAGCCAATCCTGGACGGCAAGCGGATTAAGAAAGAAAGAAAATAAAGAATGAGGGGCTGTTGATCATGATTTATAATCCCTAAAATGAATTAAATGGCAACGTAAAGGAAACGAGACTCTCTAAAAGTCAATCTCGACCTTGAGCCACTTATTATTTTACCTGCGTTCATTAGGACAAAGGAGTTAACTGTGTATCTTGATAGTAAACGTTCTGAACATTGAACACGTTACATTGCAAAATGTACTGCTGTAACTGTTATTGTGTAAGCTGTATGAAGTGAGGTAGCGTGATTCCCTCCCTTCCTGTATTGATTAGTAGGCTAACTCGGTATTCTGTACGACAAACTGGAGAGTCCCGCTTAGCTTGAAAATACGAACACTTCCCGTAGATTACATACATTTCATTATGTACTGTTATGTCTTCCAACCATCGATCAATCAATCAATCCATCAATCAATCAAACAAACATTTACGGCAGTCACCCAAGTGGAGGATTGCCTACCAGTTGTTTACCTAGCAAAAATAGCAAAGTCATCTCCGTAGAGGCTATGAAGGCCCTTGGAGGGTTGTAAGGTAAAGGCTTCCACTATCCGTAACCTCGCCACTTAGTAAGGTAGAGTGGTTAGCTCTACGCCCGGCCACCTTTGCCCCCGGGAATTAACCTGGTACTAATTTTTGATGTAGGCTGAGTGAACATGGGTCATATGCATCTCCGGAAGTGGGAATCTATTTCATTCTTTCTTCTTTCTTAATCTGTTTACCCTCCAGGTTTTGGCTTTTCCCTCGGACTCAGCGACGGATCCCACCTCTACCGCCTCAAGGGCAGTGTCCTGGAGCGTGAGACATTGGGTCGGGGGATACAACTGTGGAGGGGGACCAGTATCTCTCCTAGGCGGCCTCACCCGCTATGCTGAAAAGGGGCCTTGTAAGGAGACAGGAAGATTGGGAGGGAGAGGCAAGGAAGAGGGAAGGAAGTAGCCGTGGCCTTATGTGAGGTATCATCCCGGGATTTACCTGGAGGAGAAGTGGGAAACCACAGAAAACCACTTCGAGGATGGCTGGCGAGGGAATCGAACCCCCCCCCCCTTCTACTCAGTTGACCTCGAGAGGAGGATTGGACCCCGTTCCAGACCTCGTACCACGTTTTATATTTCATGGCACAGTTGGGAATCGAACCCTGCCCTCCGGGGGTAGAAGATAATCACACTAACCACTACACCACAGAGGCGGACAGTAGAAATCTCGTTTCTTAAATTTTTCGACATCCTAACTGGGAATCGAGCCCACTTCCTCCCGGGTGAACCGAGAACTCCTCTACCGCCTCGTCCAGGCAGCCCCTTGTTTACCTAGACTTAAATTATACCCCAGAGATGCTCAGCTGGGCGCCCGTTGAGGCTAGTCCAGAGCGGCCGAGCTGGTCTGACGGAAGTGTGGGGAGCAAGCATACGCCACAGTGAAGCGAGAGAGGGAGCATACTTTCCAGGGAAGGCAACAGTGACTACGATTGTGATTACGGAGCTCTCAACTATTCAGCGAGATGTTGATCGGGGTACAGCATTTAAAATAAAACGCTATCATTGCTAAATAACTGACCTTTTCAAGAAATTCCGATTTGATTTATTTTCTTGTACTTATTCCTTCAAAGAAAACTAACACGTTATAATTTTTGTGTTACAATCTACCATCAGGCGTTTTTTGATTTTTTGAAAAATATCCACACCGAATGTAGTTATAAGGGCTTAAGTGAAACTCTGTTCGTAGTGATGCATCAGTTAAAGAATGCATTAACTCATATTAGCGCTCGTAGTGGCAGAAAGAGGAAAACTGCTAATCTAATCGACCGGGTAACGATGCTTAAGGAAAGGATTTTAATTTCTAGGAATAAATAAAGAATATATTCTCATACTTTGTTATACTTTATTTACCTAAAATTCACAGCTCATATCACTAGGAAGTTTTCAACATTGGGTTGCTTGCCTGAAGGGCTGGAACTGTGTTTTTTTTATTTCTATTTTTACAAGTTGCTTTACTTCGCACCGACACAGGTCTTGTGGCGACAATGGGACAGGAAAGGTCTAGGAGTCGGAAAGAATGACCGTGGCCTTAATTAAGGTACAGCCTGGTGTGAAATGGGAAACCAAGGAAAACCAAAAACCATCCTCAGGCCTGCCGACATTGGGGTTCGAACCCACTATCTCCCGCACCCAATACCTTTTTTTTTTGCTATTTGATTTACGTCGCACCGACACAGATAGGTCTTATGGCGACGATGGGATAGGAAAGGCCTCGGAATAGGAAGGAAGCGGCCGTGGCCTTAATTCAGGTACAGCCCCAGCATTTGACTGGTGTGAAAATGGGAAACCACGGAAAACCATCTTCAGGGCTGCCGACAGTGGGGTTCGAACCCACTATCTCCCGCACCCAGTACCTTTAGACTCGCTGTTGGTAACTGACCTGTCGCTATAGACATAGATATTTTTTTCTTCAAAATTCCACTATCAATTCTTCAGAATCGTTTTTTTTTTTTTTTTTTGCTAGGGGCTTTACGTCGCACCGACACAGATAGGTCTTATGGCGACGATGGGATCGGAAAGGCCTAGGAGTTGGAAGGAAGCGGCCGTGGCCTTAAATAAGGTACAGCCCCAGCATTTGCCTGGTGTGAAAATGGGAAACCACGGAAAACCATCTTCAGGGCTGCCGATAGTGGGATTCGAACCCACTATCTCCCGGATGCAAGCTCACAGCCGCGCGCCTCTACGCGCACGGCCAACTCGCCCGGTTTCAGAATCGTAATCACGACTTTGATTAGTAGTTAGGCCTCCTATGTGTATGTTGGAGGAATCTCAAGACTTAGCCCTGGAGATAAATAACCTATGTAACTCAAAAGGTGTATTGGGAATCGAAATATGTACGAATTCACTCTAATATTCCACTGAAAGTAATTAGAATGCTTGTAGTATTGTAAACGTGCTCCTGTATTGACACTACAATTAATTCTGAATGTTAAATCACTGTACATTTCCAGGTTTGCGATTCATCTGGATTAGTTTGTGTTTATTTACCACTAGCAAGATACCCGTGCTTCGCTACGGTATTATACTGAAATTTATAATTGAATGCTTATTGTTTTAGATATATAATCCGCCGAAATTCGCGGTCTGACTCGTTTTCTGCGAGAACCCACCAAAATTCCCGATCTGACTCGTTTTCTATTAGATTACGGCATGTTTCCTCCCATTTTTCAATCTTCTTTTCCAGCAATCGATTTCGTTCTTCCCGGGCTAGGCTCAGGTATTCCTCCCGGTCAGTTGGGTCCGTAAATCTTTGCCATCTTTTCCTATAATCATTTTTAATATGGATAAAATCCTTCAGGAGATCCGGCGTGGTGTCATATTGGGTGCCTAGAAGGCACTGAACCCGCGGCCGGACTGCATTCTTAGTCCTTACCCGTCCAGGAGCCGTTTCCAGCGCGGTCCGCACATTTGACGACGGTCCGGAACATCATCATTATTATTATTATTATTATTATTATTATTATTATTATTATTATTATTATTATTATGTGTTGCTGGAATGGATGATGTCAGGAAAACCGGAGTATCCGGAGAAAAACCTGTCCCGCCTCCGTTTTGTCCAGCACGAATGTCACATGGAGTGAACGGGATTTGAACCACGGAACTCAGCTGTGAGAGGCCGGCGCGCTGCCGAGGATCCTTATAAGTACATTAAGAACAGTAAAAACAATTGGTCTCCCCTCCTTCTACACCCCACCGCCGTTAAGTTTATTTACCGGCACCCCCCCCCCCCCAAAAAAAAATTAAAAGAAGGCTTGTTTCTTATGTTTAAAGAAGATTTCAAACACCAATGTTCACGTCTATTACCTTCAGTTTTGAGATATAAGTATCCCCATAAAAATAATTTACTTTTTTCACTTCATTTCACACTACTCCCCTCCCCCCTAAGTGAATTTTCCCGCAAAAAAAACTTGTTTCTTTAATAGTAAAGGATCTTCTAAATACCAATTATCACGACTCTAACTTCTTCAGTTTTTGATTTATGTGTCCTCATGAAAGGAATTCAACTCCTTTACACTCCCGCCCTCCAAGATGGTTTCCCCCCAAAACGCGTTTTTCTTTGTTTTTAAAGGAGATCCAAATACGAATTTTCACGTCTGTAACAACTTTAGTTTTTACTAGCAAATGTACCCGTGCTTCGCTACGGTATTCTACATTGTACACGGATATCGACGTAAAGACTGTGCGTGCAGCAAATGAGATTGTTTTAAAATTGCATGTCTCTTAGCCTTATCCGAGAAATAGCATGGGGAGGTCCACATACGTTGTTTCCAATGTAAAGTGAGGGTTGCGGAGTTGTGATGATAACGGCAGGCTCACTTGCCTACTGCCATTCACAATCGAGTTGGCAAGTTTACATTATAATTGCAGGCCCCAATGCCTACTGCGCGGTCACAATCGATTTGGGGAGTTTTAGTTACAATGGCAGACCCACTTTCTACTTTCAGACAGGTTACAGTTGAGGAGTTTTTATTATAATACCACGCAACTTCCCTACCACCAGTCAAAATTGAGTTGTGCAGTTATCATTATAATGACAGTCCCTTTTTACTGCTGCTAGCCAGCTTACTGCCAGTCACACAGAGTTAGTGAGTTTCCATGAAAATATCAGGCCACCATGCCTAATGCTAGTCAAATTTTAGATTGGAACATTTGTTTATAATGGCGAGCACCCTGGCCTAGAGCCACACACAATAGAGTAGGGGACTTTCGAACAAAACTGCATGATCCTTGCCTTCTGCAAGACAAATCGAAAAGTGAATTATTCGTTAAAATGGTAGGCCCTCCTTACTAATGCCAGTTACACAGGAGTTGGAGAAGGACCCCATTCCTACTGCCAGCAGTCAAAGTCGGTGTAGGGAGTACTGATTACAATAGCAGACACACCCTTTCTCGATCGCTACAAATCGACATCAATGAATATATACAGATGGACATACGAAAGTATATAAATGTTTACAATATTGCAGACCTTCATTTACAGATTAACTGCTGCTAAACGGTACGTCATATCGACAAAGGATTGTACCGTAAGGCGCAGTATTTAGCGATCTAAATGGCTGGTCCTATGATATTTTTTGGCATCTAATCTATTCATGGGTCAGATTGAATCAGAAACGTTGAATAGGTTGAAATTTGTGTAAGAATATCTTACATTGCATTACTTTTCGGATAATTATGTGACATAGCATTTGGCTCACATATGGGTACTGGGTGGGCCAATGTTCGTGTAGAGTTTGATCATACTATCTTTCCTGTAAGTGATTGAAATGATGCACATGAGAAGAAAAGGTTTAGAAATTAATTTCCATTAAGGCAGGTAGATTTCCATTAAGTTTGGTTGTGTGTATTTTGAGGGAGTGCAAAATCACGGTTTCGGTTTCGTATAAACCCCCAATTAGTTCAGGGATTTAGAAACAATATTTTCCCTAAAACCTCCCCAAAGGACAGGTGGATTCTAAATATGAAGTTTGGGGGAAATATATCCAGTAGTTTTCAAGTTAGAGAAAGACAAACAGACCAACAAACAAACAAACAAACAAAGAAACAAACAAACAAACTAACTAACAGACACCAAGGAAACCTACCCTCGGACAAATGGATGCTATATATAAAGTTTGGTTCAAATATCTTGTTAGTTTTCAAGTTGTAAGAAGTACGCTTTACACGCACCCGCTCTTGCGTTAAGTCCGCTGGGATTTGTACCGAAAAACGGTCCGTTAATGATATCTCCCTTACTAAATCCTGTTATCGAAATGATACACATGAGAAAAAAGGTTTAGAAATTAATTTTCATTAAGGCAGGTTGATTTCCATTAAGTTCGGTTGTGTATACATTGAGGGAGTGCAAAATCACGGTTTCAGTTTCGAAAAAATCCCCACTCAGTTCAGGGATTTAGAAACGATATTTGCGCTAAAACCTACCCAAGGACAGGTGGATTCTAAATATGAAGTTTGGTGGAAATATATATTTAGTAGTTTTCAAGTTATAGAAGCACAGACAAACAGACAAACAGACAACAGACAAACAAACAGACAGACACCAAAGCTAAAAATGATGCAGATGGTCATTATTACACCTGAAACGGATAACTGTACGGAAATTTCGCCAAAATAATCAATGTACAGACACACGGACGTTACGATTTCATTTTTTTGTGCTAAAACCTACCCAAGGACAGGTGGATTCTAAATATGAAGTTTGGTGGAAATATATCCAGTAGTTTTCAAGTTATAGAAGGACAGACAAACAGACAAACAGACAACAAACAAACAGACAGACACCAAAGCTAAAAACGATGCAGATGGTCATTATTACACCTGAAACGGATAACTGTATGGAAATTTCGCCAAAATAATCAATGTACAGACACACGGTCGTTACGATTTTATTTATACAGATGACGGATAAGCATGAGCACGTTGAAAAGTGCAGACTTCCACTTCGAGATTCATATCTCCTAAACGGTTTATGATATTAAGAAACGGTTTGGGCCATCAGACGCCTCATTTACCGCTCTAAATGATTGTTTCTAAACCATGTCCCC
This sequence comes from Anabrus simplex, assembly GCF_040414725.1. NCBI lineage: Eukaryota > Metazoa > Arthropoda > Insecta > Orthoptera > Tettigoniidae > Anabrus > Anabrus simplex. The sequence continues at coordinate 387,453,598 of NC_090267.1, read as the reverse complement.
GTATCTCCCATATTAAGGGGGTAAATTGAGTTCAAATTTCGAATAGGGTGAAATTTGGGTGCATTTTTAACATTTTACATTATATTTTGCCTACTTATGTATAAGCTAGAATCATGAAATTTGGTACACATATGTCCCATAATCGTGCCAATGTGCGCACCTAACGCGATGATCCTATCATTCTTATAAGTGTGTCAAACAATGAAATATACTTGTAAAAATCACCAAATTTACGAACAATCCAGAAATACGGCCAAATTTAACGTATAAGGGAGAGAGATACGACAAAATGTCACAGGACCAAAGTTGTAGATCACTCCGAATTGAAGCGACATTGTGACATCCGTTTTGTGATACGACTTACCGTTTAGCCAAAAAATAGCTTAAAAGGAATGTCTGCACAGTCATTAAAATTGCCTCCATATTTCGATATCTTTGGGGGTAAAAAGTGAAAAATTTGAACATCTTGGAATTTTCTCATCGGTTAGGGACCAAAAGCTATAATTTCACCAAATTTCAATTGTCTACCTCGTCTGGCAGGTAGTGCCGCCATCTTGATTTGGGGGGATAGGGGATAAAAATGAGGAAATTCCCGAAAATTTTTATGCCCACGAAACCTATAGGTTATCGTTTTGGATATAATATACGACTGTGTTCTTATGCTGAGCCCAAAATTTGAGCCCCCCCAGCGTGCCCCCTTCAGGGAATTTTGAGAATTTCCGATTTTTCTAGGGATCCTGGGGTCATCAGTTTCCCTCGTACCAAGTTTCAAATTTCTGATATTTCTGGAAGTGCCAGATTAATTCACGTCTTTTTTCATTTTTAAATATTTATATATACATCGCTCCAGCCCGACTTGCTTTTATATATATAGATGACGGATAAGCAGGAGCACCTTGAAAAGTGCAGACTTCCACTTCGAGATTCATATCTCCTAAACGGTTTATGATATTAAGAAAGGGTTTGCGCCATCAGGCGCCTCATTGATCGCTCTAAATGTTTGTTTCTAAACCATATCCTCGTATCTCCCATATTAAGGGGGTAAATTGAGTTCAAATTTTGAATAGGGTGAAATTTGGGTGCATTTTTAACATTTTACATTACATTTTGCCTACTTATGTATATGCTAGAATCATGAAATTTGGTACACATATGTCCAGCAATCGTGCCAATGTGCGCACCTAACGCGATGATCCTATCATTCTTATAAGTGTGTCAAACAATGAAATATACTTGTAAAAATCACCAAATTTACGAACAATCCAGAAATACGGCCAAATTTAACGTATAAGGGAGAGAGATACGACAAAATGTCACAGGACCAAAGTTGTAGATCACTCCGAATTGAAGGGAAATTGTGCCATCCTTTTGTGATACGACTTACCGTTTAGCCAAAAAATAGCTTAAAAGGAATGTCTGCACAGTCATTAAAATTGCCTCAATATTTCGATATCTTTGGGGGTAAAAAGTGAAAAATTTGAACATCTTGGAAATTTCCCGTCGGTTAAGGACCAAAAGCTATAATTTCACCAAATTTCAATTGTCTACCTCGTCTGGCAGGTTGTGCCGCCATCTTGATTTGGGGGGATAGGGGATAAAAATGAGGAAATTCCCGAAAATTTTTAAGCCCACGAAACCTATAGGTTATCGTTTTTGATATACTATACGACTGTGTTCTTATGCTGAGCCCAAAATTTGAGCCCCCCCCGGCGTGCCCCCTTCAGGGAATTTTGAAAATATCCGATTTTTCTAGGGATCCTGAGGTCATCAGTTTCCCTCGTACCAAGTTTCAAATTTGTGAGATTTCTGGAAGTGCCTCATTAATTCACGTCTTTTTTCATTTTTAAATATTTATATATACATCGCTCCAGCCCGACTTGCTTTTATATATATAGATGACGGATAAGCATGAGCACGTTGAAAAGTGCAGACTTCCACTTCGAGATTCATATCTGCTAAACGGTTTATGATATTAAGAAACGGTCTGCGCCATCAGACGCCTCATTGATCGCTCTAAATGTTTGTTTCTAAACCATATCCTCGTATCTCCCATATTAAGGTGGTAAATTGAGTTTTCACATTTTGAATAGGGTGAAATTTGGGTGCATTTTTAACATTTTACATTACATTTTGCCTACTTATGTATATGCTAGAATCATGAAATTTGGTACACATATGTCCCTTAATCGTGCCAATGTGCGCACCTAAGGCGATGATCTTATCATTCTTATAAGTGTGTCAAACAATGAAATATACTTGTACAAATCACCAAATTTACGAACAATCCCGAAATACGGCCAAATATAACGTATAAGGGAGAGAGATACGACAAAATGTCACAGGACCAAAGTTGTAGATCACTCCGAGTTGAAGGGACATTGTGCCATCCTTTTGTGATACGACTTACCGTTTAGCCAAAAATAGCTTAAAAGGAATGTCTGCACAGTCATTAAAATTGCCTCCATATTTCGATATCTTTGGGGGTAAAAAGTGAAAAATTTGAACATCTTGGAATTTTCCCATCGGTTAGGGACCAAAAGCTATAATTTCACCAAATTTCAATTGTCTACCTCGTCTGGCAGGTAGTGCCGCCATCTTGATTTGGGGGGATAGGGGATAAAAATGAGGAAATTCCCGAAAATTTTTATGCCCACGAAACCTATAGGTTATCGTTTTGGATATACTATACGACGGTGTTCCTTTGCTGAGCCCAAAATTTGAGCCCCCCCAGCGTGCCCCCTTCAGGGAATTTTGAGAATTTCCGATTTTTCTAGGGATCCTGGGCTCATCAGTTTCCCTCGTACCAAGTTTCAAATTTCTGAGATTTCTGGAAGTGCCTCATTAATTCACGTCTTTTTTCATTTTTAAATATTTATATATACATCGCTCCAGCCCGACTTGCTTTTATATATATAGATGACGGATAAGCATGAGCACGTTGAAAAGTGCAGACTTCCACTTTGAGATTCATATCTGCTAAACGGTTTATGATATTAAGAAACGTTTTGCGCCATCAGACGCCTCATTGATCGCTCTAAATGTTTGTTTCTAAACCATATACTCGTATCTCCCATATTAAGGGGGTAAATTGAGTTCAAATTTTGAATAGGGTGAAATTTGGGTGCATTTTTAACATTTTACATTACATTTTGCCTACTTATGTATATGCTAGAATCATGAAATTTGGTACACATATGTCCCTTAATCGTGCCAATGTGCGCACCTAAGGCGATGATCCTATCATTCTTATAGGTGTGTCAAACAATGAAATATACTTGTAAAAATCACCAAATTTACGAACAATCCAGAAATACGGCCAAATATAACGTATAAGGGAGAGAGATACGACAAAATGTCACAGGACCAAAGTTGTAGATCACTCCGAGTTGAAGGGACATTGTGACATCCGTTTTGTGATACGACTTACCGTTTAGCCAAAAAATAGCTTAAAAGGAATGTCTGCACAGTCATTAAAATTGCCTCCATATTTCGATATCTTTGGGGGTAAAAAGTGAAAAATTTGAACATCTTGGAATTTTCCCATCGGTTAGGGACCAAAAGCTATAATTTCACCAAATTTCAATTGTCTACCTCGTCTGGCAGGTAGTGCCGCCATCTTGATTTGGGGGGATAGGGGATAAAAATGAGGAAATTCCCGAAAATTTTTATGCCCACGAAACCTATAGGTTATCGTTTTGGATATACTATACGACGGTGTTCTTATGCTGAGCCCAAAATTTGAGCCCCCCCAGCGTGCCCTCTTCAGGGAATTTTGAGAATTTCCGATTTTTCTAGGGATCCTGGGCTCATCAGTTTCCCTCGTACCAAGTTTCAAATTTCTGAGATTTCTGGAAGTGCCTCATTAATTCACGTCTTTTTTCATTTTTAAATATTTATATATACATCGCTCCAGCCCGACTTGCTTTTATATATATAGATTAGATGTATGTATTCTCATTCAATTAATTTAATTAATTTTTCAATTCTTTCACCCCCCCCCCTCATTGGATTTTCCGAGAATACGTGTTTCTTTATTTTTAAAGCAGATTGCAAATATCAAATTTCACGTCTGTAACATCTTCATTTTTGAGATATCAGTAGCCTAATTAAAAGAATTCAACACCATTTTCAGTCACTTTTACCCCCCCTCCACCCAGGTGATATTTCCGAAAACTAAAAATACACGTTTCTTTATGTTTAATATAGATAAAAAAATACCATTTTTCACTTCTGTAACATGTTAAGTTTTTTAGATATACTGTAAAAATTCTCATTTCAAAATTTCACCCTTTTTGAGTTCCCCTTAAGTGGAGTTTCCAAAAACAAACAAATGTTTCTTTACATTTACAGGAGATTCCAAACACCCACTTTTTACGTCTGTAACATTTTACGTTTCCAAGATATTCTGTAGATATAGTCTTTCAAAAATTCACCCCACTCCTGTTTAACCGCCATTAATTGGATTTTCCGAAAACAAAATATACGTGTTCCTTTATTGTTAAAGGAGATTCTAAATACCAATTTTCACATCTATAACCTTTAAGAGTTTTGAGATATAGATACACTCATTTTAAAATATTACCCCCTTTCACCCCCTCCCTTAATTGGATTTTCCAGAAACAAAAAAATACGTGTTTCTTTATTTTTAAAGGTGATCCCAAAAACCGATTTTCAGGTCTGTAGTATCTTCAGTTTCTGAGATATAAGTAGCCTCATTAAAGGCATTCAACCCTTTTTCCACCCCTTTTCATTCCTCCTATTGCGATTTTCCGAAAACAAAAAAATACGTGTTTCTTTATTTTTAATGAAGATTCTAAATACCAGTTTTTACATCTGCAAACTTTAAAAGTTTGGAGATAGAGATTCACTCATTTTAAAAATTCACCCCCTTATCACCCTCCCATTAATTGGATTTTCCAAAAACAAAAAAAATACGTGTTTCTTTATTTTTAAAAGAGATCAAAAGTACCAATTTTGAGGTCTGTAATATCTTCAGTTTCTGAGATATAAGTACCGGTATCCTGATTGAAGGCATTCAACCCATTTTTCCTCATTTTCACCCTTTTTCACCCCCCCTATTGAGGTTTTCAGAAAACAAAAAAATACGTGTATCCTTATTTTAAAAGAAGATTCTAAATACCAATTTTTACATCTGTAAACTTTTAAAGTTTTGAGATATAGATACACTCTTTTTAAAATTTCACCCCCCTTTTCACCCCCTTAGCGACGGAATATCAAAAAATCCTCTCTTAGCGAGCACCTACATCTTAATATGAATATATCCCCAAAATTTCATTTCTTTATGTCCAGTAGTTTTGGCTCGGCGATGATGAATCAGTCAGTCAGTCAGTCAGTCAGGACAAGTTATTTTATATATATAGATTAGTTTGATTGGAATTTGTATACTACATTTAAATTTATGAATACTGTTAATTTACCTTTACTATTAAAAACATGGCACACAGATACATACATGTAAATATTGCTGATCGTAAGCAAAGCAGTCTTATCCGTACTTAACAGCTTACCATGTTGCAACCTCATAGTGTAGAAGAAGCGCGTCTCTCCTCCGTGGACTTCACGGCTTCCATCCTCAGATACAGACTGAGGGCAGAAGCACTGCTCGCTCAACTTCAAGATGAAGTGTGTGACATTAGTGGCAGCGGAACTGGTCAAGAGAGCCGAGTAATACGGCTGACAAAGTCGTAACGCTGACCACGTAACATTCCATTATCTGCAGACTACCTGGGATGGCTAACCAAATACTATAATGGGCTGCATGCACTGCAGGGAATATGAAAAAATAAGCCCATGGTGCAGCAGCCCGTTTGGCCCTTTGTCTGTCAAGATGACTGCTGTCCAGCCAGATGGCCTGCAGATACTGGAGTTCAGCGTCATCAGCCGTATTGCTTTGGGGATCGAGACCGAATTTACTGACGAGGTGTCGAATCTGGGGCCTCCGGGTAAGAGGCAGGCACACTACCCTTACATCATGGAACCGACTTGGGGAACATAAAGATGCAAAAATGAGATGATATTACTTTAAGTGTTTATTTATTGTTCTTGACTAATTTTGAGAAGAATTATCTTATTACTGAAGTAAATGAGAGGTTATGATCGTGTGTGTGATGCGATTCCCTCATGAAGATTTCACGAACTCGAAGATTCGCAAATGTGTTCCTTTTAAAGAAAATTCACGTAACTTAAACAGTAAGAAATGGAGGTGGAAATGTTTGTACCTTTGGTGTGAAGTTGATAATTAATTGTGAATACATCAACCATTATAGACGTGACAGATAGTTTGGCAGACATCACATGCAGCTCGGCTAAACTGATGGAGTGGTGACTTTCTGAACCCAGATTGATAATGAGGAATTTGAAATAACATTTTTTTTAATCATGTGGGTTGTGTGTACGATACAGTCGCAAGTTGTAGGCGTGACAACATTTTCGTGGCGAATATGGTGAAATGAAACTCATGTATCGAATAAAACAAATGTATTTGTAGGTAATGGAATCAATTGAATGAAACATTACGTTATCTCTGTGTCGCCCCATCTCCGCGGCCGCACTGGACAAGTGAGGCGTGTCACAATTTCGCGGGTGAAGTGATATCAGGCACGGACGCACTCTAATCTGTGTCGTCTCAAAACTCACAGTTCGGCTCCATGGTTAAATGGTTAGCGTGCTGGCCTTTGGTCACAGAGGTCCGGGTTCGATTCCCGGGAGGGTCGGGAATTTTAACCATCATTGGTTAATTTCGCTGGCACGGGGGCTGGATGTATGTGTCGTCTTCATCATCATTCCATCTTCATCACGAAGCGCAGGTCGACTACGGGAGTTAAATCAAAAGACCTGCACCTGGCGAGCCGAACATGTCCTGGGACACTCCCGGCACTAAAAAAGCCATACGCCATTTCATTTTTTTCAAAACTCACGAATTCCAGGAGGAGGATTAGTAAGAACAGGTTTCTCTACCTGGGCCAGTCTTAAAACTCACGAGCAGGGCCAGTTCTTCTTTGAATGGATAAATGTCCACCCTATTAGTGATGGGATAATGCAATACTTTTAATAATCGAATAACTTCCATCCGATAATTTAAATAATCGAATGAATAATCAATTTAAATAATCGAATGAGTTTCAAATATCATTCCGTTGTATCGCACAGAATAATCGGATGCGTCATGAATAATTTTTTTGGTTCAAGTGTGTCGGGTGTACAATCTATTGAAATAAGCGAATAGATGAACTCTTACGAAAAATAGCAATACGCCTTTTTTAAAATAAATCTCCAAGTGTTGAAATTGAACGATTTAATTAACTGTCTTGATCTTTAGTATCTCTAAATAAAATTCTTTATTCAAGTAAATGCCACCTTCTGGCTGCATAATGGAACTAAGCCCCAATTCTACCAACTGACAGTTTCTTTTAACTAGCAGCGGGCAATAAACCTACTTTAATTTTATGTCATCTGGCTGCATGCATAAATTGTTACAATGCTGGCCTTTGGTCCAAGAGGTCCAGGGGGTCCCGGTTTCGATTTCCGGTCGGGTCGGAGATTTTAACTTACATTGGTTAATTCCTATGGCTCGGGGACTGGGTGTTCGTGCCGTCTTCAGCATTAGACTTATTCTTAGGTAGGGCCTCATCCTAACATACGTGCAGGTCACCTATACGGCGTCAACTCTAAAGACCTGCACTAGACCTCTCCGGAGGCCACACTTCATTATTATAAATTTATGTGAAAGGTAAAAAATGCATTATATTACCTTTTAGACAACAGAAAAATATAATAATAATAATAATAATAATAATAATAATAATAATAATAATAATAATAATAATACACCTCGGTCTCTTTCATTCATCAGCCATTACGAGTATTTTTGCCCTGTGGGTTGGGGTGGCAGAATAACATCCACAGTATCCCCTGCCTGTCGTAAGAGGCGACTAAAAAGGGAAGTGTGAGTCTCCCCGCACCTCATTCCTCTGGTAGATACCTTCCTTCTTCGAGGGATGGGCATTTTTTATTTCTTCTATGAATAATGCCATGAGGTCATGACTCATGACCTCATGAGCGACTAATAATCCCATTTTTGGTCTCGTAAAAGCGACAACCGAAACCACAGCTACCAACTCAAAATTCGTCTCGATTTCAGACCACGAAAATCGAACAGCAGAATGACTAGAGTAGTTTCTTTTTGCTAGTGGCTTTACGCCGCACCGACACAAATAGGTCTTATGGAGATGATAGGACAGGAAAGGCCTAGGAGTTGGAAGGAAGCGCTCGTGGCCTTAATTAAGGTACAGCCCCAGCATTTGCCTGGTGTGAAAATGGGAAACCACGGAAAACCATCTTCAGGGCTGCCGACAGTGGGATTCGAACCCACTATCTCCCGGATGCAAGCTCACAGCCTCGCGCCTCTCACCGAATGGCCAACTCGCCCGGTTCAATAGAGTAGTATTACAAGGTTTGGTGTAATACGCTGCCCCATCTCATGTCTGTTTACTTGTCACGTGGAGGCCTATTGTACCCGCAGATAACACCTATGAAGGTTACACGGTTCTAAGGAAGCCGTAGAAAGCTATGGTGGTGCCATCATTTAGGGCAATTGACAGTATGAGAAGATAGATAGTTCGCCAATGCTTTCCTCACTGAGCCAGAATGTGCTAATGCAGCACAATCATTAACATTTTCCGTGCATCTACAGTAGTTGCACTACTCTAGCTCAGAATGCCAGTACTTAGTGTCACTCATATCCCGGGTGGTTTGACAGCGTGACCGAGACTTCAGGGGAACCTACATTTTACACTGACCTCTGCCAAAGACAAATGTGAAAGTACAGCATCCATCAAGAAGTAGTAAGAGGCTGTGATGACAGGATTAAAATTCTCCAAGACCTAGTCAGGGATAAAACCGGAAATGCCAGGTTGTATTCCAGGCCACGACGGAACCCAGGGTGATTAACTATCCTATGAAGAAAAAAAAGAATGAAACATGTTTTTAAATGTAACTGGAGTTGAGGCAAAAGTTAAGGCATGTGCTCTACGAAGTAAATAAACTATTCACATCATCTATCTGTTCAGGTTCATTAACTTATAATAATAGATTCTGTTGTATCAGCTTCAAAGGGTACAGGCCTCTACTCTTGAGGGAGTTGATGTAATTTAAACGTGACAAAGCGTTGGCTATGGCCGCAAGGGTCTGGTGAAATATGGTGTTCTTCTGTGATATATAGAGCCAAGAAGTTACACGTCCCATTTAGGAGCACATCGCTGTACCCCTATTTCTCATCAAGGCATCGCATTGGTCTTTTTATATTTTATATCCATCAAGAGAACGAAGACCTGCTTAAGAATAGCCCTTTTGTGGATGTAGCTTGGCCTAAATCTCGCATTCAGCTCCATAAAAATCCACGTATAAAAGTGAAAAAATATACCTAATAAATATTGCAGACAACATTCCTCAAGGAACTTGAATAAGTTATCTATTTTTATTTTCGGTGGTGGGAGCTAAAATTTACCTCTGTAATAGTCATACAAAACTAATCCTAGCAAATCCATCTCTGAAGATTTTTTTTGCTAGTCGCACTGACACAGTCACAAACCTTCGGTCCGGCTAGGAATCGAACCCAGCATCCTCTGAACCGAACGCCAGTACGTTGACCAAGTTAATGGCGACCATGGGATAGGAAAGGGTAGGAGTGGGAAGGAAGCGGCCGCGGCCATAATTAAGGTACAGCCCCAGCATTTGCCTGGTGTGAAAATGAGAAACAACTGAAAACCATCTTCAGTGCTGCCGAAAGTGGGATTCGAACCCATTATCTCCCAGATGCAAGCTCACAGAGGCGCGCCCCTAACCGCACAGCTAACTCGCCCGACCGCTGAAGTTTCATCTTGAACAATACTTTACATTGTAGAGCGAATAGAATGGGGAATTAGCACTTATTACTACAGACATACAAGAGTGTGGCTAAATGGTCAAAACTTCCAAAGGCTGATGAGCTTTACTAACGATACAACTTTTTCAGCAGTCACATGACAAGCGTCCAGAGTCGAACAGTATCTTCAGGACAGCCTCCCTGCACTCAAACCCTGGTTTGAGCAGTGAAGATTCAAAATTAATGTTAATAAATGAATGTGTCACACGACACTCTTTTCTAAACGTCATGGTAGATTCGAGGGTGGTTTAAACTACTTTGGAGAGCGTATTAGTAGAGCCCTACACAGATGCGGATATCCGCGGATATCAGTGAAGTTCGTCTCTTGGCGGATGTAAACTGTATGGCAGCGAGGATAATTTTGGTGATAATTTATAAATAATGATGACTATTGATTTTTACTACTCTAGATATATCGACAAGTCAGTCTTCGTACATTTCATGCCGTTAATTTTGCTTGTGGTGAGGTGACCCTTGACACTGGTATGGCAGAGGGGTAAAATTTAAGCCGTAGATCTAGCCTAAGCCTAATTGGCTCCTGTCCGCTATTAGTAGAAGAAAGGAACACATGTTTGGAAAGAGAACCGTTCAATAAGCCGATAGTTGTCGCAAGAGGAAATCCCTCATATACCTGTCACTGTGTGGGGTCTGGTGTCAGGTATCAGGACGATTGTACACTGCTGTTTGTAGAAAGTGAAACACTCAGAAGCAATGGTCTGAAACACGTCAAAATCATAGGACGTGTAGAACTGTGGAACCATAATAAGTGATTTAAATTGCAGAGAGATGGCGTGCACGTAGGCCCAGCAGTGCCCTCCTGTGTGTGACCGGCCAGTGCAGGGTTACTCAACGCTCAGTCAGCGCGGAGCCGTCATACGAAGTGGAAACGTGTACCTCAGTGCCACTATGCTTCGCCGACATCACAGGAGGGAATATCAGCATGTGAGTGCGTTCGAACGGGGCAGAATGATAGGGCTCCGGGAGATGGGTCTGTCGTTCCGGGACATTCCGGCTCGTACAGGGTACGCTGCTTCAACAGTGAGGCGTATGTGGAACCAGTGGAGAGAAGAGGGCCGTACACAGCGCCGACAGGGTACTGGACGATACAATGTGACCATAGCGCGAGATGACCGCCATCTTGTCCGCTTGGCCGTAACGGACAGAACAGCTTCGTCCACGGTGTTGGCTCGACATTGGAGCACTGCAACGGGTGTGGGGATGTCTGCATCGACGGTTCGACGCCGTCTTCTGACGGCCGGACTGGTGGGACGCATGCAGTGCGCCTGCTTCTATTGCCCAGCAACCACCAACGCCGTAGACTGCAATGGGCACGTGAACACCGACATTGGCGTGCTGAGTGGCAAAATGTAGTGTTTTCCGACGAGTCCTGCTTCAACTTGTCCTCCAGTGATGGCCGCATACGCGTTAGACGCCACCGTGGTGAACGCCATCGGGCAGACTGTATTGTTGAGCGACATAGCGGATAAATGCCAAGTGTGATGGTTTGGGGCGCAATTGCCTATAACACGCGATCTCGCCTCCTACGTCTTGAGGGCAATCTGAACAGCTACCGCTACATCAGGGAGGTTTTACAGCTCAAGGCACTGCCCCTCTTGCAGGCCATTCCAGACGCCATATTCCAGCATGACAATGTCCGATCACATGTGGCGAGGAATGTGCAAGCATTCTTCGAAGAACGACGGATACCATTGCTTCCCTGGCCTGCCTATTCGCCGGATATGTCCCCCATGAATATGTCTGGGATATGGTCGGTCGGCACCTTGTTCGTTCAGGTCCTCCTGCAGCCACTGTTGATGATTTATGGATGCGCCTACAAACCGCGTGGCAGAGTATTCCCCAGCAGCATATTCAGGCGCTCTTTGATTCCATGCCACGACGTCTAGCGGCTCTGATTACAGCACGTGGTGGCGCTACGCCGTACTGAATTTCCACGGTCACCGTGCATGTACAGTTCTGTAATTGTCATCATTTGTGTCTTGTCATGTCCCTAATATGTGGAATAAATTGCATTGTGATCACAGCTCTCAGTCTTGGTGTTTCACTTTCAACAAACAGCAGTGCATTATGTTAACAGATTTATCCGTTTTAATACCTTAGATGTAATATACAATAGTTAAATAGTTGCAATATCCGCGCATAACCATTAGCAGATGTGGATGCCGGTGTGGATGAAGGAAATGTGGATGTGGAGCGGATAAGGATAATATTTTTTTATATCCACGAAGGGCTCTAATTATTAGGTAGTATTCGAGTGCTAAATGCCTGGGTGTCACCTTGAACCACGGACTGAGTCTTCGTGAACATATCGAACTACTTTCGGTTATGGTTCACAGAGGGTCTCTAAATTATTTCCATTACTGAACTCTGAAAACAAACTTTCAACAGAAAACAAGCTCATTCAGTACACTTCACTAGTCAGACCGCTACTGGAGTATGGGGTATTGCCGCCGATTGCACACGAATAGGCCCTTCGCCTATCACAGGTGCCGAATAGTACGAGCGTAGTGCCAACATTCATGAACAGTGTCACACAGTCAATCTACGGGAAAGCAGGACGAACATGGCTGCCAAATTATACGGAAAGTTACCGTCAACAAATAACTCACTACTAATTAGGTTAATACGAGACCCAAGGCCTTAAACACAAAAGGCCAAGGTGCATCCTGAGCAAAAAGAAAAAGCGCCTAGCGCAACTTAACACACTGGTCATCCATCACAAAAATTCCAAATTCTAACCCGTTCCAATAAACCAGGGGATACATCCATGAGAATATGGCATTCAAGACCGCTGCCGGTGAACAAACCACAAGTTCACGGCTTTGTGGTTAACCCCTACAATGCCGATGAAAGATGTTTGGGTGGTGGATACGATAGAGGAACAAGTTGAGATTGCTTGGATACGCCAAACGGATGATCCATGAACGGATGACAAAGAGTTTGAAAATGCAGCTGGAGGGGAGGTGAAGTCGGGGAACACTAATAACAAGATTGATGAACTAAAAGAAGAATGGCCTTAGAAAACGCAGTGTGTGTAGTGAACAGGGAGTGGTAAAGCGACCGAGAAAAGCGGAAAGGAACCTCATTACTAGCCCCAAGCCGGAATGAGCTTTACAAGGGGAAATGATGATGATGATGATGATGATGATGATGATGATGATGATGATGATGATGATCGTGATGGTGGTGGTGGTTCTTTTCACTCGTTGTTTTAAATATCTAATAACACAGCATTTGAGGAACAAAGCTAAACATGTATACATCCGTAATCGTTCATCGTAAAAGATTGATCCCGAACATGAGGCAAGAGTAATTCCACTGAGGTCGATTTTACTGTGCCGGAACCGACTCTGGGTGCACATTTGGTAATTGCCGGATATTGCCATGAATGTTTGCTACCGAACGAGTTAGCAGTGCTGTTAGGGGCCTGTAGCTGTGAGCTTGCATTTTGGAAGATAGCGTGTTCGAACCCCACTGTCGGCAGTCCTGAAGATGGTTCTCCATGGTCTCCTATTTTCACACCAGTTAAATGATGGAGCTGTATCTTAATTAATGCCATGGCCGCTTCCTTCATACTCCTACCCATTTTTGTCCCATCGTCGCCATAAATCTATCGTTGTCGGTGCAACGTAACCCAAATTGCAAGACGTGGAATGCCAGAATATTCCTCTCAGCTTTCAATAATCTTTACAAGAAATTAAATTCATGTTCTAAGGTCCGTATTGACTGCAAAATATAAAGTAAAATACCAAATTTCAACCTATTCAATTTAGATTTCAATAATCTGTTAGTTCGAGTGGAATAGAACTAGTAATCTCGAGATTATAAATTGGTCTCTCTACTTTTAATCCCCTCAGGCAGTTCTTCTACAGATATATTTTCAATGTAGTTTATTTCTCCACCTCACGAAGGGCATGGACACCGCTCTTGGAAAAGATCAATAGTGTGTTTCTACAGGTGACAAAACTCTTTGCATTTATCATGACCTCGCCCTAACTAAGTGGCAGGACATTCATTTTAATATACTTTGGCATTTTAATAGAGTTCGCCATCTTTATTCTCGGTGAAGACCAAACTAGGAGTGACGATATTGATTGAGGCAGTGCATATGAGTCATCATAAGAAATTGGAAGCTCACAGTTCCTCACAACTTCGTCGAGGTCATTATGGAGTTCCTCACAATATACACTGTGTTATACATCTTTAGACCATTTCTCCTCAAAAACTTCTTCATACAAGATTATATTTCTAACTCTTTTATCATAGCAGACATTTTAAAATCGGTTTTCCCCATCTCCTGTTAAGATGACTATTTTGACATTGAAGGTTTGCATTCATCGTCATCGATATGTAAGTCATTCATTTCGTTTTCATTTTAGATAATTATAACTTTCAATATCCAATTTTCTGTCCTCTGTGATTTAAATTTTAAGAATATTTCGCAATACGAAAGACGAAGAACGAGGAGAGTGTGGACATATCCCGATATTATCAGTGTAATATTTTCCTTGTGCTTTGCTGCTCTGATAATGGACAGTTGTTTTATGTGCCACACCCTTACTCTTTACCGATACATTCGCGTGACACAGGTCTTCACTTTTACTGTGGTCCTCCTTTCTAACGACACATTTGCTACTGTGTTCTGAAGCTCTTCAAAGTAAACAGAGGCCCACCCCAACCATCTAATGTTTGTGTCCGGCTACTCTTCTGCGCTAGCTAATCAGAAAGTCAGTGTTGACGGTTAAAGAACCATCTACTGTACTACAGTATATTTAAAAGTAGCTACCCACCCCGGCTTGACAGGGGAGCAGTTATGAATTGAGGATGATAGGTTACTTTCAACCGAGGATTTATTATATTTATTTGTATACGACATTAGCCGTTTTCCCTCCAGTAATGAACACGAAAAGATTTCGTTTTGCTGTAACACGTTAAAGGGACACGTAAAACTGTCCATGAAACCAGTGTTGGACGTTTGGGACGATCCCACCTAAACGCATACTGTTTGGGACATTTTCCGTAAGGCGATTAGGGCAGTGAATATTACACGCGTGGGAGGACCCCCACCCTCCTACACACCATTTCCACAGGATTTTCAGAACTGTCGCAGAAACATTCTTCCTCTCATTTTATGGAGTGATGGGGCTGCCAGGGACTCGTAATTGATGCCCTGGTACAATTAAAAATATTAACTACAATAATGTAATGAAGAAAACTATCGTCATATTATATTTTGGAGATTTTTTTTACAAGTTGCTTTGCGTCTCACCGACACAGATAGGTCTTATGGCGACGATGGGACAGGAAAGGGCTAGGAGTGGGAAGGAAGTGCCCGTGGCCTTAATTAAGGTACAGCCCCAGAATTTTCCTGGTGTGAAAATGGGAAACTATGGAAAACCGTCTTCAGGGCTGCCGACAGTGGGGTTCGAACCCACTATCTCCCGAATACCGGATATTGGCCGCACTTAAGCAACTACAGCTATCGAGCTCGGTTTTTGCAGATTTAAGACGAATTTGGACCATAATGAAAAGAAGCATATTATCCCTCCTTCCTTTTTTTCTTTCTTTCTTTCTTTGGCGCCTCTTGGAGGGCCGTTAAATAATTTACTTTTAATTGAAGTTGGTTTAGTTTACTTTCTACTTGAACTGACGTAAGAACGTCAATTAGTTTGCTCTCTCCGTTATTGGAACGGTCTCTGTTATTCCGTAAGCCCACACACAATCCTTCAAACTGACGGTCCCAAACGATTTCGGTTATTCAGATAAATAAACACACGACCGTCCCAAAGGTCTCATACTCTGGCCGGCTGTACTAACCTAATATCTTCCTTACAGGACTTTATCGTAAATCTGAAGATCATGAAAATATATATTATTTCTTCCCGCGAGTGGCACTGTGCTATTCTACCACATTTTATAAAGCATTTCTCATCATACGAGAGACTATAGGAGTTTGAAATTATATTGTTGTTGATAGTTGTAAAATTTTATTTTTTGACTACCTGGAAGAGCACCCTTTATTTAGGACTTTAGATAAGTGAAAGTAATAAATTAGTGTTTTTCCTTCTCCTTCTTCTTCTTCTTCTGCTTCTTTCCTGTCATGTTTTCAGTTATCTGCGGTCGACAGTAATGCAGATCAAGCCCAGTGTTACAGCCGAATGTCCTTCCTAGAGCCAACTCTATGCGGAAGGATGTATTCTCTCTTGCGTATTTCTGTGATGGTGTGATGTGTTGTGTTGTATGTAAATGAAGATGTTTATTAAGGCGATCACGAGCACCTCGCCTCCGAGCCAGTGAAAATAACCAAACGTGGCTAAATTCTCCGACTCGGCCGGGAATCGAAACCGTGGTTCTGTGAACCGAAGGTCACGACGCTGAACATTCAGCCAAAGAAACAGACAAGGTTTTATCAGTTTTAAAACAAATATTTGTTTATTTTATCACCAACTTTGCGTTCTCCTCCTTCTTAATAAATTATACTTCATCAGCTCATGACTTAGCTATCATTTGTTGCAGTTTTCTGTTGCTTCTTCGGGAATTTCTGATCTCTTCTTCCGTCATTTTCACACTTTGGCGGGATTGTCGGTTTGAACTGTGTCGCACATGTGGACTTGGCCCTCTTTTCCTGACGCCAACCCTGTGTGGAGGAATTAATTCATTATTGCGTGTTTCTGTGCTAGTTCAAAGTGTGATGTGTTGTGTGTATATGAAGGCGAGTGTATTGGGAAAAACACAAATACCCAGTTCCCGAGTAAGAGGAATTATAGTCGCAATTTAAATCCCCAACCCAGCCGGGAACTGAACCCAGGACTCTCTGAATTGAAAGCCTCGACGCTGACGATTCAACGAAGGAACCGGACTAATTAAAAATAATAGTCCCAGCTACCTTGTGAAGGCATTTTTTATTTAGCGCCATTTGCATTGCATTCGTGTCAATTTCTACGTTCTGATTGACTCTACCATGTGGCACAGAAACCGGAACTCTATTGGACAATTTATTGTCGAGTTTAAAAATGTTGTCAGGTAAACACTGAATGTGTCAAAAGAGACCTATTGCATTCGGGAAATTTTGGATTCGAATCCTACAGTCAACAGTCTAGTTGCGTTCCTGTTTCTCTGCCATATAAACCAAACCAAACCACATTTTAAAAAAATACCAGGGCACAACATCCCGAAGGGCCATGTCTTATCAAACGACCGCTGCTCAGCCCGAACCTCCAGTTTACGATGTCTCGTGTTTTCGACACGACGAATCCTCTCGACCCTTACTCCTGGCTCTTCTGTATCAGACCTGCCACCTCACCGTGAGATGGCTCCACTAATACAATCACGTAGACTGAGTGAATCTCCAAACAGCCATCAGATACAGGTAAAAATCCCTAACCTGGCCGGGAATTCAACCTGGGGCCCCTGGAAAAAAAGGCAACCACGCTAACCCTACATCGAATTGCCGGCTATCTACCATCTAGTAAAGAAAAAAAGTTCAAATGGGCATGCAGACACTCAGAATGACATCAATTGAAAATGACTACTGATATCATACAATTTTTATTATTGCTATCGGGATATTCGAAATTAAACCCCCAAATTAAGCTCCAAATGGAGCGAAGAACAAATTGCTTTACGTAATACCGACAAAGATAGGCGACGAGTGGACAGGAAAGGGCTAGCAGCGAAAAGGAAGCGACCGTGGCCTTAAGGTACAGCCCCAGCATTTGTCTGGTGTGAAAATGCGAAACCACTGTCTCCCGAATGCAAGCTCACGGGTGCGCAACCCTAATCGCACGAACAGCGCTTATCGAAGAGATGAAATGGCGTATAACTTTTAGTGCCGGGTGTGTCCGAGGACAAGTTCGGCTCGCCAGATTCAGGTTTTCTGACTTGACGCACGTAGGCGACCTGCGCGTCGTGATGAGGATGAAATGGTGATGACGACGACACATACAATTAACCAATAATGGTTAAGCTTCCCGATCCTGCCTGGAATCCAACACGGGACCCCTGTGATCAAAGGCCAGCACGCTAAACATTTAGCCATGGAGCCGGACATCGAAGAGATGTTAAGTACGGAATGAAAATGGCCAAACGGGCATCCTAACCCACAACCTTCCGGTTTCGCATAGTACGCTCTTACCATTGAGCTATGGTGGCCTAGGTCATATTTGTTCTGTTCAAAGTTTATTTCGAGTTGTCAAGAAATCTCTGTAAGTGTTAGACCATGTCTAAACGTGAACCTATCAACAGCTGTCCATCGGAATAGTATTATCGTTTTCGTATTATGACTATCGTATTACCGCATATACATGCACTTGTTTTTATAAAGATAAAAGAGAATAGCTCGCTCAAACAACTTTACAGCTTCTTCCAATATCGTGCTTCAGTTGGCTTCATTAAGACGTTTACGTATTATTGTTCTCCTTTGTATGCTAACCAGCGGCTCCTCAAAACACCGCCTAGAAATGAGTAGACCGGGCGAGTTGGCCGTGCGGTCAGAGGCGCGTGGCTGTGAGATTGCATCCGGGAAATATTGGGTTCGAATCCCACTGTCGGCAGTCCTGAAGATGGTTTTCCGTGGTTTCCCATTTTCACACCAGGCAAATGCTGGGGCTGTACCTTAATTAAGGCTACGGCCGCTTCCTCCCAACTCCTAGGCCCTTCATATCCCATCGTCGCCATAAGACTTATCTGTGTCGGTGCGACGTAAAGCCACTAGCAGGTTAGGGGCGGGGTGTTAGAAATGAGTGGGAGAGGAATATGAGGAGGCGGCGTTGCCAGTTTTCTTCCTGGAGTGCAGTTTTTGTTTGTTTCAAGTTGCTGTTCACTCAATATTTCACGCTCTTAGTCGTGAGTTCCGTAGTATCTAAATCACACTTTTCTTTTTACAGTCTGCTTTACGTCGCACCGACACAGATAAGTGTTATGGAGACGATGGGATAGGAAAGGGCTGGGAGTGGGAAGGAAGCGACCGTCGTCTTAATTAAGGTACAACCTGATTTGAAAATGGGAAACCACGAAATCCATATTCAGGGCTACCGACAATGTCATTCGAACCCACTACCTCCCGAATGCAAGCTCATAGTTACGTGACTCAAACCACGTGGCCACTTGCTCAGTTCACTTATATTTTTATTTAATTATTATTTTTGCTTTCGGGCATATCGACCATGCAGCCAGGTACAATTTTATATTTTTCTTCTTATTATTATTAATTGACTTGATGAATTGAACTTATATATTTAAGATTCACAAAAATACCCAGCCCCCGAGCCAGGGAAATTAACCAGACGACGTTAAAATTCCAGATTCAGCCGGGAATTGAACCTAGAGTTCGAACCGAAGGCCACTTCGCTGACCATTCAGCCAAGGAGCCGGATTAGGTTCACTTGTATCGAACCTGTGAAATGCGTAATAACGATACGACAAGATGTGGCAACCCAGCGCGGACTTCACATGAAACCGTCATCCAGCATTCTCAGGTTTTCATTGGAGCTCTTTCTGTGCGGCTTGAGAGAAAGAGTATTTCTGTCAAAATTACAGACTTTCCAAAATTAAATCCTCCGGAAAAAGACAAAAGCCCTAGTCCTAAGATCTAATAAGAATATGCGAACCGAACTTCGTCTTCCGCTTATCAGGGTTGTTTTTCGTGTGGCTATTTCTAGCCGAGTGCAGCCCTTGTGAGGCAGACCCTCCGATGACTGTGGGCGTCATCTTCCATGTGTAGGTAATTGCGTGTTATTGTGGTGGAGGATAGTGGTATGTGTGGTGTGTGAGTTGCAGGGATGTTGGGGACAGCACAAACACCCAGCCCCCGGGCCATTGGAATTAACCAATGAAGATTAAAATCCCCGACCCGGCTGAGAATCGAACCCGGAACCTCTGTACCGAAGGCCAGTATGCTGACCATTCAGCCAACGAGTCGGACAGATCTCAGGTAAATCCCGCTTAGTCAGCTTACCGACCCAGGCATCCTATTCTTAAAACGGTTCGTAAGAACCAAGAAATCGAACACTCGTTACAAACATCGTGGCCCTTCGCTAATTAACGACCTGTTTAATCTGGTTACCTCCCCATTTATCGGCCTATTCCAAATTAAATAACTGAATCAATAAAAATCTAAATTAAATCCCCCTGAAAAGCCCCGTTTGTTAAGAAGCGAAGCTTCCCCCCTCCCCAAACTGTTTTCCTTATTCTACTCCGATCTCGAAGAGGTTCAGCGAAGAGGAGGTCTCACCCCTGAGAGGTTTCCTTCCATGACTGGTCGCTTCTCCCCCGCCAGTGTACGTGATGGAGAATTTCCTAATCATCGGCATTTCGCAGAAACAGATGAGTAGAAGGGTAAAGGTTTCGCCCTTGGACTCTCATGCACTCTCGTTGTAACAAAAGAAAACATTTGCTCCTAGTCTATAGAAGCTGTCATTGGTGCGGGACAAGGCAAGGAACATCAAAGACACACCGCATAGTAACGTTTAGAGAAACACAATAATAACTGAGTTACTTTGAAGAAGTATACAGCCGACATAACTTACTCTATTTGGAGTTGAAATGCAAAAATAAAACGGTATATAACCGTGCTGAAGCCTCCGTGGCGGCAGGGCGCCGGACTCTCACCATTGGGTTCCGTAGTTCAAATCCCGGTCCCTCCATGTGAGATTTGCGCTGGACAAAGCGAAGGCGGGACAGCTTTTTCTCCGGTACTCCTGTTTTCCCTGTCAGCTTTCATTCCAGCAATACTCTCCAATATCATTTCATTTCATCTGTCAGTCATTACACATTGTCCCGGATGAGTGCGCCAGGTTTCGGCAGCCGGCACAATTCCTCCCCTCGTCGCTAGATGGGGGCTTCATTCATTCCGTCCCTGACCAGGTCAAGTGACTAGAAACAGGCTGTGGATTTTTATTTCCATGCTGATTTTTTTCCTTTGCTATGATTTTGATTTGTGGTTTATTTATGTACTACTTATTTAATTTTGTAATTAATCGTTAAACTGTCACAGTGTATACAACTTGAACTCCAGATTCTCATTAGAAATTAATCTGTACTTCGCATATTACTAAAGATAATATAGTACCAGTACTGAAATCTAACAGGAAGATACGAAATAAACTTCGTATTCCGACTGTTAGATCTCAGATCAACAAAATAGTCAAGATGACCAAAGCTAAAATCTTCATAAGCCATTCAACCGACCCTGGCATCCTACTCTTAAACCGGGTCGTAAAACCAAGAAGCCGACACAAGTTACAAACATCGCGGCCCTTGGCTCTCTTACGACCTGTTTTAATAGGAAATTGAAAATATTTCAGCCTTTTCCAAATTTGATGTCATTCTCTCACTAAATTAAAACTCATAATTAAACCCCTGAAAGGAGCCATTTGTCAAGAAGGGAGGTTTCTTCTCTGACGGGAGGCAAATACCGCCTCTCAGCTAGATCTTTTTTCCCCCGCCAGTGCAAAACCAGAATTTTTTTTCAACTCATCGGCATTTCTCGGAAATAGATAAATAAAGGGGGATAGCTTCGCCTTGGAACTCTTAGGTGCTCGCCTTCAAAAACACAAACAAAAATAACTTCCGTTCTATCGTGTTTGGTCTCGTGGACTTAGCCATTTTCAGCCAGTCACTCTGTGCATTATCAGCTTCTGTACTGGTTTAAAAATCTCCAATGTTTGTTTCATGAACTGGCAAACTTAATGCTTCTTCCTTCATATCTTCTACTGGTAGATATTTTACACGTTCCCTCTTTGAACGTAATGGGCTATGACACAGTATAGGAATCAGAAACGTGGGGCACAATAGACTTCATATTGGACAAAAGGTATAACAAGTGATGTGATGAGGTAGACTATTGACGCTAGCAGTTTGACGCTTACCCCTATGTCAGCGAAGATTAGTGAGTGGGAGGTTAATTGAAATTCGAAACACGTTCGCTTTCCTCTCAAATATGCACCTGCTGTACTGTCTACGGTGAAGTGCTATAAGGGCTTTTAACCTTTTCCATCTCACGTCCGAGTTAAGTCAAAATATATCATATGCTGTCCCAACCACGAGTTAACAGGGATTTCAAATTTCGTACGCTTTTTCCAGTCTCGACTTTATACTGACGCTGCAGGTAAAAATTATCAGTGCCTTGGGAAGACAATGGTTGATTCGATGCGTCACTGTACAATAATTTGTTTTTTCTTCGATCGCTGTCTCGTATCGTCCAACGTGAATGCATCCAGATACAAACAAAGCGCGATGAATATGTTAGATGCTTTAAGTAATAAGTCTGAATCTTATGAGAACAGGGAATATTAGTTCGCAGTGAATGAATATGTACAGTAGGCGAACCTTTTCTTGATACCAAGTTTTACGGGGATTAGAGTAAGGAGGGAGCTCTCCCGGTTCCGGTTATACCGCCAACTGAATGGAAATTAAATCTGAATTGAATCGATATATGATCGATCGATATGAATTTTCTAAACCTTTATTATGTTAAGTGAACAACTGTGTCACACACACATTATATAACATTATATGACATTCCTCGATGCGAATCTTGTTCCTAGCATGAATTCTATAGTTTGGCTTCGCTGTGTAAACAACAACAGTACTAGTGCGTAAAGTCTACGCCAGATGTCTCACGGCAATACATAAGCGATTCATAGTTTGTGTGTCAAAGGTTGCCAATACGAATCTCGAAGATAACCGAGGTCTACCGATTCGGCACGAGGGAGCTCAGGTATCACGATAAGGTTCGCGTACTGTAGAGTATTATCACACACTTGTTATGTTCCAGGAAAACGGCCAAGAAACAACTGTTGTTAACATTTTCCATGACTGTCCAATAACTTCCTAAATATAAACAATTTATTAGCCAATTTCAAATAATTAAAATATCTGGCAATACCGGGAATCAAACCCGGACTTCCTGGGACGGCAGCTAATAACACTAACCATTACGCTACGGAGGCAGCCAAATTCAGTCACTGTCAAAACGTACAGAAAAAGTCTAGAACAGGACACGCATGAGGTTGAATAAAACTTAGAACTGAAAAGGTCAATTTAATAACGTTAAATTGTGTTGAGGAGGAGTAAAATGTTGAGATACTGTTCTTATCAGAGAATAATAACGTTGTTTTTGATTATGTCACACTAACTACTTTTACGGTTTTGGAAACGCCGAGGTGCCGGAATTTAGTCCAACAGTTCATTTACATGCCAGTAAATCTACCGACACGACGCTGACGTATTTGAGCACCTTCAAATACCGCCGGACTGAGCCAGGATCGAACCTGCCAAATTGGGGTCAAAAGGCCAGTGCCTCAACCGTCTGAGCCACTCAGCCCAGCTACCATAAGAGAAAATCGCTCTCAGGCATTAAATGGTGTCGGCTTAGCCCGGACGTATGTGGATTCTATGTAGGAAAGACGTCAAATTTAGAAACGATGCTCCTACTTTTGGAGAGGATATAGATCAGGTTGAGAAGCCTCCGTGGCTCAGGCGGCAGCGCGCCGGCCTCTCACCGCTGGGTTCCGTGGTTCAAATCCCGGTCACTCCATGTGAGATTTGTGCTGGACAAAGCGGAGGCAGGACAGGTTTTTCTCCGGGTACTCAGGTTTTCCCTGTGATATTTCATTCCACATATAAAATACACAGTTTATTCCACCTATTTAATACTATACAGTAATTGCAATGTTTATAAACACATTACAATATATTAACAAGGTACTAGTTTCGACCCTATATGGGTCATCATAAGCCTTACTAAGATACGTATGGATATTCCAGCAACACTCCCCAATATCATTATTTCATTTCATCTGTCATTCATCAATCACTGCCCCAGAGGCGTGCGACAGGCTTCGGCAGCCGGCACAATTCCTACCCTCGCCGCTAGATGGGGTATTCCTTCATTCGATTCCTGACCCGGTCGAATGACTGGAAACAGGCTGTGAATTTTTCCATAGATCAGGTTGACTTCAAGAATCAAAAGTGGTTCGGCTTACCAGGAAAGTGCGTTAAGTTCCCGCTTAGCACGGGTATCGAGATGCAACTATCACATAATATGAGAGAAATGGTCAAGTGAGCACGTTTGAGAAATACTAGATTTCGTAACCTTTGCAACGTAAACAGGATTGCAGACAAAGCCTCACCCCGAGGCTTGGATAACAGATAGAACTTTATGCTTCTAAATATCCAATTAGATAAATTTAGTTTCAGAATATAATTTTAATTTTTACACCGTGCTGTGGAGTTATAATTATTGTATACTGTGTACTATTCCTTTTTGTCCGCCTTTGTGGTGTAGTGGTTACTGTGATTAGCTGCGGCCCCCCCGAAGGCCGGTTTCGATTCGATTCTCGGCTCTACCACGAAGTTTAAAAAGTGGTACGAGGACTGGAACGGGGTTAACTCAGTCTCGGGAGGTCAAGTGAGTAGAGGGTGTTCGATTCCCACCTCAGCCATCCTCAAAATTATTCTCGGTGGTTTCCCACGTCTTCATCAGGCAAATGTGGGGATGGTACCAAACTTTTGACTTTGCAAGCTAAATCTGAAAAGTGATGGTGGATCAAAATCTGAATTGAAAAGTGCAAAGTGCAAAGTGAAAAGTTGCAAAGTTCGTTCATGGAACAGGCCCCTGGTCATGCCGAGCATGCTTGGTAAGGCTCCCTCATCACCCGAAGAGCGGTAGAGACCAGTTCGCCATGATTCACTCGTCTGTCAGTAGCGAGGCGCTGACGGGTAACAATGTAACACATATTTAGCTTGATGGCTAATGGCTGACACATTGTAATTGATTACTGTTTAATTGCTGTCTCGTTCTCTCTCTCATTATTGTGACATAGCCGCCCATCATCACTAGCACAGACCTACTTTTTGAAACGTCACATACAATTAAATTTCGCAGATTAGGTCAATTGAGGAGCAAGTGGATTAATACTTTGCTGCAAACAAACACCCGGAATTGTTGTGTACGATCGTTTACTGAATATTTAGCCGTTTATCTACCTCCTTCCTTCCTCCCTTCTTTTTTTATCTCCTTCTTGTTGTTCGTTTACCCCATGCTCTCTTCACGATCTGCTTTCATTTATCTGCCGGGCTGAGTATTTCAGACGGTAGAACATTGACCTTCTGAGCCCATGTGCATGGAAAGCAAGAGAAATTTCAAATTAGACTTATTCAATGTTTCGTCAGAATTTAACATGAATTCTATTTATAAATTTCTATGAGAGTAGCTGTAATCAGAACAGCAGGTGCTGTTCATTGTGTTTGGGAGGGATGTGAATATGTTTTGAAATTCAATAAAGCTCCCACGCTCTATTCATGCTGACATAGGGGTAGAAACTAGTTGGCTAGTATTAACGTCGTACAGCTGTGCTGGTGATCAGATTATACAGTATTTGTATAATGAGTCTGCAAGTGGCCACGGGAATAAATAGTAGTCCCACTGATTACAGCATATTATCAATTGTAATATGCACCGGATATTTTTAAATAATGCTATATCATTCTGAATAAAGTCTGAAGCTGTTTTTATGATAAACATGAACACAATAAGAGACAGTCGCAGATGTCAGTATTAACATATTCTAAAGATAGTGATCCCCATGGCACTACAGCCCTTGAAGGGCCTTGGCCTGCCAAGCATGCCCCAGTGTGTCAGAGACCTGAACAATGAAAAAGGTAAAAAAAGAAGATACATAGAGCAACAGCCCCGAAGGGCCATGTCCTGCCAACCGACCGCTTCTTAGCCCGAAGGGCTGAAGATTACGAGGTGTAGTGTAGTCCGCACGACGAATCCTCTCGGCCGTTATTCATGGCTTTCTAGACCGGGGCCGCTAGCTCACCGTCAGATAGCTCCTCAATTGTAATCACGTAGGCTGAGTTCATCTCGGACAAACCCTCAGATCCAGGTAAAAGTCTCTGGCATGTCGAGGAATCGAACCCGGAACCTCCAGGCAAGAGGAAGGTACGCTATCCCCACAGCACTGGGCCGGCGAAGAAGGTACACAAGTTGAAATCTCTTCATTATTTCTATTTGGTTTAGATACTGCAATAAAAACATTTGAGTTTGGAAAATTTTACTTTCCCAGGTGGCGTCTCTCTGTAACGCAATGAACAATATTCTATTACTTAACTATTGCATTGCACCTTTGATATTATTTTTTTGTGGTGCTATGTATATTTTAAACTTATGTAACATAATTTATATTGAAAATGGGATTTTGGCGGTAGGAAGCACTATACAAACCTGTTGTACTAGCACTTACACTATATGAATATAATATACCAAAATATTAGGGTTTTAATACTTCTGTTTCGTTTATAATGGAAGCCAAAATAGTGTTGGATGCCAATAACGTGCTAGCTATTAAAATAACCTTTTATTAGCATAACTCACAAAACGGCTCAATTCTTACTCATTCACATATCATGCTGTGTCTTCGAACTCCACTTTTCATTTACAACTGCAGCTAATAATTACTGCCTTTTGAAGTATGTAAGCATTATTTTACGGCGAAACGACTCTTACCATTAATATTTAGGCATCCTGATTGAGCATTCTGGCGCCGTGGTGTAGGGGTAGCGTACCTGCCTCTCACCCGGAGGCCCCGGGTTCAATTCCCGACCAGGTCAGGGATTTTTACCTGGACCTGAGGGCTGGTTCGAGGTCCACTCAGCCTACGTGATTAGAATTGAGGAGCTATCTGACGGTGAGATAGTGGCCCCGGTCTAGAAAGCCAAGAATAGCGGTCGAGAGAATTCGTCGTGCTGACCACACGACACCTCGTAATCTGCAGGCCTTAGGGCTGAGCAGCGGTCACTTGGTAGGCCAAGGCCCTTCAAGGGCTGTAGTGCCATGGGGTTTGGTTTGGTTTTGGATTAAGCATCCTACCGAGTTTCATTGCAGTCCGCCTCGTCCAACCCTAACAGCTCCTTTTAAGTGACGAGGTTAAGGATAGTGGAAAATGTACTCTTCACTCCTCCAGGAGCCTCCACGCCCTATAAATATATGTTTTGGCTTTGTTTTGTTTCTTTATTTTCATTCATGATTGATTATCAGTATTCCGCTGTGAGCTTAATGGACATCACTTCCGTTAACAAATAACTAGGGTCCGAGTGTTGATGACATGTCATTGGTCGGGTGCAACGCTCCCACATATAGAAACTCTATTAATGGAACCTAAATTACAAATATATCTTTTTATTTTGCATTATTTGCGTTTTTTGCATGTTTTGTTTTTATGTATTTTAAGAGCATTTTATTTTATTTTGGAGAAGCTTTTGCTCATGTTTTGGAACTATTTGTTTCTTTAGGTCATTTTGTCCCTTTTGACATAATACCATATTATTCTTGTTTTTAACTAGTAGTTAAACAACTATTGAAATACAACATTTCAATATAATATTAAGTAGCCTTATTTTTGTTCCTTCGAGTATTTTTTTTTCTGAATCATATTTATATTTTAAATTTTGTATAAATTAATTTCTCAAGATGTATTGTATAATTGTTTATGTTTTTTGTAGACTTTAATTTCAAAAATCGCTTTTTATTATTTCGAGTTCTTTTCAAACCGTTTCTTTTTCAACTATTATTTATTGTATTGTGTAGTCCTTATCTTCGAGCAGCCTCCAAATGTAAAGGCCTATGTTATGTACTTAGCAAGTTTATGTCTAACATTTTACTTTCTGAAGGGTTTTTAAACATTAATATTTTACATTTCATAATACATTTTCGGAATTTTTAGGTCATGTAATAGAGTAATTTTGAATATTTTTTTTAATATTCTTTAAGTCATCAACATCCGCACCTTAGTTATGACCCTTCGACGCTTGCGTAGCAGGCGACTAGTGCCTTGTCATGCAGACCATGCTTGGTAAAGCTCCTTCATCGCCCAAAGAGCGGTAGAGACCAGTTCGCCATGATTCACTCGTCTCTCAGTAGCGAGGCGCTGACGGGTAACAATGTAACACTGATATTTAGCTTGATGGCTAATGGCTGACACATTGTAATTGATTACTGTTTAATTGCTGCCTCGTTCTCTCACATTGTTGTGACATAGCCGCCCATCACCACTAGCACAGTCCTACTTTTTGAAACGTCACATACAATTAAATTTCGCAGACTAGGTCAATTGAGGAGCAAGTGGATTAATACTTTAATGTAAACAAACATCCGAAATTGTTGTGTACGATCATTTACTGAACATTTAGCCGTTCCTTCCTTCCTTCCTTCCTTCCTTCCTTCCTACTTTACCATGCAGTCTTATTCGCCCATATTTGTCTCAGTTGTACTTAAAAGGCCCTCCCATACAAAATAACTGTAGGTCACAAAAGCATTAATGTTTCCTGTACACCTGCTCTAATCACCCGCATTGTACTCGTGTATGGGGAATTGCATACTAAACTTTCAGTAAATTTTAATTCACCTTCATTTTGCTTGAATCACTTGTCTTACCTCAGTTTGAATTCCGTGATGTAATAATAACGTTATTGCTTTTTACTACTTCTTTTGGCGGTTTTCGAAGACGCCGAAGGGCCGTAATTTTCTACCAAAGGAGTCATTTTTTTACGTGGCAATAAATCTACCGACGTGAGCCTGACGTACTCAAGCACCTTCAAATACCACCGGACTGAGCCAGGATCGAACCTGCCAAGTTGGGGTCAGATGGCCAGCGCCTGAAACTTCTGAGCCATTCAGTCCGGCCCTGCGATATCATTTTTAATCACATGTTTAATTCACAAAGGAGAAGTGTACGGACAAAACGCAGGAGTCGCATGTATTTGTAATTTGACAATGTTGCACAGTCGTACTCTGGTAGTTTCGCTTTCAGGAATGTCGTAAAGTCCTTACTTTATTTTGTATGATATACTGAAATCGTCATAACTAACCTATTCCTCCACCGAGCAGTGGCTGCGCGGTTTTGGTCACTCTAGCAGTTAGCTTGCATTCGGGAGATAGTGGGTTCCAACCCGACTGTCGACCGCTCTGAATGTGGTTTTCCGTGGTTTCGCCCTTTTCATACCAGGCAAATGCTGGAGCTCTACCTTAATTAAGGCCACGGCTGCTTCCTTCCCACTCCTAGCCCTTTCCTAACCCATTGTCGCCATAAGACCTATCTGTGTCGGAGCGACGTAAAGCAAATAGTATCTATTCTTCTGAAACTCCTCTGCACAGAACACGACAAAGATGACCTCTCTATCAACATCCCTCAGAATGTCAAGTAATAACACTTTCACACATTATTGTATAGAAATGCTAGAAAAGATACAGTGATCTGTAAATTGTGGCCCCGAGACTCAAAAATAAACCACTACTGTATTAATAATAATGATAATTGCTTTACGTCACACTAACTACTTTCACGATTTTCGGAGACGCCGAGGTGCCGCAATTTAGTCGCTCGAGAGTTATTTTACGTGCCAGTAAATCTACCGACACGAGGTTGACGTATTTGAGCACCTTCAAATACCACCGGACTGAGCCAGGATCGAACCTGCCAAGTTGGGGTCGGAAGGCCGGTGCCTCAACCGTCTGAGCCACTCAGACCGACACTACTACGTTTCAACAAGAACATCATTAGATAAGTATGTAAGTAAGTCATCTCCGTACAGGCCACAAAAACCCGAGGTGGGGTGGAAGGTAAAGGCTTCCACTATCCGTAACCTCGGCACTTTTTGGGGTAGAGTGGTTAGCTACATGCCCGGCTGCCTTTGCCCCCAGGAAATAACCTCGTACTCAATTTTGGTGTAGGCTGAATGAACACCAGGGCCATGTGCATCTTCGAAAGGGGAAATGTCGTTTTTTATATTTTTCGACTTCCTGACAGGGAATCGAACCCATGTACTTCCGGGCGAACCAAACACCTCTTTAGCGCTTCGGCCAGGCAAACCCTATCATCATCAAGTACAGTACATACTGTATATTATATGTCCAACAGATGTTAATTATAGAACAAAAGTGGACAACTGGACATCGATGTGAAGGATATCCACAACCTTCAGATTTTGCGTCCGATGCTCTACCATTGAGCTACGTTGGTCGAGGTCATTCTTATATTGTTAGCAGCGATCTGAGGCACAGGTCTGGGACTAGGAACAGCATAACTGTAGCGTACACTAGTCTCCCACTGTGGGTCGTTTGAGTTGAACGTTTTTCTGTTTTTTTTGTAAATTTTTTGTTCTAGTGGTTTAATGTCGCATTAACACATCGAAGGTTTTCGGCGATCCAAGAATGGGAAAGGGATAGAATCGGGAAGGTAACGGCCGTAGCCTTAATTAAGGTACAGCCTGGTGTGAAAATGGGAAAACACAGAAAATCATCTTCAGGGCTGCCGTCGATAGTAGTCGAACCCACCAACTCCCGAATGCAAGCTCATAGTTACGCGACCCTAACCGCACTGCCAAGTCGCTCAATAGACTTGAACGTTTACGATGGAAATTTAATGAGAAGTGTATGCATAACGCGTTGATTATTTATACATGAAGAGAATATCATAGTGGAGACGTGGGTTTAAACTGACAGTGATTAAAACAAACATTGCTTACTCTGCTGTCTTCTTCTTCTTCTTCTTCTTTCTTAATCTGCTTACCGTCCAGGGTTGGTTTTTCCCTCGGACTCAGCGGGGGATCCCACCTCTACCGCCTCAAGGGCAATGTTCTGGAGCGTGAGACATTGGGTCGGGGGATTCAACTGGGAGGATGACCAATACCTTACCCAGGCGGCCTCACCTGCTATGCTGAATAGGAGCCTTGGTGGAGGATAGGAAGATTCGAAGAAATAGACAAGGAATAGGGAAGGAAGCGGCCGTGGCCTTAAGTTAGGTACCATCCCGGCATTTGCCTGGAGAAGAAGTGGGAACCACGGAAGACCACTTCCAGGATGGCTGAGGTGGGAATCGAACCCACCTCTACCCAGTTGACCTCCCGAGGCTGAGTGAACCCCGTTCCAGCTCTCGTACCATTTTAAAAATTTCGTGGCAGAGCCGGAAATCGAACCCGGACCTCCGGGGATGGCAGCTAATCACGCTAACCACTACACCACAGAGGCGGACTTACTCTGCTGTCATGGAATGAAACGAATGCACCGAAGTACTTGAACTTCACTGCTTGTTGTCCATGTTTATTTGAGCCAAGGTTTTACGTGGCAAATTAACATTTCTTAAATGCCATGATTAGGTTAAAAAGTGTTCATAGAATATTTTGAAAAATACAGCATTGTCTTGAATCAATTGAATAATTGTTGCCTAAATCAAGGTGCTTTAATTTTAAACGTTTAGCAGGTGAGAAATTACAGTCATACATCTACTTCTAAGAATTGAGTATTGTGGTAATGAAGCAAATTTTACTCTCACACATAAAATTAGAAAGTATTTTCCTTTCAACCTCTTCAATGTCACACTAATACACCGACAATTTTCGGTGATGGAAGGATGGGATAGGGCTAAGATTAGGAGGTGGCGGCCGTGGTGTCACTTAAGGTACATCCTCATTATTTGACTGGAGTGAGAAAGGGGAAACCACGGAAAACATCTTCAGGACTGCCGACGTTGGGATTCGAAAGCACCATCTTCCGAATGCAAGCTCACAGTTACACGATCCTAACTGCACGATCATCTTGCTTGGTTAAGTCTTCTTTGAGTTGCTAGATGATGACATCAAAATACACATGAATCCTAGATTTCCACCGCTCGCTAGGCCTAAAATTCTATTAGCGTGCTCAAAGTGAATGAAATAATTTAAAGCATCTGTGCCTTTTAAACAGACCAATAACCAGCTACAGGTGTTCATTAATAGATGTCTGCGTCGCATAACAAATGTGAAGTGGCCGGACATAATCTCCAATGAAGATCTTTGGACCATGACCAATAAGCAGCCGATTGACATCCAGATCAAGGAGAGGAAATAGCGCTGGATTGGAATCCTCAAGGCACCGGAAAGCGAGGTCGGCCCAAGAAGACCTGGAAGAGGACGATCGAAAAGGAAATCGCAGAGGTTGACAAGACCTGGAGCGAAGTGAAGAGAATAGCCAGGAACCGTACTGTGTGGAGAAATTTCGTCAAGGCCCCTATGCTCCAGAGCGAGCAACAGGAAATAAGTCAAGTCAAGTAAGTCATCTGTGCCTTTTAGTGTGATTTATAACCATGAACCTCAACCGACCCACCATCTTTGAAGATACTCGTTTCGCTGACTGAGACAGTAAAATTCGTCTTTCTCACCCGCCCAGTGAGCCTAGTGCAACGTGATTGGCAGGCTATACTTACTGTACGTCTCAGACTGACTCAAACAGGCTTACTACCGGCTCATATGAGTCGATATATTTGAGCGAGTTCTGTTCCCCTTGCTAAAACTGCAAGAACGTGTAACATAATTTCAGGCATAGAGTTTTAAGACCCAGTGCAGGCTCAATGCACGCATCTAATCATCCATACGCGTTGAGTATTTATACATGACAACATATTATCGTGGAGACGTGGGTTTGAACTGACAGTGATTGAAAGAAACATTGCTTACTCTGCTGTCATAGAATGAAACGAATGCACCGAAGTACTTGAACTTCATTGCTTGTTGACTATGTTCATATTGTCAAAGTCGAAGATAGGACTGTGGTAGATCGAGGAAAGTAACAAATTTTGCTAGCCCATTTCAGAAGACAGCGTATATTGGAAACATTGTATTTCACTGGTGATGGGTCTGGATTCATACGTTAAGAATGTTTACTAGTATTAGTGTCTAACATTAGAAACTGTTAAGTGTAAAGGAAGGAAATACAGGATGGGCAAGAAAAAACCGGCCCACAAAATATTTATAAGACTGACGAGGAGTTGACAATTGTTTACGAACAGTAGAACTGCCCATTACAGGAAATGATTGAAACCATGATTTCGATGCACGAATCGGTTGCTGTCATTCGCCTGTGCATGCTCATCTCCCGCATGCTCTGTCCCGAGTACGTTGCTCTGTCATAACGTGTGAGTGAGTGAGTTAGTGTGAGGACCAGACGTGTTTAGTGACCAGTTGAATGCAACACAAAATGGCGCTCACGATAAAACAGCGCGTGTTCATTGTCGAGTGTTACGCGAAGCACAATTCGTGGAAAACCTGTGCGGAAATTTGCACAAGCGTTTAAGACTGGAGGTGATTTGGAATAACCTCCAGAAAAGACAGCAATGTGAAGCTTAGTGGCGAAATGGCGTAAAACGTGCTCTGTAGCGAATAGAAACCGTAACTATCCGAAAAGAAGGCCTTTGCTGGCAAGATGTAGTATTTACAGTGCACTATGTCTTCTGGTATGGGCTAGAATAAACTTGTTACTTTCATTGACCTGTCTCAGTCTTATACTTGGCTTTGACAATATGAAAGTGGCTGAGGTATGAGTGACGCAAGTCATGCCATTCCTTATACAGCCAGTCCCTGCTATGAATGGTGTGAAGATGTCGCTCATGGGGTCGGCGAGTGCACGCATTTCAGTAGGCTTGGCAGACTGATGTGCAATAGCAACTTCTGGCTCAGTGAGGAAAGCAGCGGGAAACTACCTCACTCCTCATTTAACTAATACGCCTCTTCAGTGACACCTAGGCCATCTATTACAGCTAATGGTGAGCCTGCCGAGGATCCAACCAGCCTTCGGGCTGAATGCCCATCATACCTACATACACCCGAAAAGAGTTCGAACACCAGAAAGCATTGCTCGAGTAAAGGCCAGCCTGGAACAAAGTCCGAAGAAATCTCAACGCCGTTTTTCTGTGCAAGTGGTTAGTAAGAGATCGTTGTGTTGAAACATCAGAAAGGACCTGCATCTGTATCCTTACAAATTTACTGTTGCACATGCGTTAAAGCGGCCAGACGAACCTTCGCGTGTTGAGTTCTGCCAGTGGTTTCTGACTGAAGTGGAGTCACGGCTTTCCGATCCTCAGTTTTATTTATTCAGATGAGGCTATTTCCAGCACCTGGCATCTAGGTCATCGGCCGTTTGTATGGACTTACCCCAGTTTAACAGCCGAATGTCTTTCATGACATCATCCTAAGGACCCTCTCACACAGGACTTACTGTTCACTATGTTATCTGGCTCTCCTTCTGTCTGTCTGTCTGTCTGCTTGCCTTTTTTTTACAATTGGCTTTACGTCGCATCGACACAGATAGGTCTTACGGCGACGAAGGGATAGGAAAGGTCTAGGAGTGGGAAAGACGTGGCCGTGGCGTTAATTAAGGTACAGCTCCAGCATTTGCTTGCTTTGAAAATGGGAAACCACGGAAAACTATCTTCAGGGCTGCCGACAGTGGGATTGAATATACTATCTCCCGGATGCGAGCTCACAGCCACGCGCCCCTAACCGCACGGCTAACTCGCCCGGTCTGCCTATTTTTCGGTCTCAGCCTTTTATACCTGGAAACAGCAATTCATCCGTGTTTATATTTTGCTTCCATAGATTTGTTGGCTGTAGGGGCAATGAAAAGTTGATCTGATTTTTTTAAGAGTTTTTTTTTTTTTTTTTTTTTGCCAGTTGCTTTACGTCACACCGACACAGATAGGTCTTATGGCGACGATGGGACAGGAAAGAGCTAGGAGTGGGAAGGAAGCGGTCGTGGCCTTAATTAAGGTACAGCCCCAGCATTTGCCTGGTGTGAAAATGGGAAACCACGGAAAACCATCTTCAGGGCTGCCGATAGTGGGGTTCGAACCTACTATCTCCCGAATACTGGATACTGGCCGCACTTAAGCGACTACTATCTCCCGAATACTGGATACTGGCCGCACTTAAGCGACTGCAGCTATCGAGCTCGAATATTGCCTGAGTGAGTTGCTTAGACGGTTGAGGCACTGGCCTTCTGATCCCAATTTGATAGGTTCGATCCTGGCTCAGTCCGGTGGTATTTTAAGGTGCTCAAATACGTCAGCCTCGTGTCGGTA
Source organism: Anabrus simplex (assembly GCF_040414725.1). NCBI lineage: Eukaryota > Metazoa > Arthropoda > Insecta > Orthoptera > Tettigoniidae > Anabrus > Anabrus simplex. Next base: position 387,418,744 of record NC_090267.1, on the reverse strand, counting down.
GATTTACTGGCACGTTAAAGAATACTTGCGGGACTAAATTCCGGCACCTCGGCGTCTCCGAAAATCGTAAAAGTAGTTAGTGAGACGTAAAACCAATAACACTATTATTATGACATGCCGTGCGCGTAGAGGCGCGCGGCTGTGAGCTTGCATCCGGGAGATAGTAGGTTCGAATCCCACTATCGGCAGCCCTGAAGATGGTTTTCCGTGGTTTCCCATTTTCACACCAGGCAAATACTGGGGCTGTACCTTAATTAAGGCCACGGCCGCTTCCTTCCAACTCCTAAGCTTTTCCTATCCCTTCGTCGCCATAAGACCTATCTGTGCCGGTGCGACGTAAAGCCTCTAGCAAAAAAAATATTATGATATTCTCATTTCTGTAACTGGAATGTTCAATTTTTAGCTCAATGGTCCGTGTTGTAGCCTTGAGTTCAGAAGGTGTCGGTTTCAGTTCCCGATTGGGGCAGGATTTTAACCTCGTCTGATTAATTCCTCTGACGCGGGGATTGGGTGTTTGTGTTTTTCTTAAGACACACGCCTACATATACGCTCATTATATCACACTATCGGTCACCATGGGGACACGCAATTGTGAATACTCCCACCATCGTGAAAGCCTTCCGACAATAAAACTAGGCCAAATCCGATTGTAATGCCAAACTCTAGTAAGGCCAGGAGGAAAAAGAAGAAACTGGAATAATTGCAATATTGAGACGGTAGCCTACTCTTAGCTATGCACCAGGTGACATTAAAATACGCTCTCCCGTACAGAAATCAGCATGTGACTAGTAGCTGGGTATTACTGAGAAACTACCGATTCGCTACCAGAGTTCACTGCCTCGAAAGAGACATGTCATCTCTATTGACCATTCCCCGCAAATCGATAACTCTTACATAAAAGAAGGCATTCTGTTCCTCAAAACAAGGAACTCGCTCTTACACAACAGTGAGTGGTTTACACATAAAATGTTCTGACACATTTGTTTTAATGCATTTTCCTATTTTCTATATAGAATTAATGGTATTGGTGGTGGTTGTTATTTAAACGATCAAATCAACCTGATAATTAGTCGAATTATTCCGGTTACAATTGATCTTTGAATCAGGAAAACAACTTGACTTCTGGAATTTTAAATCAGAAGATTAACAACACATTTCTATCCATAAACTGGGATGGAACGAGAATTTTGTCACTACCTTGATAAATTTAAAATATAAGTACCTCACGTAATTGTTGAGAAAACACTGAGATTTTTTCTAAAAGAGCCCATATGCTATTGTGCCACAACTGATATAACCTAGCACCTAAAATACTTTTAATGAGAAAAATAATTTTAAAATTTAACTTCACAGGAAATAGTACTTCTCTATTCATCGTAGGACATGCGGTCGGAATTTCTGTTATTGTCTGTACGAAATGAAAGCGAGAACTTTCATGACACAATTTCAATTTTTTTAAAAAATACTAGAAATTGTAATGTTCTATAGAATTAGAAAATTGAGAAATTTTGGAGTATTTTGATGCGTATGAATATTTTCGTAAACCGGCCACTCTCTATTTAACTCACCAGATGATCACAAAAAAAGCATAGACTTGTTGTAACCGGCTGACAACACACGGTATAGAAACATACATACACTGCCTGAAAGAAAAAATTAAGAAAATTAAGAAGTGGTCGGATGTCAATGTAACTTCGTGCACGTACACACTATCGGTGGGTATGTAAATGATTAGAGTTGAAATTCTCTGTGACAGGTAGAACGGCCACCAGAGTGTATTTCTGTTGTTCGTGTTACCAGGCCTGGTAGGGTATATAAGGAGCGTGAAGAGCAACAGATACACTAATTATATCAGTCCATATCACTTCTGAATATCATTTTGGCATTGCCACATCAACTCATTACATCGCACATACATAAATTACACTTCTTAACCACTAGGGATCTGTCCCTCTGTCTTCTATGCGTACCCACTGGTATCCGCTATATTACGATAAACAGCACGAAGATCATATGAACAGGATGGCATTCTCCTGAGGAAAACAATAGTGTTTACAACGTCGTACGTCGTACTAAATAAAATTCTGCATATTTACCTAATAATGAAAATAATGTCGTCGCTTGCCACTAATCAATTCTACATTTTACATTAATTACACATCACACTATCCCATTTACGCATTTCTCCGGGGCACCATCTTATTCTAATATATTACAAAGCGGACACACACACACCGTGGGTTTCCTGTAAATCACCATAAATCACCATACACCGATATAATACATAAATATAAACACATGAAGAATGAAGCAATCAGCTGTAAATACATCAACACAAGATATAATTCACACACTTTAATGCCTTCTGAAACTGCGACCCCTTTCAGGTCTCCTGGTGTCGCTCCAAGGGTGTCGGTACCAACCGGGTATCGAACCATGTTAGTTTGATTCCTAGGTGCTACCTGAAAACCCTACTATGATCTCATTTAACTACAAAAGTTGGAGGAGTATACTTCACTTATCGGATCATGTAGAATACAACGTCGATGGTGACAAATTATTGACACGTGAATATTTAATACAGTGTGGAACGAGGGAACATCTTATGTGATTCTTGCGAGCATTGTGGCATACATAACGGGCCGGGCCCCGGTCACTTCACCCTCTGTACTATATTCTGAAGGCCATAAATCTCTCTCTCTAAACCAGCCTGCTGTCAGCTGGGAGACTACTTTCACTTCCCCAGAGATAAATACGTATTTCTCGTATTTCTCCAGGCAAATAATTATTTATGGCTACCTTCAAATGTAATTTTATCAATGCTTCGACTATATTCAGTCTTAGCTCACTTCATCGCATTTATTATTTATTATTATTATTCTCAAATCTCAATCTGTCATCGAAAACATTTTCACATATCTGTTTTCCCTCTTTCACTTCACACACGTTAGTTACGCATTAAGAAGATCCTAAATCGACAGGTAGCTACTTAACATAACGGTCACTCCCGCAACTATCTAGATCGTGAGTCCGCACCTCGAAATCATCTGTCCTCAGTTGTCAGCATCCTTAAATTTAAAAGTGAAGTGGCGGTATACGTGCATTGAAGTCGTGAAGCATTTCAATAATATATGATTGAAAATCTGAGAAGACTTTCTCGGCTAATTGACTTGGTACGTATATGAAGTCCTACCCTTACGAATGCATCATTCAAACACAATACACTACGGGGCCTTACACACAAAATTTTCCCCATTGAAACACGCATATTGCGTTACCTATACGTTATCACATATATCGAAATGCATGCTGAAAAATTATATTTAAAATGCTGAGTTTTACAGATTACGGCGACACTAATGATTTTCATGCTTAGGAATTATCACGGAATATACTTATCATTTGTTGTGTGTAGCCATGCTATCATCAGGAGATACCCGTATGGATTTAGGCCTCCATCACTGACGCCTCGTTAGCAGATAATCTTTGGTTCATCTTCTTCGGGGTTGAATCCATGGTGTCTTGATCTGCAATCTTGTACTATTGGAAGTTCTGTGTCTCCCCTGGGACTGGAATAATGCAGGCACGCCGGCGCATTCTAGTAGAATGGAATCCTTGGTTCGACGAGCAGTCACACACATGTGAATAAGGGATTAACTGGTTATTGAAGCACTGTTTGTCTGTCTTCGAGTAACATAATATTGATAGACCCACTCATAGACTCGAATGGACTTCCTGAGTTGCGGTTGCAGTCCCTGGAGAGCACAACTCGATTCCCCTTTGTTATTCGACACAATGTCTGGCTTTATTTATTCCTACGTAAGCGTCACTAGTTTAGTTATAGAGCACTTCCTGGCTAGTCTAACAGCTTTTACCTGTTAGGATTATTGTCTCCTACACTGCACATGCCTTAATTCCGGTACAATAATTATTGTACGCTATAGTCAATAACTCACTACGTTATGACAATTACTGGAATATTACCCATTCTTTGATACCTTTACATGTAATCCGTCACTGACATTTCCTGTCTGCATTCCCTGAATATATATTGGGATTATAATCACTTAGACCCACACGCAACAATTATTATTCACACCTGAAAATAGAATTATATTAGGAACGTGTATCAGCCTAACGAAGAGTAGACTTCCGTCTAACACAGTTACGAATAAGGCTGGTTCACATTTGATAGTAATGAATAGCACTAGTTAGCAGTGAGTAACACCGTTTGACACAATGACTGACTGAGTATGAGCAACGAATGAGTATTAAAGGATGTTCTGTTCTCCTTCCTATAGGGAATGCGGGTCGCCGACGAAAGAGAGTGTAGACTCCGCTCACAACTGAAAAATCGGCCCACTAATAACGATCCCTCAGGATTGTATGAATATTAATTTTGTAGATCTTGACTTCTTCTTTTCACTGATCCACTTTCATGTAAATCGCTTCGCTGAATCTCTAGTAATCTCACGAGATTTCTCTTGGATATTTGCGCGCGAAGTAGTATGAGATGGGGACTCCCTTATTTCTGTCAAGCGTTCCCGACATCGAGTTCCCATTAAGAACATGTATAATGTGCGTCATTAATAATACGTTCGTTATGTAGTGCATCTTCTTCCATCATTGGATATTGTAAATTATGCGGATTTCAATGAGTCCTTACTTGGAAATTTCTAATGCTTGTACCAAATATTATTATTATTACTTGACGCCCGGAATTAGTGAGTTAGTATTCATGAATATACAGGGAATCACTGAGAATATATAGTTCTCAAGTTAAAACCCTGTAGAAGTAACTTCACCTCCTGACCTAGGTAGTTTCCGCGCGTGGCGTGCTATATCTTTCTCGCTCGCTGGGGGTAGTGTAATTTCAAGGTTTCGCCGTATTGAGAGTTTTCTCTCTCGGTATGCGTAATTAGAGCTTCACCCTTCTAGCTAGCGGAATGCCGCTTGCATCCCGAATTGGGCACAAAATGATCATTACTACCAAATATGTCGTAGAATGACGCTGAACATGGCATATCTAAGTTGCTGGACCTCATAACATGCCTTTTAGCATAGTGCCGAACGGTTACAATATCTATATACGTCTAAATAACAAAAAATGGAAATTGACTGTCAATTTACGCGTTTAGAAAAGTTCCCTTTCTGTGTTAAAAAATGCAAGTAAATTAACGTTGCTGAGGCACGGAGAGTGAGAGATATGCTATGTAGCATAGAAGCAGTCTCGCAGAGGGATAGGGAATCAAACACATCGCTGGAAATACACGCAAGTCATGATAGCCGACTATGTATAACGACTAGTCGGGTTTTTGGCTCCCTACCCGATCTACGGGTAGCACGGTATTGTTCGCTTTTGGTAACACCGTAACGGGTACCCGGATACTGTGGTACTGAATTACCCGGGTCCCAATATCAGACCAATTTGCACATGCCACTTTTGTGCTTACCTGATAATTCAGGTAGCTCTATAATCCTTAACCCTCGACTGGCGTTGTGAATACTTTGGTACTTCAATGGCGTTGTGGGGTCGAAAATCATACCATAGAATTGATGACGTCAAACACCGTTTATTTATGTTTCAAAAAATAAATACTTGTCAATTATATTTCCTTATACCTTTCGCATTGCCTACAATGAGTAATTAATACTTTTACTGATTAAAGATTGTGAGATAATGCACAATTGTTTTACCGTCACTGATTTTAAAAGAAAATCGCACTCCCATGAATTAAACTAAAATGAAAACAAATTTTAAATTTTCATTGCTCCAAATCAAATTAAAAGGTACATTTAAATATTATAGTATATAAAACTCATAAAACTTTTGAACTTAACAGTCATTTAGGACATTTTCACAACCACTTAAAGTTTGGAAGTTTGACAATAATGTTCTGACTTTGACGCCTCACTTCCCTGTTGGGTTCGGTGGCTGACCACTGCTAAATGTTCCTTCCAGAGAAAGATGACGGCTGGTTATGGACGTCTAGGTTGTCCGTGAAACTTCCCTCTTCATCTTCCTCGCCTTCTTCTTGTTCCGAATCCGTGTCGTGCTAGGAATTTTAATCTGGATCATTTTCATCTGAGAGATCGCTGTCGTCACTTCCTTCAGCATCTTCCTCTAAAGCACTGCGACCCTAGGATCACACACTGACATGCCAGGGCAAGATGTGAAAGCCATAGCAAGGCTTAAACGAAGAAAAAGTACCAAACACGCACTTCGACTGAAATATGAATACTTACAAAAATTTTAAGTCACGACAAACTTCGTAACACAAACGCCGTTGTGGGGTCTTAAACGGTACCACACATTATTTAAATCAAGTTCCTGAGAAAACCAATATTCACTAGATAGCAGTTGACCTTTCACTAAGTAACAGCTACAGTGACCGGCGATAGCCAGAACGGAATACTGAGGGAGCCCCAGGGTTGTACAAATTCACTGGTATCTTTAAAGACCCCACAACGCCAGTCGAGGGTTAAGGAATATACTGTAACATAGTCATCATAGTCATTATGAAAGTTAGCAATATTTCAACTTGTCATAAGTGGCGAAAACTGCCTCCCACATGGGAGTTAAAATATAACTGCAAGAAGCTGTGTCAGTAAGTGGAGTCTCTTCACTGAACGGAGGCTAACACCATAGCAATGCCATCCAACAGTTAGAAAGCTTCAGTATAAATGGGGGATAAATGGCAAGTTTTCTCGCTTGGGGACTAACTTTAGATGACGCCAACTATATTCTCGCCCTGCTAGAGACATTTGCCAGATCTGAAATTATCACAAAGGAAAGACGAACCATGAGAGTATAATTAATTTCAGATGTACTGAACTTACCAAGCCGGCTGAGTAGGACAGTTGGTTAGGTGCCTGTCTTCCGTGCTGAAGATTGAGATGTCGTATGTCGGCAAAGTCTATCGAAATGTAAAAGTGTTAGAATTGAAGTAATTCTGTTCAAATGCTGTAAATGTATACGTATTTATCTCTAAGAGGAACAAGCAGGAAGGACATAATAATCCTCTGAAACTTCTAACCTTAGATAAATAGTAATCTCTCTGTTTCGGATACCCCATGTTTTGTGACGATCCATCCTTCTTTACAAAATTCAGTAAGAAATATTTTTAAATTCTGTAAAGTCCCCTCAGGCAATATCGGTTTTAATAGACTCTAGGAATAAAGAAATGCAACTTGCATTTGAACTGCGCGCCACGCACCTGCGTCTGCAGTCAACATGCCAGAGTGCAGTGCTGCATAATGATGACTAAAGCCCGGACCTTTATGCAATAACAGGTTAGATTGCAAACTAATTTGTTTAGCAGGAAGTGTCGGCCACCCGCTCTTCCATAATGTAGCAACAGTAACATACATTATAGGGGTTCTGATGGGCCGTACCCCTAAAATTTATGCAAACCCCATAGTATAATCGTAGTGAAGGTAGACTATACTTGCTACTCGTTTCAGTAAGTTTGCATTCTAACCTATTAAAGCATTAAAATCCGGGCTCTAATGATGACACGCCAACCTACATTATAAATTGGCATGCAGGATGAGCTGCGAAGTATTGCCTTACGCTGACCTGTCTACACTGTACTCTAAGCACGTAGGGTATCCCCTATTTGAAAATGTGATCTGGACAGGTGGATCGACACAGGTCGTGAGGTTTCACCTCTGCACGCGCAATCAGCCATTCCTTTTCTCACTCTCGCTGTAGTTTTCTTTGCCTCCAGCATACTCGTGACTTATTCTATTGTGCAGAAGGACATTCCTTACTTTTGATTTCGTGTGCTTTAAGATAGGGTTTTCCTCAATATTTATGTTCTGGCAGCGAGAATATTATTGTGACTTAAATCACATTCAGGAATTGACAACAGTCTTTCCCACTAATAAGCATCATTGTAAACAATGTACATAATTAATGTTATAATCCCCAGCGAGAACAACCTTTAGTTTCAGTGCTATTTAATGTGAATTAATTCTTGTAATTGGTGAATCAATAAAACTAAGTTCGTGTTTGTACAAGTGTTTGCTTTCGTACACAACAGCAACTATGTATTTCGGACTGAGTCTAATATAGTCGAATTCTTTGCCTTCAATCTGGGTGGGCAGACATTCAAAACAACGAATCATAGGAGATGTAACGGCTAAACAAGCATTCTTTTGCAGCGTCAAAGAAGTTCGAAGACATTAACACAGCACAATCCTTTCCAACCGACACGAAGTTTTCAACAATGGAGTAATAAAGAATGCAGAGCGAATGCAATTTAAATTCGAATAAAGTCAATGACACAACGTACGTAAATATCCCATGGTCATTGATGAACCATCGGGCATGAAAGGGGACACGGGCATGACTCTATCTTGTACGGACTCTCTTTGTCATTCTTGTCATTGAGCGACCATTCGTCCGACTCGTTGGTTTAATGGTCAGCGTACTGGCCTTCGGTTCAGAGGGCCCCGGATTCGATTTCCGGCCGGGTAGGAGATTTTAACCTTCTTTGATTAATTCCATTGGCTCGGGGGCTGGGTGTTTGTACTGTCCTCAACATCCCTGCAAGTCACACACCACACATAACCCTATCCTCCACCACAATAACACGCAGTTACCTACACATGGCAGATGCCGCCCACCCTCATCGGAGGGTCTGCCTTACAAGGGTTGCACTCGGTTAGAAATAGCTGCACGAAATTATTACCGACCATTCGAAGCTCTGTTCAGATTATTTCAATTATTTCTCATAATAATAATAATAATAATAATAATAATAATAATAATAATAATAATAATAATGGCATGTGGCCTCTGGAGAGGCCTGGTGCAGGTCGTCAGAGTAACGTCTTCTAGGCGACCTGCGCGACTGTTGGGATGGACCCTATCTGTGATGAATTATGCTGAAGACGGCACACACACCCTGCCCTCGAACCGCTGAAGGTCAAAATTCACGACCAGGTCAGGAACGAACCAGGTGGTATACCTTGGACCAACGGTCAGCATTCTATTTTCCCCCCAGTTGATAACTGTAAGTATTAAGTAATAAGCTGCTTATGATTGTGCTAATAAGTCAGCAATTAGCATATGAATAAAATACATTAGTATTAAAATAAATTATCAGTTAGTATTCTATAAGTATTCATCATTGTCTCATGAACTATTGTTAGAATCTTCTTCTTCTTTTTCTGCCACTTGTTCCACACCTGTGGGGTCGTGGAAGCGGACTGTGTCACACGCATGTGAATTTGGCCCTGTTTTACTGCCGGATGCCCTTCTTGACACCAACTGTATATGGAGGGATATAATCACTATTGCATGTCTCTGTCATGGTTGCTAGTGTAGTGTGTTGTCTGAATATGAAGAGGAAAGTGTTGGAACAAACACAAACAACCAGACCCCGGGCCAGAAGAATTAATCAGAGGCGATTAAAATCCCCGACCCGGCTGGGAATCGAACCCGGCACCCTCTGAACCGAAAGTCTCAACACTGACAATTCATTCAATGAGTCGGACGAACTATTGTTAAAATATTGTTTTTAGTTGTTTTACTTTTGGTCTATATCACGAATGAAATCAAGGAGCCTGGGGATATTTTTTTTTTTTAATATTTGATTTACGTCGCACCGACAGATATGTCTTATGGCGACGATGGGATAGGAAAGGCCTTGGAAGTGGAAGGAAGCGGCCATGGCTTTAATTAAGGTATAGCCCCGGCATTTGCCTGGTGTGAAAATGGGAAACCACGGAAAACCATCTTCAGGGCTGCCAACAGTGGGGCTCGAACCCACTATCTCTCGATTACTGGATACTGGCCGCACTTAAGAGACTGCAGCTATCCAGCTCGGTATAATAATAACTAGAGGGAAAGCGTTTATTATAAATAGGTCAGAAAACTCGTCTTGATATACTTGTCGTAGGCATATTGTTTTGCCTGTCCTTTTCAATAATTTTATGAACATTTAATAAGAAGCGCGTTATGGTATGCCACAATTCGTAGTCCGGATTCATGCATTCTGACGTCATCATACCGTCCGTTTGGTAAAAATCTATCCATACAGTCGCTTTTTCTAATCCTGCAGTTCTTGATGTACAGCTTGGTATTGTGCCGTAGACACTTGCCATCGCTGCGCAGATCATGACCATACTATCTCAGCCTTGTTTATCATGTCATTTCATCGACTGGAGCGTTACCAATTATTTTGCAAACGTGATCGTTCTTCACTTCATCTATTCTTGCTATTCCAAGAGATCATCTCAGTGATGCGGAGACTCTGCCCGTGTTTTTTACTGATCAACATTCTCAGCCATACAAAGTTGCAGATCTCAGTACAGTACGGTACACCTTAGATTTAAATGTACACACGGACTTCGTTTATCCGGATTAAGTGGGACCGGAACTGATCCGGATTATCGAAAATCCGGATAATCCGAAAAATATAAAACAAATACAGTATATATAATCTAACATAACTTATACAGTAATAACTTTTTTCAATTGTACAAAAAATATAAGAACACTTTTCCTACATTTACGACTGTGTTTTATGCACTGAAATAATGTGTAAGTTGTTTTCTGTTTTACATTTGTATAGTGTTTGCGCGCAGCACGATCACGAAGACGTTCTACTAACAACAGTTCTGCCGGTGTGGTTTCAATCAAGGATTCTAAATAGGCCATCTGTTTGTCCAGCTGCATTGTTGCCTCTCCATGAGTCATTGTTTCTTCTCATGGTGCGTCAGTTTCACCATCAGTGAATTAAGAGTTTGTTGCATTCAGAAGAGCGTGGGTTCGAATGTCACCTCGGCCGTCCTGGGAATGGTTTTCCACGGTTTTCCATTCTCAATTCCAGGCGAAGCCGGGACGGTACCTTTCCAATTCCTTTCCTTAACTTATCCTTTGCGGAAAAGAAATTCAAGAACAGTCGACGCTGTAAAAGAAATACTGTACAAATAAATTTGTATTACCTTCGATCTGGAAAAACCGGAGATCCGGATTATTGAGGGCCGGATAAACGAGGTTCTTGTGTATTTTAAATGCTGCTAAACATTTCTTACGAGACAAAGTAGAGGTTCCCATACTACGAATAAAATAAAATTAAGCATTTCCCTCGACTGTGCCGAAATTTGAAGGAGTAAAAGTCCCGGAAAGATTTCAAAGTTTTAATCTTGGATAGCTCTACCAAACTTAAAAAGAATTCGAAAATCACTTCCGGCCTAAATACAGTTCCGGAAAAACAGCCTAAAATCGCTTGTTTCTTTACTAGTTTTCTTTTGGATTCAAATCTTAGCCAAATTAACTTATTTACATGATTATTTCTGTAATGTATTCTTTGGTTCAATACCCTCAAGTTTTTTTTTACTTTTTTCAAAAATATCCGCACCGAATGTAGTTATAAGGGCTTAAGTGAAACTCTGCATTAACTCACATTAGCGCTCGTAGTGGTGCTTAAGTGAAACTCTGCATTGGCTCACATTAGCGCTCCTAGTGGTTGGAAAAGGCAAACTGCTAATCTAATCCTCCCGATAACTATGTTTAAGAAAAGGATAGTAATTTTGAGGAACAAATAAATAATATATTCTCATACATTATTATATTTTATTTACCTAAAATTCGTATCTCATATTCCTAGGATGTTTTCAATATTTAGTTGCTTGCCTGAAGGGGTAGAACATTTCTTTCATATTACTCCGATGACCTGGTGCAATTTCTACCTAGGCAGAGTTCGCTCGTTCTTGTACATAGATAATTACCTTCTACTTTGTTTAGGTCAATGCCGTCGAGTATGTTCATGGTTTGGACATCATACTGTAAATATTTGATTTTAATGACGTTGAATCTCATTTCGTCTTTTGGCCACTCATAAAAATATATTTTTTCTGAGATATTTTCATTCGCAAGTGTCCACGAGCACCTTTGTTTTTTTTTCTGTATTTCAAAGTGTAGGACAGTGGAATCGAGCTCCTTAAACATAAAATATTCACTAATCAATCAATACTCCATAGCGCCAGAGCTGAATCTCTAATTCTTCCACGTCAGAAAACACACGCTTCTGTGGTTCCGATTCTGCATGATTGATTACACTATGTACCTAATGATGCTGAAATGACAGTTGAATAAATCAAGGCAACGAGGAACTATTAATCATGCCTGCAGAATCTACTTTAAAACTGTCATTGAATTACAGTCTTCATGTTCAAAAGCGATGGGTCATGCTATTGTGGTATATTTTATACTGCCTTGTATATATATTGGCGTTAATTATACGTAGAATGGAAAGTGCAATTATTAGAAAATCAGTGTTAAAAATTGTGACAGCAACATACATCTTCATTATAGACTGTTATGCTCTTCAGCTTCCAGTCTGCAAGACACTGTGAATTAACTAAACGGGCCCGCAATAATCTGGCTCTGGCTCTGTGTCTTCGTTTAGTTTCCAACCTCTTATCATTTCTTTCTTTCTTTCTTTCTTTCTTTCTTTCTTTCTTTCTTTCTTTCTTTCTTAGTCCGTTTACTGTTCAAAGTTGTTTTTTTCACTTGGGGCTCAGCGAAGGATCTCTCAAAAACGTGGCTACGTACTGAAAATTTCAATACATCTTTTTACGGTATTTAAGTTTACTTGTTCTGGTTTTTATTCTTAATTATTATTTGAATTAGTTATACCGCCGAAATCAGCAGTCATTCCTGAAGCTTGTAGTAGGCTATCATTTGTTTTGCAACATTGTAGGAGGTAACATTGGGAGCTTGGGAGAGAACAAGCCGCCTCCCGCTCCGAAATGTGGTGTTCAATTAGATATTTCCTCACTAGTTGATACATAACCTTGGCAACAGGGTAATTTTTCTGACCCACCTAATTTGGTGGCCACGACTTTAGATAGTAGATGTAAAACATGCCATAAATTCCATCTCACCTTATCCCTGACTCCGTATCAGGAAACGGGTCTAAGGGGAGAAATACTGACATTCATTGTAGAAAGCATGTAGAAAGAACGCGCGAAAGCAATATTCCTCGATCAATGCTGGAAAAAATTCCAATGGAAGTCTTATTACTGTATATTTACACTTTTGTTGAAGAAACATGGTTAAACTACTTTCAGTTCTTTCCAGAACCAGTGTGAAGAATGGCACTTAATCTAGTCTAGTCATAATATTAGTGTCGTGTAAA